>NC_055997.1:11919859-12239069 GCF_018446385.1 Zingiber officinale
GTACTCCATCAGTGCGAGGTAGTTGGAGTGCTTCGGTTCTTTGCTATTTGAATCTTCCCTTGATGATTCGTCCCACATTGCTTTAAGAGCCTTCTTCTTTTTCAGATTTGGGTAGTCGGTCTTGTAGTGCCCCTTCTTATTGCATCTAAACAGGTCACATTCTTGTTGTTAGAGTTGAAGGTGGATTTGATCTTCTTCAAGTCCTTGTTGGTGTAGTTCTTCTTTCTCCTGGTGAACATTTTTCTTACCAGGTTCACCAGGTGTTCTTCATCATCTGAGTCTGAGTTAGACTTGACTTTAGGTTCCAGTTTGGATTTGGACTTATCTTTTGATGACCCTGCAATAAGAGCAAGATCTTTCTCGGGGTTGGCGTTAGTCTGTTCGTGCAGTTCTAATTTACAAAATAATTCATCTAACTTTAACTTTGACAAGTTTCTTGAAATCTTATAGCCATCCATAATGGATGCCCAAAGTGCATTTCAAGGAAATACATTTAGAGTATACCTTATTAGATCATGATTCTCCATCTGGTGGCCAATGGTGCGAAGTCCATTGAGGATATCCTTTATCCTCACATGCAGCTGACTAGCGGTCTCACCTTCCTATATTTTTATGTTAAATAATTTGTTTAAGCAAAGCTCCCTTTTTGTTACCTTAGCATCATTGGCTCCCTCATGCAATTCGATGAGTTTATCCCACAACTCCTTCGCATTTTTGTGTGGGCCGATGCGGTTCAGTTCTTCCTTTGTTAGCCTGCACTGGAGTGTGTTGAGAGCCTTGAAGTTGATCTGAGCCTTCTTCTTCATTTTTGGATTCCAATGTCCTAGGTCCATTGGGATTTCGGCATTATCGACAGGAGCCTTGTAACCTCTGGTGATGTTGAACCACTAGTCAAAGTCGGTCTTCAGGTAGACCTCCATCCGCTTCTTCTAGTACGGGAAGTCATCACCGTTGAATAGGGGAGGACAAACGGTGCTATACCCTTTAAGTTGTGCCATTTTATAGCTGAAAAAAAAAACTAAAAAGGGGTACCAAGACTTGGTCTTGGATTAGCAGTGTTTGAGATATATTTAAAATTGTAGAAAAATTTGAAAGGTGTTGCACCAATATCAAATTAAAATCAAACAAAAAAATTATTTTAATATGAAAAGAAAATAAAATAATTCCCCCTGGCTTGATTGGTGGTTACACCAATTCAGAGCAAAATCTGCTCTGATACCATTTGTTGGATCGATCGCATGTGAGAGGGAGGAATCACGTGATTTTCAAAATTCTCTTTTTGTCGTTTTAAAATCAAAGTATGAATTCAACAAAAAAGAAAAACACGAAAACAAGCACGAGAAGAACACAAGCAGTTTACTTAGTTCGGAGCCTTCGACAACTCCTACTCCAAGACCCAGGTCCTGTGGACCTATCAATGGATAATTCACTATAAATCTCTTTCGATACCTCCGGAAGAGGGAATCAAAATACAAAGGAAAGTTAGAATAAGTGCAACACCCTACACTTGTCCTTTTGTAGTATTTAATTACACTAATTAAAATTTACTGACACTTTGGGGATCGAAGTGGGAGCGCTTGTGTCAATGTCGGACTATCGGCCGTAATCAAAAGTCCTCGGAGTAGTCATCAGGCACAACAGCTTTGCAGTAAAGTCGTAGCAGAAGGCTGGAGCAGTCGGAAGTTAAATCGGATGTGTGGTAGCTCGTATAGGTGTTCTTGTAGGTTGCATGGTCGAGCTTGCCTTATATAGGCTGTGGAAGGCGCCTTCCATAGGCGTGGAAGGTGCCTTCAATTGGTCAAACTCTATCCTGAGCAGCTCGTCTCTTATCCGTGACGACATCCAAGTTTATCCTATGGAAGGCGCCTTCTATGAATAGTGCGAAGGCGCCTTCTATCAAGCTAGAAGGTACCTTCGGGCACTGTTCATCCGAAGTCAAATATGCTCTTTTGTCCTGCAAAACAATGTTAGTCAAATAAACACAATAATAACCTATAAGACAAATGTTAGTATAATAATGAGTAGTATTAATTAGCTCCTGTCCTCCAAGGACTAGGAACTAGTCAAGGTCTCAGCTGAGGGATCCAAATGAACATAAACTGGACCGACACTTACTATCCCTTCAATCGGGATGCATCCTTACTTGGTCACTCTCCTCCAGTGACTTACCTTAACTTACCAATTTACCAGACATTTGGTCAGCCCATCGACCTGTCTAGACTTCATGCCAGCTATCCAGTCGGCCCATTGACCTAGCTGGACTTCTTGTCAGATATCTGATCAGCTCGTCGACCTATTTGGTCTTCGTACCAATTATTCAATAACACATTGATCTAGCTGAGTTTCCTGCTAGATATCGGGTCAGCCTGTCGACCTATCTATACTACACACTTAATTATGTGATTAGATCACAATAGAACCTAACTTAATTTACTTATCATTCATCAAAGTTCGAGTTAGACTGTTAGTGCAAGCCGCACCAACAAAAGCTCCTTGGCATCTTCGTACTCTCCTATCTTACTCAAGATGTTGCTTATGTTAGTCAGAGCCCTAGAGCCAATCATCTGATGATTGTATTATGAACTTATTGTATCATATTCTTATATAAATAAAGGCATTTGTTTTGGTTATTATACTTACTTGTATTGGTGCCAAATAAACTAAGTATAATAGCGTCCTTGAGTAGAAGGTTCTCACCTATATTAATCGAACTAACCGATAGTGAGATGATATAGGGAACACTACTCTTAATCATTCCTAGTCGAGTATTAACATTTAGGGACAATGTTAATGCAATAAGACTAGCATGTAGGTCAACTCGATGACTTGATCTCACAAGTCATGGATATAGAGATATCAAGTTGACACATGGGTATGCATTGGAGAATGTATACTGAATGACCCGCCATGAGAAAGTATCATGGATCGTTATATGAGTGTCATATACTTTCTCATGTGGCTATTAGTATGACTACTAGTCCTTGGACATGAAGTCACCATGGATCCCTACATAAGGAGTTATGTAGTTTGGTTTCGTCAAATGTCACCCGTAACTGGGTGGACTATAAAGGCGATTACTGGGTATGTAACGAATTATACAGAGGGATGTGAGTGATGTAGATGGGATCTATCCCTCCTATATGACGAGAGCGACATCGATATTCTTGATAGAGTGAGACCACGAAGTGCATGGCTATGCCCAAATGAGTCAATATGAGATATTGAGCTCATTTGATTTAGTGAGTCTACTTGGAGATCAAGATTTAGATTGGTCAGAGGATGACATGGTCTATGCCTCACATTGATCAATCTAGATGTCTAGGATAGAAGGACACTTGTCATATATTGTGAGGAGTTACAATTAGTAGTCACAAGGTGATGTTGGATCTCAACATTCTTGTAACTTGGGTAGTAATGATGTGTTGCTAGATACCGCTCATTACTTATGCTCCTAAATTGGTTTAGGGGCATTGCCAATGTTACAAGAACCTATAGGGTCACACACTAAGGACAATTAGATGGAGATTAGGTTCATATGATGAACCAAGAGGATTAGATTCATGTGATGAATCAAATTGGATTAAGAGTAATCCTAATTGGGCTAATTGAGTTGGACTCAAGTTGATTCATGTGTTCAATGAGTCTAATTTAGATTATGACTCATTGAATCAATTTAATTAAATGAATTAGATTCATTATATTAAATTGGCTTGAATTAAATGGTTGGATTAGATCAACCATGAGAGAGATTAAGTCAAGTTTGACTTGACTTGAGAGGAAGAGGAAGAGTCAAGTTTGACTTGACTTTATGCCACATCATTTGTGAGTTGGCATTAGGAGAACCAATGATGATGTGCCACATCATCAAAGCTAGCACATGTGTGTGCCATCTCATGGAGGTTACAAGTCTCCTTCCATTTAATGTGGTCGGCCACATTAAATGAGAATGAGTTACAATTGTGACTGGCCACACTAATGCTAGGTGAGGGGTTTTCATTTTGTGTGTAATTCTCATTCATTCCATCTTCTTCCTCAAGCTCTCCTTCTCCTATCCCTCTTCTCCTTGGCCGAACCACCTAGGTGCTAGCACACCTATTGTTTGGTCTTCTCCACCTAATTAGTTCGTGTGGATACGCATAGAGACTTGTCTACTTTGACAACTTGAGATCCGACATCTCCTTGGACAAGCGGGACTCGCGAAGGGCACGCTACGAGGGTAAAACTCTTTAACATATAGTTCTAGTGTAGATCTATAGGTTGGTAAACTCGTACTCGTAGTTTTTAGAAATTTTTATTCTTCGCACGGATCCGGTGACGGGGTTTCGAGGTTTCCGCGACGTGAAAAAGCGGTTTTCGTGGCCCGAAAAACCCAACAGTCGTATTAGAGCCACGTGCGAAGCGAGTATGAATTTAATTTGATTTTTTATGAAAAATATAGATTCTGTAACTTTCTGTAATTTTATGGTTTTTATGGGTATTTTTCTCGTAGAAGCGAAGCACAAGTGTTTCGGCACTTGTAGGCTTTGACTACCGAGAAGATTTTTCCGAAACGGCAAGGTTTCACCCCAAAAATTTTTGGGACAGCGGGTTAAGGCGCTGTAGGATCGCTTAGGGACACTCGCGATGGTTATATCGCGGGTAGGGGAGCTGCCCCTGGCCCCGCAAGGGGATTCGTTCTGCGATTGCGTCCGAAAACCGCTAAACGGGACCACAGGGAATTTTTACTCGTAAAAATTGTAAAAAAAATTACAAAAAATTATAAAAAACATATAATTTAGAATTATGTATTATTTGTATTATTTTGTGATAGTCATGGCCCAAAAGACCCAATCTGATTGGAAATGTATTGTAATTCATAATACGGCCTGCGTGCCGTCATGTGATGTGCGTGTTGTATATTTGATTCGCGACCTGCGCGTCGTGCCTTTCTCTATTTTATATTCTTGTTGTAAATTAGTTTAGATTTGAATGTAAATTGAGTTTAAAAAATTTTAATGTACAAAATTGGAGTGGTGGAAGGTCCACTCAAGACGGAGTTACGAGGAGGGCGCGAGCAACACAAGGTGGTCAAAGGGAGGAGCTTGAGAAGCTGTTAACCTTAGGTTGACCATCCGATCTTCTCATTCTCTTGAGAAGATCGTAGTAGGGCCATGACTAATCACAAATAATTTAATTAATTGCTTGTGTGTATGTGATGCATAATTAGTAATTAATTAGTGCCTAACGATTAGATTAGATCTAAATCGTGTACAAGATGCACCCTCTCGATTAGATTAGATCTCAATCGCGTCAACTCAAATGCCTACCTTGCCGTGATACCTATCACTACCTCGATCACATGTGTTGTTGAATCTGCCAAAGCAGAGCAACACATATTATCTTGGTAGGGTACGAAGGGACAATCTTGGTCCCGCCTATCAACGTATGGGTGAGTAGAGACTCAATTTGATTGAGTACAACTAGTTAAATCGAGTTTAACTATAGGCATTCTTCCAACGGTTGGAAAGATAAGACATAAATCACATTTATATTAATTCTTGGGCGTATTAGCCAAAGCTAACTCAAGTTTTAATATAACTACGGATAATGATCCTATAAACAAGAGTTGCATAGAGATGTAATTGGTAAATCGTTACCTACCGATCATACTAAATCTTGGGCGTATTAGCCAAAGCTAACTCAAGGGTTAGTATGATGTGGATCTTGTCCCACATGAATTATTGAATTCAGTGGGAGCATCATTTAGTTAAAGACCTAATTAAATGATTTAAAAGAATATGATATTTATTTTCTGCATTTTTCTGTTGTAGATAACCATGACGTCGAATACGAACTCTTTCTCTCTGCGTTCTGTCCTTGAGAAGGACAAGCTCAACGAAGCAAATTTCCTGGACTGGTACAGGAACTTGAGAATAGTTCTCACCCAGGAATGTAAACTGTACGTTCTGGAGCAACCCATTCCAGAGGCTCCTCCTGCCAATGCCACGCGAGCAGACAAAGATGCTTACAAGAAGCATTAAGATGACGCATTAGATGTGTCCTGTCTAATGCTTGCGACCATAAACTCTGAGCTCCAGAAGCAACACGAGTTGATGGGCTCTTACGATATAGTTGAACATCTTCGTCAACTGTATCAAGGACAAGCGAGGCACGAGAGATTTGAGATCTCAAGGGCACTATTTCAGTGCAAGATGTTAGATGGGGCTACCGTAGGCCCATATGTACTCAAAATGATTGGATACATAGAAAACCTACAGAGGTTGGGATTCCCGCTTAGCCAAGAGCTGGCCACTGACCTGATCTTGCAATCCTTGCCGGATAGCTATAGTCAATTCATTCTAAACTACAACATGAACGAAATTGACAAGCCACTGCCCGAGCTGCTTAGCATGTTAAGAACTGCTGAGCTAAACCTTAAGAAGGTTAAGCCCCACTCTGTTCTGATGGTTTAGAAACACAAGGGCAAGGGCAAGCCCAAAGGCAAAGGAAAGTCCCAAGACAAGGGCAAAGGCAAGGCACTGAAGCCTAAAGGAGGGGTCGCCAAGGATGCTACATGCTTCCACTGCGGTCAGACCGGGCACTGGAAGAGGAACTGCACGGTGTACCTGGAAGATCTTAAGAAGAAGCGAAGTGAGACTTCCACTTCAGGTATATATGTTATAGAAGTCAATCTATCTATTTCTTCATCATGGGCATTAGATACCGGATATGCTTCTCATATTTGTACTAATGTGCAGGCGCTGAGAAATAACAGGGCATTGGCGAAGGGCGAGGTGGACCTACGCGTAGGCAATGGAGCACGGGTTGGTGCTGTTGCTGTAGGAACTAATCATCTATCTCTGCCCTCTGGGCTTGTATTAGAAATAGATGAATGTTGTTATGTGTCTGCTTTAACTAAGAACATAATTTCAGTTTCTTGTTTAGACAAGAAAGGTTTCTCTTTTATTATAAAGGACAAATGTTGTTCTGTTTATTTAAAAGATATGCTCTATTGTAGTGCACCTCTTATGAATGAACTCTACATTCTAGACCTTGAAAGCCCTATCTATAACATAAATACCAAGAGGTTCAAGTCAAATAACTTGAACCAAACCTATCTCTGGCACTGTCGCTTAGGTCATATAAATGACAAGCGCTTATCCCAGCTCAATAAGGATAGTTTGCTGGACTCATTTGATTTTGAATCTTATGAGATGTGCGAGTCATGCCTACTAGGCAAGATGACCAAGACTCCCTTTAGTGGGCACAATGAGAGAGCGACTGACTTGTTAGGTCTTATACATAGTGATGTATGTGGCCCTTTCAATGTCGCTGCTAGAGGCGGTTATAGGTACTTCATCACATTTACTGATGACTTCAGTAGATATGGTTATGTGTACTTGATGACACATAAGTCTGAATCATTTGAAAAGTTCAAAGAATTCAAGAATGAAGTACAAAACCAGCTTGGCAAGAGTATTAAGATACTTCAATCAGATCGAGGTGGAGAATACCTTAGCCATGAGTTTCGTGACTATCTAGCTGAGTGTGGGATTCTATCCCAACTCACTCCTCCTGGAACACCATAGTGGAATGGTGTATCCGAAAGGAGGAATCGTACTCTATTAGATATGGTACGATCTATGATGAGTCACACAGATCTTCCGACATTCCTTTGGGGTTATGCTCTAGACACGACAGCTTTTATACTCAACCGAGTTCCATCCAAAGCCGTGATAAAGACACCATATAGGATATGGACTGGGAGAGATGCCCAGGTGTCTTTCATAAGGATTTGGGGTTGTGAGGCTTACGTTCGACGTCAAGTCTCAGACAAGTTAGGACCCAAATCCGACAAGTGCTACTTTATTGGATATCCCAAGGAAACTAAGGGATATTACTTCTACATTCCCAGTCAGCACAAGGTAGTTGTGGCAAAGACTGGGGTCTTTCAAGAAAGGGACTTTGTTTCTAGAAAGACTAGTGAGAGTACGTTCGATCTTGAAGAAGTTCAAGATGCGGACCATAGCACTAAAGCCTCGATGGAAGTAGAACTGGAACCGCAAAGTGTTGTGGATGATGTTGTTCCACAAAGAGTTGAGGAACAACAACCAATTCAAGTAGACATACCTCTTCTCAAGTCTGATAGGGTACGTCGTCAGCCTGAGAGATACTCATTTCTCTTGTCTGACCATGATGACGTTGTGCTCATAGAGGATGAGCCTACCACCTATCAGAAAGCTGTGATGAGACCAGATTCCGAGAAATGGCTAGAGGCCATGAGATCCGAAATGGAATCCATCTACACCAACCAAGTATGGACTTTGGTCGATCCACCTGAAGGGGTAAAACCCATTGGGTGTAAGTGGGTCTTTAAGAGAAAGACTGACATGGATGGACTTATCTATAAGGGTCGCTTGGTAGCTAAAGGTTTCAAGCAGATTCATGGTATTCACTATGATGAAACATTTTCTCCAGTAGCGATGTTTAAGTCCATTCGGATCATGCTTGCTATTGCAACATACCATGACTATGAGATATGGCAGATGGATGTCAAAACTGCGTTTCTGAATGGAAACCTACTCGAGGATGTGTACATGACACAACCTGAGGGTTTTGTAGATCCATAGCATACTGGCAGAGTATGCAAGCTGCATAGGTCCATTTATGGACTAAAGCAAGCTTCTCGGAACTGGAATCTTCGATTCGATGATGCAATCAAACAGTTTGGTTTCATCAAGAATGAAGATGAACCTTGTATCTACAAGAAGGTTGTAGGGGGCATAGTTGTCTTCCTCATATTGTATGTGGATGACATACTACTCATTGGGAAAGACATCCCTTTGCTTCAGTCTGTCAAGACCTGGCTAGGGAGTTGTTTCTCAATGAAGGACTTAGGTGAAACATCTTGCATTCTTGGCATACAAATCTATAGAGATAGATCTAAGAGATTGCTCGGCCTAAGTCAGAGTACATATATTGACAAGGTACTCCTTCGGTTTGGCATGCAGAACTCCAAGAAGGGATTTCTGCCGATGTCACATGGCGTGAGTCTTTCGAAGACTCAAGGTTCCTCTTCTAGAGAGGAGAGAGACCGCATGGATCAAATCCCTTATGCCTCAGCCATAGGATCTATCATATACGCCATGCTATGTACTCGTCCTGATGTCTCGTATGCTTTGAGCATGACGAGCAGTTACCAGTCAGATCCAGATGAAAGTCACTGGATAGCGGTCAAGAATATTCTTAAGTACTTAAGAAGGACTAAAGAATATTTCTTGATATATGGAGGCAATGATGAGCTAGCTGTAAAGGGTTACAGTGATGCCAGCTTCCAGACCGACCAGGATGATTATCGATCGCAGTCGGGGTTCGTGTTTTGCATAAATGGTGGTGCTATGAGCTGGAAGAGTTCGAAGTAGGACACAGTAGCTGATTCTACTACAGAGGCTGAGTACATTGCTGCATCAGAGGCAGCAAAGGAGGCAGTTTGGATCCACAAGTTCATCACTGAACTTGGGGTGGTTCCTAGCATTGCTGACCCTATTGAGCTCTATTGTGACAACAATGGAGCTATAACACAGGCTAAGGAACCTCGCTCACACCAACGGACCAAACACATACTACGGCGCTTCCATCTCATTCGAGAGATTATCGACAGAGGAGATGTGAAGATTTGCATAGTACCCACAGAGGCTAACATTGCAGATCCCTTGACCAAGGCTTTGGCACAGAGAAAGCATGATGGTCACACTAGGTCATTGGGGCTTAGAGCCTACACTGATTGACACTAGTTCTAGTGGGAGATTGTTAGTTAGAGCCCTAGAGCCATTCATCTGATGATTGTATTATGGACTTATTGTATCATATTCTTATATAAATAAAGACATTTGTTTTGGTTATTATACTTACTTGTATTGGTGCCAAATAAACTAAGTATAATAGCGTCCTTGAGTAGAAGGTTCTCACCTATATCAATCGAACTAACCAATAGTGAGATGATATAGGGAACACTACTCTTAATCATTCCTAGTCGAGTATTAACATTTAGGGACAATGTTAATGGAATAAGACTAGCATGTAGGTCAACTCGATGACTTGATCTCTCAAGTCATGGATATGGAGATATCAAGTTGACACATGGGTATATATTGGAGAATGTATACTGAATGACCTGCCATGAGAAAGTATCATGGATCGTTATATGAGTGTCATATACTTTCTCATGTGGCTATCAGTATGACTATTAGTCCTTGGACCTGAAGTCACCATGGTTTCCTACATAAGGAGTTACATACTTTGGTTTCGTCAAACGTCACCCGTAACTGGGTGGACTATAAAGGCGATTACTGGGTATGTAACGAATTATGCAGAGGGATGTGAGTGATGTAGATGGGATCTATCCCTCCTATATGACGGGAGAGACATCAATATTCTTGATAGAGTGAGACCACGAAGTGCATGACTATGCCCAAATGAGTCAATATGAGATATTGAGCTCATTTGATTTAGTGAATCTACTTGGAGATCAAGATTTAGATTGGTCAGAGGATGATACGTTCTATGCCTCACATTGATCAATCTAGATGTCTAAGATAGAAGGACACTTATCATATATTGTGAGGAGTCACAATTAGTAGTCAAAGGTGATGTTGGATCTCAACATTCTTGTAACTTGGGTAGTAATGATGTGTTGCTAGATACCGCTCATTACTTATGCTCCTAAATTGGTTTAGGGGCATTGCCAATGTTACAAGAACCTATAGGGTCACACACTAAGGACAATTAGATGGAGATTAGGTTCATATGATAAACCAAGAGGATTAGATTCATGTGATGAATCAAATTGGATTAAGAGTAATCCTAATTGGGCTAATTGAGTTGGACTCAAGTTGATTCATGTGTTCAATGAGTCTAATTTAGATTATGACTCATTGAATCAATTTAATTAAATGAATTAGATTCATTATATTAAATTGGCTTGAATTAAATGGTTGGATTAGATCAACCATGAGAGAGATTAAGTCAAGTTTGACTTGACTTGAGAGGAAGAGGAAGAGTCAAGTTTGACTTGACTTTATGCCACATCATTTGTGAGTTGGCATTAGGAGAACCAATGATGATGTGCCACATCATCAAAGCTAGCACATGTGTGTGCCATCTCACGGAGGTTACAAGTCTCCTTCCATTTAATGTGGCCGACCACATTAAATGAGAATGAGTTACAATTGTGGCCGACCACACTAATGCTAGGTGAGGGGTTTTCATTTTGTGTGTAATTCTCATTCATTCCATCTTCTTCCTCAAGCTCTCCTTCTCCTATCCCTCTTCTCCTTGGCCGAACCTGTAATGCCCAAAAATTCTCAAAACTATTTTAGAGATATTCTATGATTTTTTTTTGGAATTTTAGAATATTTTAATGGAATTTTTAGAATAGCGGAAGTAGCAAAAATAAATAGGACCGTAAAATAGCCTACGCGGGAATTGAACCCGAGACCTATTGGGTCCTACGACTTATAGATAGCTTTAGTAACCGGATGTACCCAGCAGGGCCGTGCTGAAAGGAAAGGGAAACAATTTTATTTAAATTAGAGTTGGGGGAAATAATTCCTTAATATAAATAGGAATTAATAAGTGGGGAGATGGGATTTAATCGGCAACTTCTCCTTTCCTCACCCTAGCCACGCCGCAACCCTCCTCCTCCTCTCTTTCTCTCGGTGCCAACCACAAGCAAGGTCAGGGTTCGGCCCAAGGGCACTTTCCGGCGACGACTTCGACACGAGGACGCTCCCCTCCGTGAGAGGAACGCTTAGACGCGAGAAGATCGTCGAAAGGATCGTCTCCTCCGGAAATCTAACGATTAGAATCGTAAGAAAATCCGAACAGGAGGTAAGAAACCCCTCACCTGTGGTATAAGTAGCTCTCGTGTGATTTCATGCCTTAGTTTAGTAGTTTATGGATTTTTGGGCACATAGGGTGTACAGCAGCGCATACCAAGTGCTCGATAGTATGTTCAGCACGATTTAAATGCGACTTAGGCATTTTAATAGTTTAGTCTAATGCAATAGAAGCATTTGATCAGTGTATGCAGTTTTACTACAGCTTATATGGACTACGGTCCAATGGGTGGGCTCCCATAGTCGCCTCTGGGTTCAGACAACCTAGCTCTAGGTTCAGATAACCTAGAAATAGCAATATAAGAAAACTCAGTTATATTCAGTATTTTATTTTAGCAGAGGCACTGTACTGGATTAGATATCCATTGGGTTGGGCTCCCACAGTCGTCCCTAGGTTTAGATAACCTAGTAAACCCTACTAAATTCGGGACTTGCAAACCCGGGTCTAGTTAGGGATGCACGCATAGCACGTACAGTTGCCGGGCCCATTAGCACATGATTATGTATTTTAATCTATTATATTGTTAGCTTTTCAAAACTCATAAAGACCAGTTATGTTAGTTGAGTTTGAATTCAGTTCTAGTCTAGCTTAATTCATGTTCAGCTCAATTCTTCTTTATTGATACACATGATAGTTTATGGTTAGCTTGGTATGCCATGCTTTGGTGTTCATGTTCAGTGATTTCAGTATGCCATGTTTTAACAAGTTTAACATATGTTTGATAGCATGTGTTTAAAGGCATAAATGCATCGTATGCATGTTTTAGTGAGTTAGATGGTTTCTTACTAAGCGAAAGCTTATAGATACTTTCTTTTCCTTATACTGCAGATAAAGGTAAAGGAAAGATGGACTAGTGGAGGCTGGAGGGCAATGCTACGAAGATGTGTGTGGGCAGGAACTTGGAATAAAGATCTTAGGGAATTCCAGCAAGTTTATTTTGAAGCATTAGAACCTTTAGCATTTCTTATTACGCTACTTTTGCTTATTTAAGTGTTTGCATGCATGGAGTAATAGAAACTCTGCTTAGATTGCTAGTAAACCTGTTTAGAATGTTAGCTGGTTGTTATTAGAGTGTTTCCTAGTCATTTTAGAACTTGTAATGTGATTGAGGCACGAAACAATGCTGAAATCAGATCTTAGCTGCAAAATCATAAACCTCAATCGATCGGGGGATCGATTGGGGGTTCCCAATCGATCAGCTGGTCGATTGGGCAATCTGTTCCGCGAACAGTAGGCTTCTGGATCGATCAGCCGATCGATCCAGTAATTTCTGTCGCGAACAGAGAGCTTTGGGATCGATCACTGGATCGATTGACCAGTCTGGATCGATCAGCCGATCGATCCAGAATATTGCCCGAGCACAGTAGCGTGCTGGATCGATCACTGGATCGATCCAACCCACGTCCCGGATACAGTAGCCCTCTGAATCGATCTCCGGATCGATTCGACCATTCCAATCGATCCGTGGATCGATTGGGAGGCCTGATATTAGCTAGAAACCCTTAGTTAAGTTCTTTGACCATAAGGGGAGGTAATAATGACATGAATAGCTTAGATTACACCCCTTAGCACATGTAGAACCAAGAAATGATAATAGTTTAGAAAAAATTTAATTGGTACAGCTTCCGCATCTAGATTTAATGATGGTCATGGATTAGTTAGCCCAGCATGAATGTGACGGTCCGGCCTTACAGCTTAGTTAGTAGAAGGCGGGTCGTTACAGAACCACCTAGGTGCTAGCACACCTATTGTTTGGTCTTCTCCACCTAATTAGTTCGTGTGGATACGCATAGAGAGTTGTCTACTTTAACAACTTGAGATCCGACATCTTCTTGGACAAGCGGGACTCGCGAAGGGCACGCTACGAGGGTAAAACTCTTTAACATATAGTTCTAGTGTAGATCTATAGGTTGGTAAACTCGTACTCGTAGTTTTTAGAAATTTTTATTCTTCACATGGATCCGGTAGCGGGGTTTCGGGGTTTCTGCGACGCGGTTTTCGTGGCCCGAAAAACCCAACAGCTTGGCAATAAGTTGACCAACAATTTGGTCACTTTGTCATTAGCCTTGTTTCCCTTGATTTGTTCCTCGCTCCATTTGCTCTTCTTGATGATTTTACCTTTGCTATTCCTTGGAGCTTCAAAACCTTCTATTAGAGTAAACCATTGCTCCATCTCCATCTTCAAAAAATTTTTGATCCTTGATTTCCAACGATCGAAGCTTGTAGATGTGAATGGTGGAGGCATCCTTGAAGTTGAACCTTTTGATGAAGTTTTTCACTTTGTTGAAATTAGGGCTTCAACTTCCTCTTCTTCTAGCTAGTTTCCCTTCCAGCTATGAGTCCGGTGAAGAGCGGCCTCGCTTTGATACCACTTGTTGGGACACTCTGGAGCTAAAGAGGGTAGCTAGTTTCGTTTGTTTACTCGCTCGCTTCATAGATGTTTCAGCGGATAAACTCAAAGCAAAGCTCCCTAATGCTAACATAAAGGATTTACTTGGTATCCACCTCAAGATGAGGTAATTAATCCAAGGATCTGACCCTCTCTCACACATCCACTATCAAAATACTCATTCTCAAAATAATCTGGAGGTGGAGAAAAATCTAAAACTCAAGAACAAGAAATACAACTCAAAACAAGAACTAAATACACAAATACAAATGGAAAACTTTCTTTCTTGATCTCTTGTTGCTTGTGAATGCCTCTTGTAAGCTTAGAAATGTAGCAACACTTCAGCTCTAAGCTTCTAAGAACTGGCAGAGAAGATAGAGTGAAGAGAGTTGTTTCATTTTAAACTCATTGTCGCCTTTATATCTGTGCTTTTAGGGCTCCTAATCGATTGAGCACGCTCTCAATTGATTGCCACGTCAGATCCCAGCGATCACAACCATCCAAAATTCTCAACCCGTGCAACGGTCATATCTCAATTGATTAACCAATCAATTGGGGAGGCTTTAATCGATCAACTAATCAATTCAGAGGGTCTCTATGCTTTCGCGGAAGACCCAGAATCGATTGACCAATTGATTCTGGCTACCTTACAATCTTGCAAGAAAACCCATCCCAATCGATTACCTGATCGATTGGCGTGTCTCAATCGATCGGCTGATTGATGGAGAATCCCTCTATGTGTTCGCTATAACCTCCCAATCGATTGACCGATCGATTGAGCTTCAGACCAATAGATCAACTCATCGATTACCCAACCCTATCTCGTCAAACACAAGTCTAGGGTTCCCACATCCAACATCCAGTCAACCTTGATCTATTGAGATTTTCTCATGCCTAGCATCTAGTCATCCTTGATCTACTAGGGCTTCGTCACCAAGTGTTCGATCAATACTTTAACCTACTTGGACTTTTCTCCTTGTGCCAAGTATCCGATCAACCTTGACTCACTTCGACTTACCGTACACTAGATGTCCTGTCAACATTGACCCACTTGGACTTCAACTTAAAAGTCTTACCGTACACTAGCTTCACTCACCAGAACTTCCGCACTGCCTAGCTTCACTCACTAGGACTTTTCACCATCTAACTTCACTCACCAGGACCTCTGCACTGCCTAGCTTCACTCACTAGGGATTTTCACCTGATTTCACTCACTAGGATTTTTCCAACACCTAGGTTCGTTCATTAGGATTTTTTAATCTGCCTAGCTTCACTCACTAAGACTTTCAGTTGTTTGGTTTTATTCACCAGGACTTTCACACCAAGTGTTTGGTCAACACTAACCTACTTAGATTTTCATCTTCTACTAATCTTCCCATTGGACTTGCCCTTGCCTAACCTTTAGTAAGGACTTCGGAAGATGCAGTTAGCGAGAAGATGGCATGAGAAGCGAGTTGATAGGCTTGGTACATTTGAAGGATGAGGTGTTGTGGAAGAGTACATTGGAGGATGATAATAATGCACGTGGAGCGTCCGAAGGATGAGAAGTTGGAGTGAAAGACTGCTCAAGGAGAAGGTTGGAGTTGGATTCGAGTGAGTTCAACTCTGAATGACCGGAGAATCACCCAAGCGACCGGATCAAAAACCTGACATGTCAACAAAAGTTGACTTGTCCAGGCACCCGGACCCTAGGCGCCTAGACCAGTTCGGGTGCCTGGCGCCTAGACCAGTTCGGGTGCCTAGACCATCCTAGTATCAAGCAAGTGCCTCTTTGCCCTTTGCGATAAGGATAACTCTGGGAGTCCATGTCAGCAACACTCCAGGCGCTCGGGCGAGATAAAGTCTGATCATCAAGTCATTTAAGAGTTGTTATGAAGCAGATAAGATGCACCACTAAGGGCACCTGGACCTGCTCTAGGTGCTCAGAGCTGCCACATCAGCTAAAGGACAAATTTGACTAGTAGGCTATAAATAAAGTTCTAGTCCTAGAAGTTCAGAACAATACACTTGTATTTCATTTATGAACTTAGTTTCAACTATTTATGTTTTACCTTCTGTAAGAGGCTTCTCCACCTTCAATAAAAGAGATTTTTTATTGGAGCTTATATTTCCTTGGACTAGCAACCTCCTTGATTACAAACCAAATAAACTTGGAGTCTTCTCTTACCTTTTCTTTTTGCACGTTATATTTGCCTAATTAATATGTGTTTGTACTTTCTAAGTTAGTAGCAAGAGATTAGTTTTCAATTCTTATTTGCTGGTAATTCTCCCCCTCTTACCGGCTATAAGGGGCCTTCAATTGGTATCAAAGCCCAACTACCTCAAAAGGACTAACCGCCGACTGAAGTAACAAGACGATGGCTAGTTCAAGCATTCATCCACTAAAGTTCAACGGAGATTTCATGTAATGGAAGTGTCGGATGGAAGTATTTTTTAAAATAGATTTTAAAATTCTATTAATAATTAAATATAGTTTTGTAGTACCCAAAGATCAACACGAAGTAAAGAAGAAAGAATATCTTTAGAACAAGAAGGAGCAGACCAACTTCGTAGCCAATGACAAAGTAGAATTCTATTTGTTTACCGTACTACCACCCCTAGAAGTCAACCAGATTGAAACTTATGACTCAGTAAAAGAACTTTGGGAGAAGTTCCTAGAGCTTCACGAATGTACCTCGAAGGCTAAACTAGCAAAAGGAAACCAACTCTAAAATTAGCTAAGTAACCTCCGGATGGAAAAAGGGGAAATAATAGCTCATCTTCATGCGAAGATTGAGGAGTTGATCATCAGACTCAACAACCTCAGAGAAACGGTAACGAACCAGGATTCAATAAGGTATACTCTAAATGCATTCCCAAGAATACTAGAGTGGATGTTGATAGTTAATGTCTACCACATCTCCAAAGACTTAGAGGTAAGTACTTTAGAAGAACTATTTTCTACCATTGAATTACACAAATCTGGATGTGCAAACTCAAGAAAAGAAAAGGAACCTATTGTTCCCCTAGCGACAGGCTAGAGAGGGGGGTGAATAGCCCTAAAAAGACATGAATACTTTTTCTCGATCTTCAAACTAAGTTAGACAAACACTTGTATAATAACAAAAAGTAAATGTATAAATTAAAAATAGAGGCAAGAGAATTTACTAAGTTTGTAATCAGAGGATTGCTAATCCTAAAGAAATGAAGCTCATTAAAATCTCCTTTGGGTGAAGTAGCCTCTTTGCAACGTTGACAACTCACAAAAGTAGTAGAATAGAAAAAGAATTCATTTACTACTGTTGTTCTTCAACAACTGAAAGTAGGGTTGTATTTATAGCGCTGATCCAGGTGCTTGGAAAGGTTCTAAGCGCCTAGGGGTGTATAAGATTTTATTCATGACCTAACGGATCATGACAACTTGACAAAAGATAGGTTTTGTGGTCCGAGCGCCCAGACTAGGCTGAACCAACCCTTAACCAGGGCGCAAGCCCGGGGCGCCTTGGCTACCCCGGGGGTTTGGACGCCCAGACTACAGTCAACTTTGAGTTGACTTTTAGTTCGGGTCTGCTTGCTTGGGTGATTTCTATCATCCGGAATTGGACTCACCCGAACCCATTTTTCACCTTCTCGAGTAGTTTTTCGCTTTGACTTCTCGTCCCTCGGAAGCTCCGCGTGCTTCCTTCTCGTCCGCTAGTGTACTCTTCTGTAACACCTCATCCCTCAGACTCACCGAGTCCATCGACTCTCTCCCATGCCGTCCTTCTCGCTAGTTGCGTCTTTTGTTCAATTTCCTGTGCTCCTAAGTCCCTGCACACTTAGACACAAGGTATCAAAAGACAACAGGACCTAACTTAACTTGGTTGATCACATCAAAATCTCCACGAGGTACTTACAATACCCTTCTTTTTGATGTGGATCAACCCAAGTTAAGTTAGAGTAAAATAAGACATCAAATTAAATTACTATGCAAATTTAAAACATTAGATATGCAATATTTGAAAAATGTACCTCCTCTTTAACTTAACTTCTAACTCTTCACCATTGATCGCATTGAAAATAGGAGTTTTGCTAAATTAAATTGAAATTAAAGTCCAACGAGTACACGAGTAGGACTAATACTTGAGCAAAAAATTTAGAATTTATTCTCAAAATTTTAATTTTTGTGATTAAAAATCAATTTTCAACAAAAATAATTTGAAAATTATTTTATTTAGTAAAAAATTCTGAGAATTTTTGTAAATGTTAAGCAAACATATCCAAAGTAGAATTAAAATTTTCACATGAAAATAAAATTAATTTAAGTAGTAATAAATTATTTACCGCAGGAAAATGGATTTTTCTTAAAAATACCTAAAAATATATTTGAGGATAAAAAATTCTTGAGAAATTTTCTAAGAATGTAATAGGTAAGTATTTTGCAAAAAAATTAAATTTTTGAAAATTAACTATTCGAGAATTTTTAATATTAAAAATTAGGATTTGGATAAATAATTTATAGAAAATTAAATATTAGTTAAAAAAATTTAAAAATATTTTCTTGGACAGAGAATATTATAAATTTTTATAAAAAGATAAATTTTATAAAAATAACTCTTCAAAATATTTTTAAATTAAAAATATAATATTTATAACAACAATTATAAAAAAATAATATAATGGTAAAAACAATTTTAAAAAATATTCTACGGATAGGAAATAAAATCTTATTTTTAAAAATAATTAATACCTAATTAATTTTGAATAGAATTATATGAGGAAATTTATTTAATCATAGTAGGCAATTAAAAGGCACATATTCAACCAAATTAAAATTAGAAATGTATACAATTTAAATTAAGCATGATTTTGGAATCCAATATATGTTCCTTCCTACTGATTGATCAATTATTTTCTAGGGATGTATGTTTTTGTTACTTTTCTGATTTGTCCCTTGTGAAATCTATAATACCAATTTAATCCTTAAGAATATCTAAAATTTAAGCATGTAGAATTTTTAAAATTTTTTATTTGTTCCTTTAAATTAGCATTTTTCAATTTTTAATTTTTCAAGATCCTCTCTATTAAGCAAGATTTTACCAAAATTCTTTTTATTTCTAAATTATCTTTTTTTTTAAAAAAAAAATTATTTTTAGTTTTTAATTTGTACATTGATTTAATACCATAATATAGTTGATTAGGAGGTAAGAGGCATACCTCACTTACTATGTCGAATCTGAAGCTTGATTCTTCCCCTACTTAGCTGCATTCATCTGATATTACTCCCCTTCATCGATGCTGGCTTCTGAGGTGCTTGGTTCTTCATGACTAGCCATTAGTGCTAGTCCGGCGTATGTTTCTATTTCTGACTCAGATGATGAGTTTTCATCCCAAGTGACATTGAGATTCTTGTGCTTATTTTTCTTGGGCCCTTTGCCTTTTTCCTTTTTAAGCTCCGGGCAGTCCTCCTTTATGTGTCCTTTTTGACACTAGTAGCATCGAACCTTTCTTTTATTTCTTAGATTTTTTTTTGTTTTGTATTTCTTTAAATTTGTTAGATTTAAAAAACTTTTTAAATTTCTTTACCATATAAGTTTCTTGGTCTTCTTCCAAATCTGAGTTTGACTTAGGTTCATCCTTTTTGGTGGCTTTTAGTGCCAGATTTTGGCTAGGTTCTCTTGTTATACATGCACATCAAGTTTCATGTAATTCCAAAGTCAAAAAAGTTCCTTTAGGATACTTACCTCCAGATCTTTCGAGATGTAGTAGGCATCTATGGTCAAAGTCTATTCTGGAGTTCTGGGAAAAGCATTGAGTGCGTAGTGTACCGAGTTTCGATTGTTTACCATTTCACCAAGATTGACTAGTCCGGTGATCAGCTCCTTGATCTTCGCGTGTAGTTGGGCTACCTTCTCACTTTTTTCTAGATAGATGTTTGTTAGCTTGATTTAAAGAATGTCCCATCGTGCAAGCTTCACTTCAGATGTTGTTTCGTGGAGTTTCAGGAACTTCTCCCAGAGATATTTTGCCTATGTATAGCTTTCGATGCAATTTACTTCTTAAGACAACAATACACTTAATAAGTGATATTTTGTTTTATTGTTGGCTATGAAATCGCTTTGCTCCTTATTCGTCTAGAGGTACTCTTCTTTTTCTATGCCTTGCTAATATTTGGGAACTACAAAACCATATTGATTATTAAAAGAATTTTAAAGTAGATTTTTAGAAATACCTCCATTCGACGTTTCCAGTATGCAAACTCTCCCTCGAACTTTGGCATGATGAGGCTTGGTTTAGCCATTTATTTCCTTACTTCGGTTGACGGTTAGTCCTTTTGAAGTGTCCTCACTCTGAAACCAATTGTTGGTCCCATGGTAGCCAGCTAGAGGGAGGGGGGGGGGGGGGGGAATAGCCCTAAAAAGACATGAATACCCTTTCTCGATCTTTGAACTAAGTTAGGAAAACACTTATATAATAACAAAAAGTAAATGCACAAATTTAAAATAGAGACAAGAGAATTTATTAGGGTTGCAATCAGAGGATTACTAATCCTAAACAAATAAAGCTCAATAAAATCTCCTTTGGGCAGAGTAGCCTCTTTGCAACGTTGACAGCTCACAAAAGTAGTAGAACAGAAAGAAAATTCATTTAATTTTCATTTACCACTATTGTTCTTCAACTACTAAAATTAGGATTGTATTTATAGCACTGCTTCGGGTGCCTAGAAGGGTTTCGGGCCCCTAGCGGTGGATAAAATTCTATCCACGATGCAACAAATCACGATAGCTCGACAAAAGATAAGTTTGTGGTCTGGGTGCCTGGACCAGGACTAGGTGCCCGGACTGGGCTGAACCAGCCCTCGACCAGGGTGCGAGCATGGGACGCCCTGGCTATCCCCAGGGGTCTGAGCACACGGACTACAGTCAACTTTGAGTTGACTTTTAGTCTAAGTCCACTTGCTTGGGTGATTTCTGTCATCCAGAATTGGGCTCACCCGAACCTATTTTTCGGCCTTCTCAAGCAGTTTTCCATTTCAGCTTCTCATCCCTCGGAAGCTCCGCATGCTTCCTTCTCATCCGCCAATGTACTCTTCCGCAACATCTCATCCCTCGGACGCACTGAGCCCGTCGACTCTCTCCCGTGCCATCCTTCTCGCTCGCTGTGTCTTTTGCTCAACTTCCTGTGCTCCTAAGTCCCTACACACATAGACACAAGGTATCAAAAGAGACACTTGGACACAAGGTATCAAAAGACAACATGACCTAACTTGACTTGCTTGATTACAAAAGACCCAGAACCAAGCATTCAAAGCTGAGAAGATTAAACCAGACTTTGACACATCCCTCGAAGAAGATGAAGCAACTTTTATGGTAAGAAATTTTTTAAAAAATTTTAAATCTAACAAATTTAACAAATTTCAGGTTAAGAAGCTTTCATGGAACAAAAGACAAGTACTATTCTATAACTATGGTGAGGAAGGACACATGAAAGAGAACTGCCCAAAATTAAAAGTCTAAGGGCCAAGCAAATCAAAGCACAAGAATCTGAAGGTAACATGAGACGAATCATCATTAGAGTCTGAATTAGAGGATTATGCCAGACTAGCATTAATGGTGAGTCATCAAACTGAGAGCATCGATGAAGAGGGAGCTACATCTGAAAAAAGTAGCAGTGAAGAGGAAGAATCTAGCTTCAGATCAAATTTAGTAAGTGAGGCATGTCTTCTATCTCTTGATCAGTTATATTCTGGTATAACTTTAATGTCTAGATCAATGTGCAAACTCAAGTCTACAAATAATGAATGGAAAAAGGAAAATATTGATTTGAAAATAAAATTAGCTAATGTATTATTAGTATTAGCCTTAGTACCAATTATGAGATGATTGTCAAGGACTCATTTTATATCATATATCATTATTAATAAAAGGTAAAGTTGGTTATTATATTTATTTCAGTTCAGTGTCGATTGAATAAGTATAATAATGTCCTTAGGTAGTAGGTTCTTATCTACAACATATCAATTAGTTGAATTAATAGTGAGATATGTAGATATATATAGAACACTACTCTTAACTATTCCTAGTCAAGCATTAATATACAATGACAATATTAATGCGTTGAGACTAGCATGTATGTCAACGGATGACTTAATCTCACAAGTCATGGATATGAGATATTAGGTTGACACATGGATATATATTAGAGAATATATACTGAATGACCCGCCACGAGAATATTTTATGGATCATTATATGAGTGTCATAAACATTCTCATGTGACTATTGGTATGAATAGTCCTTAGACCTGAAGTCACTACAGTTCCTTACATAAGGAGTTGTATACTTTGGTATCGACAAACGCCACCTGTAACAAGGTGGACAATAAAGTTGATCACTGGGTATGTAACAAATTATGTGGAGGGATGTGAGTGATGTAGATGAGATCTATCTCTTCCATATGACGGAAGCGATATCTGTGTGCCCCTTGATTAGTAGGACACAAGAAAGCATGACCATGCACAAATGAGTCAATATGAGATATTGAGCTTATTTGATTGAGTGTATCTACTTAAAGATCAAGAAACACAAAGGTTGATAATAGGATGACATGGTCTATGCCTCATTGATCAATCTAGATATCAAGGATAGAGGGACAAATTCATACAAGATAATAGCCACGGACAAGTTAGGTCGAATCTCGACTTTCTCGTCACTTGGGTAGCAATGATGCCTTGCTAAATGTCACTCATTGCTTATGTATCTAAATATTGATTTGGATACATTGCCAACATTACGAGAACCTATTGGATCATACACAAAGAATAAGTAGATTTGGAGATGGGTTCATATGATGAATCATTGGATTAAGTCTAATCCGAATTGGACTTATTGAGTTAGACTCAATTTGATCTAATTGTTGGATTAAGTCCAATAAAACTAGACTCAAGGAGTCAATTTGAATTAATAAAATAGTGATTCATTGAATTTAAATTGTATGAGATTAATTGAGTAAAACTCGATTGAATTAGACTTGAGTTAGGCTCAAGTGAATTAGACTTGAGTTAGACTCAAGTGAGGAAACTTGAGTTAGACTCAAGTGAGGCTTAATGGAGAAATTCATTGAATTTTGAATTCAATGAATCATTTAATTTAATTTTAGAAATTTAATTTAAAATGAGAGGTTTCAAATGTGGCCCTTAATGGAGAGTGAATGATCATTAAGGCTCATTAATGGAATTAATGCACATTAAGTGTTTTCATTGGATGAAAATACTTAAGCCATTTTTCCTCTCATTTTTTGGAACTTCTTCATTGTCTCCTTCCTCTCCTCTCCTCTTGGCCGAAACCTTCTCTAGGTTGCTAGCACAACCTTTGGTGGTTTCATCTCCACTTTGTGAGTTTGTGAGACAAATGAACACTTATTCGTGTGGATACCGAAAGACACACGGACACTTGATCGTGCTGAGATCCAAGCTGTCGGGAGATCATGTGCACACACCAAAGGTATACTATCATATTAGAAAACTTAGTATATGTAGTAATTTTTATTTCCCTACGCATGGATCTTCTGGGGGAACTAGTGTTTTTCCGCTCCGCGTTTGCATGTTTAGCGCATCTAGTTCCTTACATGCATATCCATTAGAACTTTTTGACAAAGTTCAAATGGAAAATTATAATTTAAAATAATAAATAAAATCCTTGAAAAAGAATAATGCATGTCAAAATCTTTCAAACTTCAAAAATTACAATGGACTAAATTGGTATATTAGAAATTATAGGGGTCAAATTATAAAAGTAGATAGAAAATATACCCCCATAGAAATTTTTGATAAATCTAGTAGAGAAGAACTTATTTTGAGTTCCTAAATTGTAACGACCACCCTTCTTACTACTACTACTACTACTCTCTAAGGGTGACCATTACTTAACTACTAACTCCACTTAACTGGTGTGATAGAAACCACGAGGAGTCCTTACCGAAAAATTTCGACAGAGTCTCCCCTGTACCGGTGACCAAAATCTTAAATACAAACACTATATACATCAGCCACAGGCGGCTGGAACATATATCAAACAACTCACGCAGTAAATAATCCAAAACAAAAGAGAACTATACCAGAAATCATCACACAAGATCACAATTCATCTACTATGTCCTAATAACATCAAGATAACATATACCATCCCGAATACTTCTAACATAGCAAAAGGAAAAGAAAACTAAAAGAAACTCCTTTCTAGTCCCAAGGCTTCCATAGTCCAGGCATCGCACATCCACCACACATCTCCTTGTCGCCTTCCTTCTGACTATAGCTTCCCTTTACCTTTATCTGCAGTAGGAGGAAAATAAATCTATAAGCGAAATGCTTAGTAAGTACTAATCTATCTCACAAATACTCGAAAATGCATATGATGCAAAGGATGCTAAAACTGAAGTGCTAAAAAGAAAAGGCTAAACATGCTCATCTAATAGCAAAGGACTAAAATAAATTGCATACTCATGATATAAGAATAAATCTGCATACTCATGATATACAAGCATAAATCTGCATGCTGGAAATAAAGCTAATCATGCTCAATAAACTCATAAGGAAAGCAAATGAAAACTAATACTGTATGCTTAGCATTATAAGAGCTAAACTTTATTGGTTCTAAACATAAGTGATACTTGTTTCATTTACTTATAGCCTTATACCTGAAATTGATGTTTAACTTTCTTCTTTTCTTTCTTGGGCCCAGGCTTAGTACCATCTTATGCGCGCTCTCTAATAGTGACTGAGGTAGCGAGCCTCCAGTCCTATGAGGATAAAGACCTTGGTCTTACTAGGGCCAAGACCTTGGAATTGGTCACCTGGATTTGTTTAACGACAACCTTGGAAGTCGGGTACTAGCCTCTTACTTTAATTTACTTGTTATCTTTTCTAACTAGATCTTGGTCTTTTCCTTTACTTATAACTTCTAATAAATTCCTAAAAGGATTTAATAGACCACTATATGTACATATAAATTCTAGAGTTGCATAGAACGAGTTCAATTCTTTCTTTCTTTCTTTATCCTTCTTATACCTACCTTTTGGTAATTTAATAGGAAACCACAACTAAAGCCGAAGTAAATCTGTCCATGCTAAATGAGGTAGTAATGAAACAATAAGATCTACTAGCTGGAATTTAAACTTGTTGAAATTGAAGCTTAACACAAATCTAGACTTGCTGAACTTAACATAGACTGTTCATGCTCATAATTTGAATTCACATGCTTCAATTAAGGGATTAACAAGGAGAAACCAAACTGGAATACTGAAACTATAACAGGAAAAGCCTATTCTGCTGCTTTTGTTTATTGAAGAACAAATCTGAAATGCTATAAATGCATGTTGTCCATGCTTGTAAGAATAGCATAAAATAGATACCGATACGTTAAAAGGCAGGGCTGCTCATGCTACTAAATCGACGACAAGGCTAAATCTGAAATGCTACAAGGTGCAGTTCGTACTTGTGACGTGCTCAGAACTAATAAGGTAAATCTGAAGCTGTAAACAACTAAAGGTTGAAAACTAAATCTGCATGCTTAAAACTTATAACGGAAAGAACTAAAATAGCAATTAAACTAAAGGTGAAACTGGAATGCTAAATCAAGGAATCTGGATCACATGTTAGAGTAGCACTAAAAGCTAACTAAAACTGAAGCTAAATAAAAAGGAACTAATCCCCAACTAAAAACTAGGGTTCGGATTAAGGAGAAGGATCAAAGTTCATTCACTTGCATAGCACTAACGGTAAGGAACAGAAGCATAACCCTTCGGCAGTAATCCGCCAAAAACAACTCTACATGCTAAAAACTAAATTAAGTCCATACAGAAAGACTAAATATAGGGCTACTCTTTTCAGGTTTAACAGAAAAACCTATGGCAGAAAATGCTATAATCTACACGGTAAGATCAAACCACGTGGATAAAGAATCTAATGGCAGAAGGCAACTACATATCAAACCCAATATCAAAACCTAAGCAAATTCCCCTCTCTTATCCTTAATGAAACTCACGGCCGCAACCCTAAGCAACAATCTGATTCTATACAGCCTTCCAAAAACAAAGGAAAGATTCAAAAACTCTTAGAAATCTCGAATTTTTGTACAGCATACATGCAAGAAAGAAAAGGCTCTAGCATAAAATTCTACTCGGCACAGCAAAATCCGAAAGCAAGGAACGGAAACCCTAAACTCGGAGCAACTCCTACCACAGGTGAGTAGTACTTACACTTGGTCTTGCACTTACAACCGAGAAGAGGTCCTAGGGTTTCGGAGAACTTGCAACTATCGGCCTCTTCTTGTGCCTGCGCGCTCTCCTTGGCGAGAGAAGCTCGGATTTGTGAAGAATCCGCGGAGGAGGGAGCTCGCCGGCCGCCAGAGTCACCTAGGTGCGTGTTGCGGTTCTCGCCCGAGAGAGGGAGACGCCGTCGCGAGGGAGAAGGGAAGGAAAGATCGGGTTTTCGGCGAGAAAGGGAAAACCTAATCCCTTTATAACTAGGTTTTCTATTACTAACTATACCTTAAATATAATCCGTTCTTTCCTTAATTAACATAACCCGCTGGTACAGCTGGTCAACCACGATTTGGCCAAGTCAAAGGTCGTGGTTTTGAATCCTCAGCCGAGCGTTTTATTCCCCTTTTATTTAAAATGATCCTAACTACTGCTTAAATGTATTTTGTTCCCTACTTGATTAACAAAACTCCCGTGGAACAGTTGGCTAGCTGAGTTCGGTTAAGGCTCGGTTCAAGTCCGAGGTCCAGGGTTCGAATCTCGGCTCGAACATTTTTTTGTCGAAACTTCCTTCGTTTAGTAAAAATACCAAACGACCTCCAAAAATTGCATAAAAATACTCTAAAAATTTCTAAAAAACTCTAGAATATTTTTAAAGCATTTCCAAAATATTTTTAAGGACATTTAGAACTTGAAATAGGAAAAATTGGGTCATTACAATCCCCCATACCTTATAAAAAGTTCGTTCTCGAACTTAGAATAGTTCTGGGTATTTTCGTCTCATACTATCCTCACGCTCCCAAGTGACTTCCTCGTGCTTCTAGTTCTGCCAGATGACCTTCACTAGTGGTACTTCTTTATTCCTTAGTCTCTTAACTTCTCTGTCCACTATCTGTGTAGGTCTGCTCTCATAGCTATGATCCTCTTGGATCTGCACTATCTGAGGCTGAATCACTTGGCTAGGGTCGTGAATACACTTCTTTAGCATGGAGACATGAAATACATTATGTATTATCGACATGTCCTGTGGTAAGTCCAGCTTGTAAGCTACTTTCCCAATCTTCTCTATGATCAGGTAAGGTCCTACGTAGCAAGGACTTAATTTGCCCTTCTTGCCAAATCTCATCACTCCCTTCATAAGAGCAACCTTGAGAAGACTGAATCCCCTACTTGGAATTCAAGTGGCCTACGGCGTGCGTCAGCATAACCCTTCTGTCTACTCTGGGCAGTCTCAATCCTCTGTCTGATCTTCTGGATCACCTGAGTGGTTTCTTCTATCATCTCAGTCTGAATGCCCAGCTCTACTTCCATTTCTCTTCTTTCACCTGCTTCTTGCCAGCAAATGGGTGATCTGCACTTCCTACCATACAACGCCTCATAAGATACCATCTTGATGGTGGCCTGATAGCTATTGTTGTAGGCAAACTCAGCTAAGCATAGGTACTTGCACCAACTTCATTTGAAATCTAGCGCACAAGCTCTGAGCATATCTTCTAAGATCTGATTTACTCGCTCTGTCTGTCCATCAGTCTGAGGATAGAAGGTTGTGCTGAACTTGGGTTTGGTGCCTAATGCATTTTGAACACACTCCCAAAAGTGTGAGGTGAAGCGCTCATCTCTATCAGACACAATAGATTAGGAACTCCATGAAGTCTGATCACTTCCTTGATGTACAGTTGTGCCAACTGCTCTATGGAGTGGGACACTTTGATGGCTAGAAAATGGGCAGACTTGGTCAATCTGTCCACTATTACCCATATTGCGTCATATCCATTTGTAGTTCTTGGAAGACCTATTATGAAGTCCATGGATATGTCTTCCCACTTCCACTCTGGTATCGGAAGAGGCTGTAGAACTCCTCCTTGTCTCTGGTGCTCTACTTTGACTCTCTGACATGTCAGGCAGGTACTGATATATTTAGCTACATCTCTTTTGAGTCCAGACCATCAGAACCTCTGTTTCACGTCTTGGTACATCTTGGTAGAACCAGGATGCATGGAGTATGGTGTACTATGAGCTTCCTCTAAAATATTCCTTCTTAATTCCTCATCATTGGGAACACAAAGACGATTCCCCTGATAAAGAACTCCATTGTCTGATACTCGAAACTCTGTATCTTCTCTTTGTATCCCTTGCTTGATCTTTTGGATGTCTGGATCTTCACTCTGCTTTCTCTGTATATCCTCAAGCAAAGTAGACTCTAAGGTCAATGCAGAGAGTTGCCCTTCAATAATTTCGACTCTGAAATCTAACCGTTCCTTCTGCAGTGGTAGGGCTAATGATGACAAAGACATCAGGGATGCACTGGATTTTCTGCTTAGTGCATCTTCCACTTTGTTAGCTTTGCCTGGGTGGTAGAGGATTTCACAGTCATAGTCTTTGACCAACTCTAGCCACCTACGCTGTCTCATGTTTAAGTCCTTCTGAGTGAAAAAGTACTTAAAACTCTGATGGTCTCTGAAGATTCTGCATTGAACACCATACAAATAATGTCGCCAGAGTTTCAGTGCAAAGACCACAGCTGCCAGCTCAAGATCATGAGTGGGGTAGTTCTTCTCGTAGTCTTTGAGTTGCCTGGAAGCATAAGCTATAACTTTTCCTTCTTGCATGAGTACAACTCCTAGGTCCATCTTGGAAGCATCACCGTAGATGTCAAAACTCTTGTCACTTTCTGGGACTGTCAGAATGGGAGCAATGGTCAGTCTCTTCTTCAGCTTTTGGAAACTTTGCTCACATTTGTCTGACCATTCAAACTTCCTATTCTTTCTGGTTAAGGTCGTTAGTGGAGAAGCTATCCTGGAAAAGTCCTCCACGACTTTCCTGTAGTACCCAGCTATACTAAGGAAACTTCTGATCTCCCTGGCGTTCTTGGGTCTATGCCATTTGTTGACCGCTTCTATTTTGGCTGGATCTACTTGGATACCTTCTTTAGAAATAATGTGACCTAGAAAGGCCACCTGATTTAACCAGAACTCGCACTTTGAGAATTTAGCATAAAGCTGCTTTTGCTGAAGGGTCTGCAATACTATCCTCAAGTGCGTGTCATGCTCCTCTGGGGTTCTTGAATAGACTAGAATGTCGTCGATGAACACGATGACAAATTTGTCAAGGTATACTCTGAACACTCTGTTCATTAAGTCGATGAAGACCGCTGGTGCATTAGTCACACCAAAATGCATGACTACAAATTTGTAGTGTCCAGATCTGGTCCTGGAAACTGTTCTGGGTGTATCACTTTCTTTCACTTCCAACTGATGATACCCAGAGCGCAGGTTTATTTTAGAGAACACTGTTGCCCCTCTCAATTAATCAAATAAGTCGTCGATCCTGGGAAGGGGGTACTTGTTCTTGATTGTCACTTGATTCATAGCTCTATAATCTATGCACATTCACAGAGATCCATCTTTCTTCTTGACAAACAACACAGGAGCTCCCCAAGGTGAGTGACTAGGGTGGATGAAGCCTTTGTCAAGCAGCTCCTGAAGTTGTTCTTGTAACTCTTTTAGCTCTGCTAGAGAAATTTGGTACAGAGCTTTTGAAATTGGGCTGGCGTCAGGAACCAATTCAATTTCAAACTCCGCTTCTCTGTTGGGAGGTAGTCCAGGTAGCTCTTCTAGAAATACCTCTGGATATTCACAGACTACCCGAACGTCTTCCTGCTTGGGTCTTTCTTGTTATCTTTGTCCTTCTAGTTCTGATTACTTGACTGGGGTCCCTGTTTCCCCACTGTCTTGTCTTCGATCTTGACTAACTTGTGTTGCATTTGTTGTGTCTTGATGCTGTTCAGATAGTGCTCACTAATACCTTGCTGACTAGCTCTTCACCAATCTGTGGTCGGTGAGTTTCATTACTCACATTAAGTGCTATTTCTGTTCTTAGCCTTCAGAGCATCAGTCTGACTTGTTCTTTCTCTGTACTTACTAACTCTAGACAAAGACGAGCTAGCTTGTTGAATCTTTTGACCGCTTCTTCTACTAGTAGGTCACCTGGTCTAAATTCTATAGACTTCTCATAATGTTTATTGGTGATCGGTTGACGGAAGAATTCTTCGTAAAACTCTGTCTCGAAGTTAACCCAGCTCATCTGGTTGACTACTCTCCTACTCTTAACTCGCTCCCACCACATACGAACATCTCCAGATAGGCAGAAAGAAGCACACTTAACCTTCTTGACTTCTAGCCAGTCAAGAAGCTCCATTGTGCTCTCCAGTGTCTTGAACCAAGCCTGAGCATCCCAGGGCTTAGTCGTGCCTGAGAAACTTTCTGGCTTCAGCTTCAGCCACTGTATCAGGTATGCTTCTTGTCTCCTAGGTGCTGTGGCGACTTCCAGGGCAGCTGATGGGACTTCAGTCACCACTGGGGTCTCCACATTAATGGTTGGGGGGAGTGGGAGGAACTGGCTGTTGATTAGTCATCAAGTTAGCAATCACTTGTTGTCGCTCTACTACCTGTCTCTGGAGTTGGGCAACAACTTCAGAGAGATTGGGCTCAGTTGATCTAAGCTCTTCATTCTCCTGATCTTGGTTCTCAGTACGAACGGTACGGGGATGTCCTCTTCTTGACATCTAGTTATGCAGAGAAAAAGACTTGATATCTTCTCTATCCTTTCTAAACAAACATATGTATGAATAAAGAAAAACAACCTTTTATCTTACTAAGGCGCATATATATAAGCTATTACTCCATACTGCAAATAATAAAGAAAGCATAAAAGGAAAAACTTAAATACTTTCTTACTTGAAGACGATAAAGTTGATGCTGATGTGTGTGACGCTGGAGAATGAGACCTGCTCTGATACCAACTGTAACGACCACCCTTCTTACTACTTCTACTACTCTCTAAGGGTGACCATTACTTAACTACTAACTCCACTTAACCGGTGTGATCGAAACCACGAGGAGTCCTTATCGAAAAATTTCAGCAGAGTCTCCCCTGTACCGGTGACCAAAATCTTAAATACAAACACTATATACATCAGCCACAGGGAGCTGGAACATATATCAAACAACTCATGCAGTAAATAATCTAAAACAAAAGAGAACTATACCAGAAATCATCACACAAGATCACAATTCATCTATTATGTCCTAATAACATCAAGATAACATATACCATCCCGAATACTTCTACCATAGCAAAAGGAAAAGAAAACTAAAAGAAACTCCTTTCTAGTCCCAAGGCTTCCATAGTCCAGGCATCGCACATCCACCACACATCTCCTTGTCGCCTTCCTTCTGACTATAGCTTCCCTTTACCTTTATCTGCAGTAGGAGGAAAATAAATCTATAAGCGAAACGCTTAGTAAGTACTAATCTATCTCACAAAAACTCGAAAATGCATACGATGCCAAGGATGCTAAAACTGAAGTGCTAAAGAGAAAAGGCTAAACATGCTCATCTAATAGCAAAGGACTAAAATAAACTGCATACTCATGATATAAAAATAAATCTGCATACTCATGATATACAAGCATACATCTGCATGCTGGAAATAAAGTTAATCATGCTCAATAAACTCATAAGGAAAGCAAATGAAAACTAATACTGTATGCTTAGCATTATAAGAGCTAAACTTTACTGGTTCTAAACATAAGTGATACTTGTTTCATTTACTTATAGCCTTATACCTGAAATTGATGTTTAACTTTCTTCTTTTCTTTCTTGGGCCCAGGCTTAGTACCATCTTATGTGCGCTCTCTAATAGTGACTGAGGTAGCGAGCCTCCAGTCCTATGAGGATAAAGACCTTGGTCTTACCAGGGCCAAGACCTTGGAATTGGTCACCTGGATTTATTTAACGACAACCTTGGAAGTCGGGTACTAGCCTCTTACTTTAATTTACTTGTTATCTTTTCTAACTAGACCTTGGTCTTTTCCTTTACTTATAACTTCTAATAAATTCCTAAAAGGATTTAATAGACCACTATATGTACATATAAATTCTAGAGTTGCATAGAACGAGTTCAATTCTTTCTTTCTTTCTTTATCCTTCTTATACCTACCTTTTGGTAATTTAATAGGAAACCACAACTAAAGCCGAAGTAAATCTGTCCATGCTAAATGAGGTAGTAATGAAACAATAAGATCTACTAGCTGGAATTTAAACTTGCTGAAATTGAAGCTTAACACAAATCTAGACTTGCTGAACTTAACATAGACTGTTCATGCTCATAATTTGAGTTCACATGCTTCAATTAAGGGATTAACAAGGAGAAACCAAACTGGAATACTGAAACTATAACAGGAAAAGCCTGATCTGTTGCTTTTGTTTATTGAAGAACAAATCTGAAATGCTATAAATGCATGTTGTCCATGCTTGTAAGAATATCATAAAATAGATACTTGATCCGGTGGTAAGAATAGGGACCCACGTCTGGGGAAAGTCAACGCCACATGAAGTTAAAGGGTCGGAGGGCCGACCGGAAAAGGGGAGACCGACCAGAGAAGGGGAGACTGACCGGAGAAGGGGAGACCGACCGGAGAAGGGGAAACCGGTCGATTGGGGATCCGGTGAGGAGGCAGGGTTCCAACGCTCATGGAACAGGATCGACTGGCCGATCGGGGAGCCCGCTTGGCCAGGCAGAAACCAGCAATATTGTGAACAGTCAGTAGAGCACGCGATCAGGAAATGCCCGAGCGGACCAGCATCGTAGACCGGTCGGACGTAAGGAGACGCCCGACTGGCCGGACGCTTGGCATAGAAACAGAGGATACAAGAAGACAAGGGAAACATCTTCTGACAACGGGCATGCTCTATGACCAGGACATACTCCAATCCCTACCCATACTCCAATCCCTGCGGCAAAGGGTTCCGCTGTCCCATCAAAGACGTGCTTGGATTGTAGCAGTATGGTGTCAGGTAAGCTTTTTGATAAGCCCTTACTGAGGTATGGGCTGAGGACATGTATTTGCCTCGGTATGGGTGCATGAGCTCCTTCCCAGCTCTATATAAGGAGCCTCGCACTTCATCGGAGGTACGCATTCTACGATACTTGGAGCCACTTCTTTGTTATCTGCTTGCCTGACTTGAGAGTCGGAGGGTCGTCGCCGGGAACCCCTTCCCGGTCCGACTTCCCTACAGGTTCGCCGGAGGACCGTACGATCGACCGAGATCTACGTCAGCAACGCGGAGAGCGCCACGTGCCCAGCGTCCGTTGATTCAGCGTTCGGACAGGATCAATTTGGCGCCGTCTGTGGGAACGCTCCTGAATCCGATCGGAAGCAATGGACGAAGCTGGACGACCGCACTCGGTGATGCTCTCCACAGAAGAACTCGACGCTCTGATCGAAACACGAGCAGCAAAGCTTGTGGAACAACAAAGGCAGAAGTCGCAGGCCGAGCGGATTGAGCAGCAAGCAACATCGGCATCGAGAGGCCGAGCGGAAGCACCGCAGGCCACGGTTCCATTTCATCGGGCCCTATTCCGCACTCCTTCTGAAGCCACAGCAGTTAATCATGACCGAGGATCTTCATCGGATGAAGTACCGAGATGAGACAACAGAAAAGGCAAGGCTCCCCGAGCGGATGCCTCGCCCGAGCGGATCAACCGTCAATTCTCAGAGGTCATCCTACGGGACCCTCTGCCAAAGCACTATGTGCCTCCGGCGATCGGTGAATACAACGGAAACACCGACCCGGACGATCATTTGGGTAAGTTCGATAACATCGCTACCCTTCATCAATACACAGATGGAGTGAAGTGTCGGGTTTTCCTAACCACCCTCTTGGGATCGGCTCAACGGTGGTTTCGGAGGCTTCCGGACGAATCCATCACAAGTTTCAAAGACTTCCGAACGGCCTTCCTCCACCATTTTGCAAGCGGTCAACGCTACCAGAAGACTAGCGTCAGCTTATTTGCCATCAAGCAAGAGCCCAGAGAGTCGCTCAGAGCTTATATCCAACGATTCAACCAGGTAGCCATGGACATTCCAACGGCCACCTCCGAGACAATGATGAACGCATTTACGCAAGGCCTCGTGGACGGGGACTTTTTCCGCTCACTCATTCGGAAGCCGCCCCGGGACTACGACCATATGCTGTACCGGGCCAACGAATACATCAATGTGGAGGAAGCCCAAGCGGCCCGAATGAAGGAAACTCCAACCGAGCAGGCGCCCATTGCCGAGCGGAAGCCGCACACTGCTCATCAGCCGCCCAGAGGACCGCGAGTTGAAGCAACTCACCCCCTGCAACATGTAAGATCCCACGCCATTCAACAAGTAGCTACAGAGCGGCCCAAGCCTAAAAAGAAATGGACGCCTATGCTCTGCTCATTCCACCGGACGGACACGCACAATACAAGAGATTGTCGAAGCCTTCCCCTGATCGCTCACCCAGTTCCTCGGAGTGGCGGCCGTCGATCGCCATCATCAGACAGGCGACAGAGACCTCGGGAAGCCGATCGGATGATCTCTGATAGGCAACAAAGACAGACTCCCGAACGGCACCATACTCTGAGGCGCGAGGATAATCCCCGGAGGTCTAGGGAACAGCCTAGGCCGTCAGCTCGGGAAGAGGAAAATAGAAACAACACCTCCCGAGGCGAAATCAACATTATTGCTGGCGGGCCGACCGGAGGCGACTCCAACAGGGCAAGAAAGGCGAGCGTCAGACAGCTGCAGATCCATGCGGTCAGCTGCAGCCAGGAAAAGGCGAGCGGACCCGAAATCAGTTTCAGGCCCCAAGACTTGGAGGGAGTCAAAGTGCCGCATGACGACGCTCTCCTCATCAAAGCAGTAATAACCAACTACACTATTCACCACGTTTTTATTGATACAAGAAGCTCGGTCAATATCATATTCAAAAAGGCCTTCGACCAATTGCAAATTGATCGAGCCGAGCTGCTGCCCATGACAACCCCCCTCTATGGGTTTACGGGCAACGAAGTTCTGCCGGTCGAACAGATCTGGCTGGCGATTTCGCTGGGAGAGGAGCCGCTCAGAAGGACGCGGACTGTAAACTTCGTGGTGGTAGACTCTCCATCAGCATACAACATCATCCTGGGACGACCGGCTCTCAGTGAATTCCGAGTGGCCGTCTCCACCTTCCACCAGAAAATCAAGTTCCCGGTCGAGGATAAAGTGGGAGAAGTACGAGGAGATCAACTAGCAGCTCGGCGATGCTACGTCGAGATGGTCCGAGCAGAAGCCAATTCCGCTCGGAAGATGCCACGGATCGAGGTGAACGCTATAACTGAAAAACCTCCCTCTTTGGTTTATGAAGAAAAAGAGGAAGTGAAGATTCACCCGACCCGATCGGAGGCTACAACGTTCATTGCGACCGATCTGGAGGCAAACCAGAAAGAGGAAGTGATCAAATGCCTCCAGAAAAACTGTGACGTCTTTGTCTGGTCGACACATGAGCTGCCCGAGATTTCACCGAGTATAGCGCAGCATGAGCTCCACGTCCGACCTGACGCTCGGCCGGTGAAGCAGAGAAAGAGGGACTTCAGCGCCGAACAAAATGCAATCATCCGAGCGAAGGTCGAGAAACTTCTGGAGGCCGGCCACATACGCGAGGTCCAGTTCCCAAGCTGGTTGGCGAACGTGGACTAGTCTCCAAGCCGGGCAACAAATGGAGAGTGTGCATCGATTTCCGGGATCTTAACAAGGCGTGCCCAAAAGATTTTTATCCTCTGCCCCGGATCGATCAATTGGTGGACTCCACGGCCGGCTGTGAATTGATATGCATGCTCAACGCATATCAAGGCTACCACCAAGTGCCGCTCGCCCGAGAAGATCAGGAAAAAGTCAGCTTCATTACAGCCGATGACACCTATTGCTATAATGTAATGTCGTTCGGATTGAAGAACGTAGGAGCCACTTATCAGCGCTTGATGAACAAAGTGTTCAAAGAGCAGATCGGGCGAAATCTGGAAGTATACGTGGACGACATTCTCATCAAGTCTGTCTGAGCGGCCGATCTCTTTGAAGACATGGAAGAGACTTTCCGAACGCTACGGAAATATGGAGTTAAGCTGAACCCTCAGAAGTGCCTGTTCGGAGCAAAAGGCGGGCGTTTCTTGGGATACATAGTGATTAAGCGGGGCATTGAAGCAAATCCCAGCAAAGTGAAAGCATTACAAGATATGCCACCCCCAAGAAATCTGAGGGAAGTGCAACGCCTGACCGGTCGGATAACTGCTCTGTCCAGATTCATCTCCAAGACCGCTGACCGGAGCCTGCCTTTTTTCAAAATCTTGTGCAAAGCCACTAAGTTTCACTGGGACGAAGAATGCGATCGGGCGTTCGAAGATCTGAAGACATACTTGAACTCTCTGCCGGTGCTAGCCAAGCCAGCTATGGGTGAGCCACTTTGTATCTACTTATCTTCAACCGAGCAAGCAGTCGGCTCGGCACTAGTAAGGGCGAGCGGAGAAGAACCTGTATATTTTCTAAGCCATATTTTAAAAGATGCTGAATCTCGCTACACTAGGCTCGAGAAGCTGGCTTTCGCTCTGGTCCTCGCCGCTCGGCGCCTCCGTCCATATTTCTTGGCTCATACTATCATCGTCCGGACGAATAGCCCATTGGGAAAAGTGCTATTGAACCCAGAAGCGTCCGGGCGGCTCATCAAATGGACAACGGAGTTGAGCGAATTTGACATCCAATACCAGCCCTGTCCGGCGATAAAGGCGCAGTCCTTGGTGGATTTTGTCACCGAAGTACAAAGGCCAGAACCCGAAGCCATGTGGAAGATATTTGTGGACGGATCGTCCACTCGGCTCAGGAGCGGGATTGGTGTATTATTGTTCTCTCCCCAAGAAGAAAAAATACATCTATCCATCCGGTTGGATTACAGAGCCACAAACAACGAAGCGGAGTATGAAGCCCTCATAGCCGGTTTGCAGGCCGCCCGGCACGTGGGGGCTGGACGGGTGACGCTGCATTCAGACTCTCAGTTGGCCGCTCAGCAGCTCTCCGGCACTTTTGAGATTAACAACGCTTGGTTCAAACTCTACGCCGAAGCCTTTGAAAAGCTCAAGGCCAACTTTAGAGAGGTCATTATCCAGAAGATACCCCGAGCGGAGAACCAGGCTGCAGATGAGCTAGCTAAACTCGCAAGTTCAATATCCCCGGTCGTCATCCAGAGGCCAATTGAACAAGTATCTCTAGTGGCGCATGTCGACCGGATGGAAGGCCTCACGTTTCCGAGCGATTGGAGGACACCCATCACGGAATATCTCCGCTCGGGGGCTACGCCATCCGAGCGGGATGAAGCCCCGCTGTTAAGGAGGAGAGTCGGACGGTTCACACTCATTGGAGACCAACTATACAAGAAGGCTTTCTCCCGCCCGCTTTTGAAATGCGTAAGCTCGGAAGACGCAGCGTACATCCTCCAAGAAGTGCATCAAGGATCATGCGGAGGGCATCCGGGCGGACGATCACTGGCTAAAAAGATTCTGTTGGTCGGATACTTCTGGCCAACCCTGCAAGCAGACGCTGCTCGGACCGCGTTGACGTGCCTTTCTTGCCAGAAGTATCACAACTTCTCCCACTGACCGGCGAAGGAAATGAAAGCAGCCACCGTCTCATGTCCGTTCGACCAGTGGGGGATGGATATTGTGGGTCCATTCCCTATGGCCACCGGTCAACGGAAATTCTTGCTGGTGGCTGTCGACTATTTTTCCAAATGGGTGGAGGCCGAGCCACTGGCCAGGATCACCGAACAGATGGTCAAAAAGCTTATATGGCAACACATCATCTACCGGTTCGGCATCCCCCGTCGACTTGTTTCCGATAACGGGCGGCAGTTCGCAGGAAAGCTGCTCGAAGATTGGTGCAAAAGCTACGGCATCGAGCAACACTTCACGTCCGTGGCGTATCCCCAAAGCAATGGTCAAGCCGAAGTAGCCAACCGGGAAATTCTTCGCATTCTACGCGCTCGGCTCGACCATTTGGGAGGAAGCTGGGTGGATGAAGTGCCAGGCGTCTTATGGGCCATCCGAACAACCCCAAAGGAGGGAACGGGCATCACGCCTTTCCATTTGGTGTATGGCGGTGAAGCGGTTGTTCCTGTCGAAGTCGGTGTCGAGTCTGTCCGGATCCAGAATTATGATGATGATAATAATACCGAGCGGAGGAACATGGAGCTTGATCTGGTCGATGAAGAGCGAGCCAAGGCGTCCGTCCGGCTGATGGCGTACCGGCAACGGATGAAGCAAAATTACAACCGGCGCGTAATCCCCAGAGCATTCCAGGTGGGCGACCTTGTCTGGAAGAAAGTAAAGCCGGTCGGCGACGTTGGCAAGCTGGAGGCTCCTTGGGCAGGCCCCTTCAAAGTCATCAAGAAGCTCTGCTCGGGTGCTTACTATTTGGAGGATGAAGATGGACGACGGCTGGACCAACCATGGAGCGCGAATCATCTCCAGCCGTACCGAGCTGCATGAGAGGTGCGCTAAATGTAATTTTATATATGTTGTGGGTCGTCCATGTCCTTGTAATGCAGGAAGCAAAATGATAAAAGGATGGCAAATAGCTTAGTCGACGAGCGGTAAGAAGGCCGAGCTCCGACGTTAAAAATCGAGAGACGAGCTAGCGTCTATAAATCATCCGACGAAGACCGCCGAGCCCGACGTTAAAAATCGAGAGACGAGCCGCGTCTATAAATCATCCGAGCGGAAGACCGCCGAGCTCCGACGTTAAAATCGAGGCGACCGGCTATAAATCATCCGAGCGGAAGACCGCCGAGCTCCGACGTTAAAAATCGAGAGACGAGCCGTCTATAAATCATCCGAGAGGAAGACCGTCGAGCTCCGATGTTAAAATCGAGAGACGAGCCGTTTATAAATCATCCGAGCGGAAGACCGTCGAGCTCGACATTAAAAATCGAGAGACGAGCCGGCATAAATCATCCGAGCGGAAGACCGCCAAGCTCCGACGTTAAAAATCGAGACGGCGTCTATAAATCATCCGAGCGGAAGACCGTCGAGCTCCGACGTTAAAAATCGAGAGATGAGCCGGCGCCTATAAATCATCCGAGCGGAAGACCGTCGAGCTCCGACGTTAAAAATTGAGAGATGAGCCGGCGCCTATAAATCATCCGAGTGGAAGATCGTCGAGCTCCGACGTTAAAAATCGAGAGACGAGCCGGCGTCTATAAATCATCCGAGCGGAAGACCGTCGAGCTCCGACGTTAAAAATCGAGAGACGAGCCGGCGTCTATAAATCATCCGAGCGGAAGACCGTCGAGCTCCGACGTTAAAAATCGAGAGACGAGCCGGCGCCTATAAATCATCCGAGCGGAAGACCGTCGAGCTCCGACGTTAAAAATCGAGAGACGAGCCGGCGTCTATAAATCATCCGAGCGGAAGACCGTCGAGCTCTGACGTTAAAAATCGAGAGACGAGCCGGCGTCTATAAATCATCCGCGCGGAAGACCGTCGAGCTCTGACGTTAAAAATCGAGAGACGAGCCGGCGTCTATAAATCATCCGAGCGGATGAACGCAATAAAAAAGGCTTGCGAACAATTATCCAAGGGTGTTCGCCATCGATAATCGTTCGACAGCCTCTATGCTCCGCTCGGCACAGTACCCGAAGGTACTTCAATATCCTCGAACATCTTCTGTCGAAGCTGGACATATTTAGCCGAGTGGAATACTAAAAAACTTCGCAAAAATCCTTGTCGAACACGAGAGGTATGATAAGAGGCGAGCGGACAGCACACATATTGACTAGTAAAAGGAGATTGTATTAAAGAAACTAAGGTCGAGCGGCAAATTACAATAAAGGTAGTCCTTGCCCGAGCGGCCGAATTACATCTGAATTTCTTATTCAAGATAATCGTACAGATCCTTAGGGATATTGTCAAGAAGAGCCACTTGATCTACGGCCGGGATGACGGCGGACTCGGGAAGTTGCCCCTTGGACTTCAAATATGTCATCGTGGCTGTCATAGCAAGGTCGAACGCAGTATACATCCGCTCGCAAACTTTCTCCGAAACTTCAGGCAAGTGGATGTACTTCTGTCTCAGGGCGGTGACCCGGTTTGGCTCGGCCTCCTGATATTCCTTGAAGGCCGCTTGGGAGGCGGCGAGGGATTCCTGCAGAGTCTGCAGCTCGTCCTTATGCTTGATGGCGTCGGTCGAGCGGCCCGCCTTCTCTCCATCGAGCTGCTCCATCAACTCCTTTACTTTCTGTTCCAATCCCCGAGCCTCAACGTTCTTCTTCTCCAGGTCAGCGATAGCTGTGTTCTTCCGCTCGGTCGCCAGGCCTATCTTGCGATCTAGAGATTTATTCACGCGCTCGAGCTCGGCCAAAGCGTAGGCCTGATCGGCCGTTTTCTTCTGCTCGGCCGCCAACAAATCTTGAGCCTTCTTCGGCTCTTTTTACAGCTCGGCATAGGATGGGCCTTGTGAGCCAGATGGACCGCCTGCAGCCTTCAGCTGTCTCAATTCCTCATTCACCATCGCCAGGCAGTTGGAGACAGCTATTTCCTCCACCCATCTCTGGCGAAAAAGAAAATAGAAGTTGTTAGTGGCCGATCGGAATGAACGCATACAAAACTACAAGAAAACGAACTTACCCCCGGGGCCTCTTGCATATGGCTGTTGGCCAAATTGCGGAGGGGAATCATCGCGACACGCGCCCGAGCGTCGGCCCACATTTCGGCTAGGGGCCCTTTCAGGGTGATCGTGTGCTCGGGCGCGGTTGGACGATCGGCCTTAGGTAGCAATTCTTCAGTCGGAAGGTGGAGTGTAACCCTAACAGTGCGGCCATGACCAGGGGTCGTCCGGGTGGAGGTTGGAAGAGGATCGGAGGCCGGCGCTGAAAATTGAGATAAAATTGTTGAACGCTGGACTCGGTGGGGAGCAGGCGGAAGTACGCTGACAGGGACGGGCTCAAGAGGATCTGCCGGTGTGTCGAATTGAGAGGGGGTCCGGTCGGACGAAATAGCCTCGACCTCTGCAGCCTTCCCGCGAGCGCTTGCAGTAGGCCGGGCGGACGGCTAAACCGCGGACGTGGCTGACCGAAGAGGAGTCTCCACTCGGCACCTCTTTTGTGGGAGAGACCGCTCTTCTTCCGGAACCGAGCCCTCTCCCCGAGCGGAAGGCTCTTGACTGGCACTTGCGCCAGCCGCTGTTTCTGGGAGAGAAGCCTGAGCAGCCGACTCCCCAGCATTTGTCCCGCTCTCTTCTTCGTTAGAGCCGACCGGCTGGATGCCGAGCGTCTCCATTTCCTTGGCCGCCGCAGCTTCGAGCGCCGCCGCCTTCCTCTTCAGAATACCAGTCATCACCGACTCCATGATAATATTCGCTGCAAATGAAGAAGGAAAAAATCAGTTAGCAAGCAAGGCAAATGTACAAGTGAAATTCTTACCAAAGATGCTTGGGAGGGGTGTTCTGATCGGACTCAAGCCAAATATGTACATAACCCCCTCTGGAAGAAACTTGTTGATATCAAACCGCAGACCGGCGAGCATGTTGGCGGCGTGAAGATAATCCGTTCGGGTCTTGAATCTTTTGAGCTCTGGGGAGGTTGGTGGTCCGATCTGTCACTTCGTCAGGAAGGAGGCCCGCTCGGGCATGCGGAGGTAGAAATAAAATTCTTTCCAATGCTTATTGGAAGAAGGAAGTTTATTGAAGAAAACTAGACCGGGCCGAGCCTGGAACATATAGGTGCCCGGCTCGGACTGTTTAGGGTAATAAAAATAATAGAAAACCTCCGGGTGGAGGGGGATATTGTGGATTTTGAACAGGACAATGACGCCGCATAAAAGGCGGAAGGTATTGGGGACTAGGCTTCCGAGCGGAATGCCGAAAAAGTTACAGACTTCAACGATGAAAGGATGAATGGGAAATCGCAGACCGGCTATGAACTGGTCGCGGAAAACACAAAAGGCTCCGCGTGGCGGCTTATGAGGCCGAGCGGAGGGACCGGGTAAAATGACTTCGAAATTAGAAGGGATGTCAAAATTGTTAATCAGAACATCGGCGTCACGCTAATCGAAGCGCGACTCCATGGTAGTGTACCATGGGCCGAAGGTTTGGTGTTCGGGAAGATTGGGCCATTATCCGAGCGGACGAAACCAAAAAAGACGAAGGCAGAAGATAAAAGCAAGATGGCAACGGAACAGTATCCCGAAGATGGAAACTTGGGAAAGAAATGCAAAGAAAACACTGGAAACAAAGAGGGAAAGAAAGAGAACCTTGCAACGAAGAGGAGGATCGAAGAAAGAGCACCGGAGATCGCCGAAACCAGAGGAATGAGATCGTCGGAAAGCTGGAACGCGAGAAGTTGAGAGGCACGCAAGAGCAAGAGTGCAGCGAAGGGAGAAAACGGAGCTTTTTATAGGATGGAGCCCGAGCGGCCTCCACCGTTGGATCCAGGTCGCGAGAATCGGAGCACTCGTCGCGCCGTTCATTTCGAATCGCCTCGATCCCATCAGAACACCACGTCGCCGCCGTACGATGACGGCAGCACCGCCACGTGGCATTCAACCACTGGGACGCATTTAATGAGCGCGTGCTAGACCTTAATGATGGAGATTGGCGGAAAATTCGAAGAGATGCTGAGTAATGGCGGCGTTGACTGGCGTTTTGCCTGCCCCTGGGTTCCGAGTGGATGGTTGTTGCAAGACGCCGCTCGGCCAAACTGATGGTCCAGTCAGTCGGACTAATCACCTCCTTCGACTAGACCTGAAGAGGAGGCAAGTGATCTGGCGGTAAGAATAGGGACCCACGTCTGGGGAAAGTCAACGCCACATGAAGTTAAAAGGTCGGAGGGCCGACCGGAGAAGGGGAGACCGACCGGAGAAGGGGAGACCGACCGGAGAAGGGGAGACTGACCGGAGAAGGGGAGACCGACCGGAGAAGGGGAAACCAGTCGATCGGGGACCCGGTGAGGAGGCAAGGTTCCGACGCTCATGGAACAGGATCGACTGGCCGATCGGGGAGCCCGCTCGGCCAGGCAGAAACCAGCAATACTGTGAACAGTCAGTAGAGCACGCGATCAGGAAATGCCCGAGTGGACCAGCATCGTAGACCGGTCGGACGTAAGGAGACGCCCGGCCGGACGCTCGGCATAGAAACAGAGGATACAAGAAGACAAGGGAAACATCTTCTGACAGCGGGCATGCTCTATGACCAGGCCATACTCCAATCCCTACCCATACTCCAATCCCTGCGGCAAAGGGTTCCGCTGTCCCATCAAAGATGTGCTTGGACTGTAGCAGTATGGTGTCAGGTAAGCTTTTTGACAAGCCCTTACTGAGGTATGGGCTGAGGACACGTATTTACCTCAGTATGGGTGCATGAGCTCCTTCCCAGCTCTATATAAGGAGCCTCGCACTTCAATTCGGAGGTACACATTCAATGATACTTGGAGCCACTTCTTTGTTATCTGCTTGCCTGACTTGAGCGTCGGAGGGTCGTCGCCGGGAACCCCTTCCCGGTCTGACTTCCCTACAGGTGTGCCGGAGGACCGTACGATCGGCCGAGATCTACGTCAGCAACGCGGAGAGCGCCACATGCCCAGCGTCCGTTGATTCAACGTTCGGACAAGATCAATACTGATACGCTAAAAGGCAGGGATGTTCATGCTACTAAATCGACAACAAGGCTAAATCTAAAATGCTACAAGGTGCAGTTCGTACTTGTGAAGTGCTCAGAACTAACAAAGTAAATCTGAAACTGTAAACAACTAAAGGCTGAAAACTAACTCTGCATGCTTAAAACTTATAACGGAAAGAACTAAAACAGCAATTAAACTAAAGGTGAAACTGGAATGCTAAATCAAGGAATCTGGATCACATGTTAGAGTAGCACTAAAAGCTAACTAAAACTGAAGCTAAATAAAAAGGAACTAATCCCCAACTAAAAACTAGGGTTCGGATCAAGGAGAAGGATCAAAGTTCATTCACTTGCATAGCACTAACGGTAAGGAACAGAAGCATAACCCTTCGGCAGTAATCCGCCAAAAACAACTCTACATGCTAAAAACTAAATTAAGTCCATACAGAAAGACTAAATATAGGGCTGCTCTTTTCAGGTTTAACAGAAAAACCTATGGCAGAAAATGCTATAATCTACACGGTAAGATCAAACCACATGGATAAAGAATCTAATGGCAGAAGACAACTACATATCAAACCTAATATCAAAACCTAAGCAAATTCCCCTCTTGTATCCTTAATGAAACTCTCAGCCGCAACCCTAAGCAACAATCTAATTCTATACAGCCTTCTAAAAACAAAGGAAAGATTCAAAAACTCTTAGAAATCTCGAATTTTTGTACAGCATACATGCAAGAAAGAAAAGGCTCTAGCATAAAATTCCACTCGGCACAGCAAAATCCGAAAACAAAGAACGGAAACCCTAAACTCGGAGCAACTCCTACCACAGGTGAGTAGTACTTACACTTGGTCTTGCACTTACAACCGAGAAGAGGTCCTAGGGTTTCGGAGAACTTACAACTCTCGGTCTCTTCTTGTGCCCGCGCGCTCTCCTTGCCGAGAGAAGCTCGGATTTGTGAAGAATCCGCAGAGGAGGGAGCTCGCCGGCCGCCGGAGTCGCCTAGGTGCGTGTTGCAGTTCTCGCCCGAGAAAGGGAGACGTCGTCGCGTGGGAGAAGGGAAGGAAAGATCGGATTTTCGGCGAGAAAAGGAAAACCTAATCCCTTTATAACTAGGTTTTTTATTACTAACTATACCTTAAATATAATCCGTTCTTTCCTTAATTAACATAACCTGCTGGTACAGCTGGTCAACCACGATTTGACCAAGTCAAAGGTCGTGGTTTTGAATCCTCAGCCGAGCGTTTTATTCCCCTTTTATTTAAAATACTCCTAACTACTGCTTAAATGTATTTTGTTCCCTATTTGATTAACAAAACTCCTGCGGAATAGTTGGCTGGCTGAGTTCGGTTAAGGCTCGATTCAAGTTCAAGGTCCAGGGTTCGAATCTCGACTTGAACATTTTTTTGTTGAAACTTCCTTCGTTTAGTAAAAATACCAAACGACCTCCAAAATTTGCATAAAAATACTCTAAAAATTTCTAAAAATCTCTAGAATATTTTAAAAGTATTTCTAATTATTTTTAAGGACATTTAGAACTTAAAATAGGAAAAATTGAGTCGTTACATAAATCATGCTTAGTCTAAATTAAGTTAATTTTTATGTATGCTTAAATTGAATATGCTTTAGATTTTAACCTTGTTTATCAAATTAATTATTTGCATGTCTTCAATTAATGTTTTGTATTGAGTTTTCTCTCTGCAAAATAAAGACATTATCTACTCATAGAATTATTTTCAAAATTTTATGTTTGTTATATTTATTTTTAAAATTCTTCTTTCAAAAAAATTGTTTTTATGATTAAAAATATTTAGAAAAATGATTTTTCAAAAATTATAATTTTTTGTGATCATGAGTTATGTTTTTGTTTGAATAAAAATTTTTAGAATTTTTTTGACATTTATCTAATTTTTTATGAATTATTAATCAAAATATGTAATTTAAAATTTAAATTTTTTTGGAGATTAATTTTGAAAAACTTGATTTTTTGGGAAGTTAATGTTGTATTTTTGATAGTGAGAAAAATCAAAAAGATTTTTAGATGATAATTTCTACTTTTAAAAATTTTATTTTTAAAAATAAATCTATCTATTTAAAATATTTTCTATGATTAAAATAGAACATTCTATTTATAAAATTTTTTATCATACTTAAATTAATTATGATTAAAATGGGCAAAAATATTCAAGATTTTTCTAAACCTAAAAATAATTTTTAAATTATTTTTTTTGAAATAAAGATTTAATTGAAAAAATTATTTATTTGAAAATAAATTTTCATAAAAATATATATCTCTGGAAAATCCATTTTGTATCCTTAAAAGTATTTCCATATTTATCTAAACTGTTTGTCCATATTTTTCCTATTTTATTTTTGATGTAATTAAAAGGTGAGAAATATAGATTAAGTTAAGGGGAAGGTTTATTAATTTTTTATCACAAATTTTTTGTTATATTGACATTTCATTGAATTGTTTAAATTATTCTATTTTAGTTTAACCCTAAGTTAACTTGAGTTGATTCACATAAAAAAGGGAGAGATTATAAGTACCCCGAGTGAGTTTTGAAATGATCAACCGGGTTAAGTTAGACTCTCGTTATTTGATGTCTTGTGTCTAAGTGTGCAGGGACTTAGGAACACAAGAATTCGAGTAAAAGACGCAGCTAGCAAGAAGGATAACACGGAAAGCGAGTCGACAGGCTCGGTGCATCCGAGGGACGAGGTCTACGGAAGTGTATACCAACAGACAAGAAGGATGGATGCGGAGCATTTGAGGGATAAGAAGCCGGAGTGAAAGACTGCTCGAGAAGAAGACAAGAGTTGAGTTTAGGTGAGCTCAACTTTGGATGATCGGAGAATCACCCAAGCAATCGGAGCAAAAGACAAATAAGTCAACATGAGTTGACTTATCCAACTGCCTGAACTCCAAATGCCCGAACTCCAAATGCCCGGACCAGTCTGGGTGCCAAGACCACCTTGGTACTGAACAGTTTCCTTTTTTCCATTGCAAAGAGGATAACTCTGGGAGACCACATGAGAAACACTCCAAGCGCCTAGACCAATCCAGGCGCATAGGAGAGGATAAAGTTTGATCATCAAGTCGTTGAAGAGACGTTGCAAAGCAGATAAGATGCACCACAAGGGCGCCCAGACCTGCTCTAGGGGCCGGAGCTGCCATGTCAGACAACGGATGAATTCGACCAGTAGATTATAAATAAAGTCCTAGTTTTAGAAATTCAGAACAACACACTTGTATTTCATTTACAAATTATATTTCAACTATTCCTGCTTTAACTTCTTTAAGAGGCTTCTCTGTCTTCAACAAAGGAGACTTTTTATTGAAGCTTATAATGCTTTGGATTAGCAATCTCCTCGGTTGCAAACCAAGTAAACTCGAAGTCTTCTCTTACCTTTTCTTTTGCATGTTATATTTGTTTAATTAATGTATGTTTGTCCTTGCTAGTAAGTAGCAAGAGATTAGTTTTCAATTCTTATTTGTAGGCAATTCACCCCTTATTGCCGACCACAAGGGACCTTCACTTGCGTCTCAAAAAATGCGATCGACATTTATTGTCGGCGCTCAACGGGAGAAAGGTGCAATAATTTTTTATAATTGTTATGCATTTTAGTTTTATTGTCTATATACCTTGCACTTATTAATCGGTTGGTCTCCTTTCTGATTGACAATGAACCCTCCTAAAAACTGATATCAAAAGTAGTCTAAAAAAATAATTTTGAATGTGATAGTAATAAAAGAGTGGTCATAAAATATGTTAAATTATTTGTACTTTCTGATAATCAATCGTATATCATCCTTTATTATCAGTAGGGACATGCTTCCAACTTTTAGCTTGTAAAGGAGAAAACTTCTTGACTGAGAGACCAATTAGATGTCCATCGCTCTGATGAAAAGTAATGGGTAATTTACCCTGTTTATTGATCTGGAGTCACATTTGATCCAAATGTGTGCCATCTGTCTCCTTATAGCGATCAACCTATAGATGCAAAAGTTCTAACAATTAACAAATAAAATACTTAAATAAATTTTAAACTAAATAAAACTAACCACCAGGAGAAGAACTATCAGCATTAGGAGTCTGCAGAACTGGTAAATACTCAATCCTCTTTGGCGACATGACTATGACATATTCATCATATATAGATCAACAAATATGCATCAATATATATAGATATCTACAATTACTAAAAATTTATCTTATATAAATGAATTAAAAATTAAGAAAAACATAAATACCATGTAGTCTAAAAATTAGTCACTATCATCATCTGAAAGAGATAATTGATCATCCGTGTAACACCCGAAAATTCTCAAATTAATTTTAGAAATATTCTATTATTTTTCAGGAATTTTAGGATATTTTTATGGAATTTTTAGAAAAGCCGAAATAGCAAAATTAAACAAAAAACATAAAATAGCTTAAGCGGGGATTGAACCCGTGACCTATGGACTCTATGACATATAGGGTGACATACTAAACAGGGGGCCCCAACAGGGGTGTGTTGAAAGAAGAGGAGAGAAATTATATTTAAGATTTAGTTGGGATGTATTAACCACTTAATATAAATAGGGAATTTAAGTGGAGAGTTATTTTTTTATCGGCAACTCTCTTTTCCCTCACCCTCACCCAACGTCGCCCCCTCTCCTCCTCATCCTCTCGGTGCACAAGCCCAAGAAAACCTAGGGTTTCACCCTAGGGCCATAGGAGCACCTTTCGGCGATAACTCCGGCACAAGGACGCTCCCCTCCGCGAGAAGAACGCATAGACGTAAGAAGATCGCCGAAGAGATCTTCTTCTCCGGAAATCTAGTGATTGGATTGTAAGAAAACTTAGCACAGGATGTGAGTAACCCCTCACCTACAGTATAAGTAGCTCATCGTATGTTTTATGTCCTTAATTCGCATTTATGTGCATAGTGCAGCCACATGTAGGAATAGAGCACACCAGGTGCTCGATAAAATGACTAGTATAATTATATGCTATGGTAGGCATTTTTAATAGTTCAGTTAAATGCCACAGATGTATTTTAAATAGCATATATAGCCTAGCTTCAATTTTATGGGACTACGGTCAAATGGGTGGGCTCCCATAGTCGCCTCTAGGTTTAGACAACCTAGCTCTAGGTTCAGATAACCTAGTAAGAGCAAGATAAGATATATTAGCTATGAATCAGTATTTTACTTTATCAGTGGCACTATACTGGACTTCAGTTGTCCTTGGGTTGGGCTCCCATAGTTGTCCCTAGGTTTAGATAACCTAGTAACCCTACTAGATTCGGGACTTGCTAACACGGACCTAGTTAGGGATGCGCGTATAGCAAGTACAGTTGTCGGGCTCATCAGCAGCATGTTTAGTATTTTTATCTATTATGGAAATAGTTTTCAAACCTTTACAAATCAGATATATGAATACAGTTCAGCGACAGCATTAATCTTGTTGGAGTGTATACTGAAAGCCTAAGCTTTGTAAACATTCATTATGAATAAAGAATCACATTTGGTCAAATTTTCTACATTTAGTTGTAGTTGTTCAATTAATTTATATTGTAGATAATATAGTATGTGGTGTCACATACAGAAGATGATATTATCAGTACCTTATAAATTATAAACAGTAGCTTACGACCAAAATGGAAAGGAACAAACCAATAGAAGGTCATAGTGTAATTAGGTATCAGTTTATCTTGACTGTATAATTACACTAGTACACTCAGAGTGTATTGAGTAGGACCATTAGAGGTCATTTCTTTTATACTGACTTTATAAAGAAACAAAGACCTCGGTTATTATGGAAGTGTGTGCTCTTAATCCTAATATAATAACAAGCACATATATTTGATATTTATTTCTTTAATTTATCAATGGGTGAGATTTAGTTCGATAAATCAATAAGCCCGATAAATTGGGAAATGATATCACTTATAGTGTGTGTTGTTGATTATAGAAGGAAACTGTGACCTAGAGATACTGGGTTGATAATGTCCTCAAAAGGAGCTCATAAGGATTGTCATGTTAAACCCTGCAGGTGGACTTAGTCCGACATAATGATAAGGTTGAGTGGTACTACTCTTGGACTTAGATATTAATTAAATGAGTTGTCAGTAACTCACTTAATTAGTGGACATTCGATATCTTAAACACAGGGAGACTAACATGCTCATAATAAGGAGCCCAAAAATGTAATTTGGGATTGGTGCGGTAGTTCAATGATAGTTCTCTAGTGGAATGAATTATCATTGATAAAAATAAGTTGTGTGTTCGGGGCGAACACGGGATGCTTAATTTTATCGGGAGACCAAAACCAATTCCTTCTCTCGGTCCCTATCGTAGCCTCTTATTTATAGAGTTCTATACCCACCTATACCCACCTTCTATACCCACCCAATAGGGGCTGGCCAAGCTAGCTTGGGAACAAGCTAGGGCCGGCCTAGGTATAAGATTGGGTGGCCGGCCCTAGCTTGAACCCAAGCTAGTAGGGCCGGCCAAAATAAATTAAAAAGAATTTTAATTTTAATTTTTATTATGTAGAATAAATAATTTATTAAAGAGAATTTAAATTAAATTATCTCTCTTGTAAAATTTACAAAAGATTAAAGAAAGAGATTAGATCTCTTTCCTTATTTGTAGATTGGTGAGATATTTTATTTTCTCTTTAAAAATTATTCACATGTTGTAAAATTAAAATTATAGAAATTTCTTTTATTAACCATGTAGATATTTTTAAAGAGAAATTTTAAATTTAAAATTTCCGAAAACAAATTAGGAAGTTTTAATTGTTGATTGAAACTTGTCCAATTTGTTCTCCAATGATGTGGCCGGCCAATGTAGATTTAATTGGGAAATTTTATTTTATTTTTCTCAATTAAATCATGTCAAGGAAATTGAGAAAATTTTATTGCAATTAAATTTCCTAATTTGCCTAGGCCAAGGAATATAAAAGAAGGGGTGAGGGTGCCTTCAAGAGACACAACATCTATTATTTCTCTCCCTCTTTTGTTCCTTGGTGTGGCCGGCCATCCTCTCCCTCTCTTCCTCTTGTGGTGGCCGAACCTCTCTCTCCCCCTTGGAGCTCTTGTGGTGGCCGGATACTACTTGGAGAAGAAGAAGAAGAAGGAGAGAAAGCTAGCATCTCTTGGAGCTTGGTTAGTATTTTGGTTTTTCTCCTTGGTGAAGTTTTCTTTTGTGGCCGAACCTTGCTTGGAGGAGAAGAAGGTGGTTGGTGGTTTCTCATCTCGGTAGATCGTTGCCCACACAACATCCGAGGTTAGAAGAGGAATACGGTAGAAGATCAAGAGGTTTTTCTACAAGGTATAACTAGTAATATTTATTTCCGCATCATGCTAGTTATTTATGGAAATAATACCAAATACAAGAGGCTTATGTTCTAGAATTTCGAATATGTTTTTTCGATACTGTGTTCTTTTGTCTTTTCTTTTCCTTGTGATTTGATTGTTCTCTTTGGTTAACCTAAAGTTATTTTAGGAAATTAAATATTAGCTTTCTATAAAAGGTTTTGTCTAGTCGGTGGTGGTTGCTCCCATATCCAAGAAGGCCATGTGCCTCGCCACGTCAGTACTGGGAACCAATTATAGAAATTAATATTTAATGGAATTAATAACTTAAGGAGACTTGGGTCGAACGTGTAAAGTTCCGCAGGAGATCCAAGTCAAAACCTAAAAGAACAAATAGATTAAATTTTGGATCAAACGTGTTAAGTTCCGCAGGCGATCCAAAATTTAATTTAAAAGAACACATGGTAGCTAGGAAAAGGTTCAGACCTTTGTACAAAATTTTTGTACAGTGGAACCTATAGGTTTTCCGAGTAGCAACCAACAATTGGTATCAGAGCTAGGGTTTTGCCTCTGTGTATTTGGTATTTAGTTTAATTATGCACATGTCATTCATAATTTAGGCAGGTTAATAGTAGGATGTGCTAACTTTGTGGATGCAGGATCCAACTATTATGGCTTTTAATTATTATGTGTGTGATTGGACCCTTGGACATGTCAAGGGCATTTATTTGTGTGTGCATGATTGTATTAAAATACAGCAGGAGCTGTATTTAGTTTTATTAGGATTTTATTTTTGATCTAGATACATGTACATTCCTTTTATGGAATATAGGATCAAAATGTAAAATTCTATTTATGTCGCGGATCGAATCTTGCAAAGCGTGGAACCTTCTAAGGACCAGAGGCGCAGCGGAACTAGGAGCAAGATGGATGCGACAGCTAGATCCGGTGGCGGTGGCCAAATATGGCAGCAGTTAGGGATGACAACACACGGAGGACAATTAGTGATAAAAGCCATAATAGTTGAAAATTAAATTTTCTATTGATTTTATATTATGCTGTGTGTGCATGTTAGTTTACAAGTTTTAGTAGGCTAGCATAGTTAAAATTCCTCATTTATAAATAACTAAGTGGGAGAGGGATTTTTAAATAAATCCCATGGTCTCCATTACTGGTTTGTAAGTGATGCAAACAAGCTTGCGCGTTGGCTCTGAGTGCCTTCCTTCATAACGGATGAGCTTGTTTGTGGATCACTAGAACAGACTTCCATTTTTGGATGACTATAGGAAGTTAATTAAGAGTGTGTGATCTTCCCCAATGGAAGGGGCATAATCTTATTAATGAACTTAGTGTCAAGTAATGGTATACACTTAGACACATCTAATAGTATCCTCCCCATCAGAGTCACTGCTATTATTTGTGTGACCAAAAGACACCAACTATTAATTTTATTTGTCAAAAAGTTAGGTTAACAAGATAATAAAATTAATGGGATAAAACCCTCCTTTTACAAATGTTGAATTTGTATACGTCCACACTAACGTGGCATACAAAATTCACGGTGTTTTGAGGTGTTGGTTAATTTAAAATAGTATTGTTTGAGGAATCAATATTATTCTAAATTTAGAGTTCTGACCAAAAGTTATTTGTGATTCTTAGGATGTCTTTCAACCCACTGTCCATCATACTTCAACAGAATAGACTTATTAGACCAAACTACATAGATTGGAAAAGAAATCTGGACATTGTTCTTACTGCTGAAAGCTATAAATTTGTACTGACTGAGTAGTGCCCTGATGCACCTACTGGTGAATCTACCCAAGAGGAGATTGAATATCATAGGAAATGGGTAAAAGCAGATGAGATGGCGCGGTGTTACATTTTGGCTTCAATGTCAAATGTATTGCAACATCAGCATCAAGATTTACCAACAGCCTATGATATTATGAACAATCTCAAGGAACTCTTTGGTCATCAGGATAGGGCTTCTAGGCAAGAAGCCATGAGAAAGATAATGACAGCCACCATGCAAGAGGGTACTCTTGTAAGGGATCATATCCTAAAGATGATGGCTTATCTGAACGAGATACAGATCCTTGGAGGAGAAATTGATGGGGAAACCCAGATCGATATGATCCTCCAAACGCTACCTAGAAGTTTTGAGCAGCTCCGCCGGAACTATAATATGAATAAGAGGGTTTATTCATTAGCGGAACTAAGCAGCAGAAGGATTATTTCGTCACAATGCTCAAATTCACTATGTTGAAAATGGTTCTACTTCTAAACCGAAAGGAAAGAAGAAGAAGAAACAAGTCGGTTCAGCAAAGAAAGTGAATAAATCTCAGTACGGGATTTAAAGTTGGAATGAAGAAGTCAAGGGCAAGTGCTTCATCCGTAAGGTGAGACATCGAAGGCGGACTGTCCTCGTAGGAACCAAAACAAAGGTATATCTCATACTCTAGTTGTTGAAACATGGTTAGCGGTGTTATCTACCAGCACCTGGTGTGTAGATACGGGAGCCACTGATCATGTCTGCAATTCCTTGTAGGGGTTCCAGGAAACCCGACGACTATCTGAAGGAGAAATTACCGTCTACATGGGCAATGCTACTAAGGTGGCAGTCAGTGGGAGACGTCTACTTATCTTTTAGTAGAAATAGAAATTTGATTTTAAGAAATTGTCTTTATGTACCCAGTTTTAGAAAGAATTTAATTTCAGTTTCTAAACTGTTTTTAGATGGATATTCAGTTTCTTTCAGTAACGATGTAGTTATTAAAAGAAATAAAGTGATTATCTGTTCTGGTGCATTAATTGACAATTTGTATACTTTAAATCCAATTTCTTCCACAAAGCAAAACATGGAAATTTATAAATCATCTTCTAACTCTAATAAGAGAAAAGAACCTTCGGAGATGAACCAAGCATATCTTTGGCATCTAAGGCTTGGTCATATTAAATTAAGTAGGATTCAGAGGCTTATAGCCGATGGACTTTTGAGTTCATTTGAGTTGGAAAATTTTCCAACTTGTGAATCTTGCTTGGAAGGTAAAATGACCAAGAGGCCGTTCAAGGCCAAGGGGTATAGAGCCAAAGAAGTGTTAGAATTGGTTCACTCTGATTTGTGTGGTCCTATGTCTGTCCAGGCAAGAGGAGGTTTTGAATATTTTGTCTCTTTCATAGACGATTATTCAAGATATGGATACATTTACCTAATGCACCGCAAGTCCAAGTGCTTTGATAAGTTCAAAGAATACAAGGCTGATGTGGAGAAACGACTAGGTAAAAGTATCAAGACACTACTGATCCGATCGTGGTGGCGAATACCTCTTAGGAGAGTTTAGGAATTACTTATCGAGGGGGATTCAATCCCAATTGTTCGCACCGGAACACCCCAACAGAATGGTGTAGCAGAACGAAGGAATAGAACTCTTATGGAGATGGTTAGATCAATGATGAGTTATTCAGAATTACCAAATTCGTTTTGGGGATATGCTCTGGAAACAGCAGTATACGTTCTGAACTTAGTACCTTCTAAATCAGTTTCTTCTACTCCCATAGAATTATGGAATGGGCGAAAGCCCAGTCTAAGACATATTCGGATTTGGGGTAGTCCAGCACATGTGCTGAAACCAGATGCTGATAAGTTAGAATCTCGTACAGAAGTTCGCGTGTTTGTAGGATATCCCAAAGGAACGAAAGGTGGTTTATTTTATAGTCCTAAAGACCAGAAGGTCATTGTTAGCACCAATGCCCAGTTTTTAGAAGAAGACTATATAATGGATCACAAGCCCAGTAGCAAAGTTGTTTTAGAAGAACTTAGAGAGGACATGTCTACTTCAGTACCAACAGTACAAGATGAAGTACCACAAGAGACTGCAACACGTGTCACACATGATACACAACCACAGACAGTGCCTCGTCGTAGTGGGAGGGTTGTAAGGCAACCTGAAAGATTCATGTTTTTGGGAGAGTCTTCGGATTTGATCCCAGCTAAACATGAACCTGATCCCCGGACATATGACGAAGCATTCCAAGATATAGATGCAGCATCTTGGCAAAAGGCGATGAATTCTGAAATATAGTCTATGTACTCTAATAAGGTCTGGGAGCTTGTAGAACCACCTGATGGTGTAAAAGCCGTCGGATGCAAGTGGATCTACAAAAGGAAAAGAGGGACAGACGGGAAGGTAGAAACCTTCAAAGGTAGGCTTGTTGCGAAAGGGTACACTCAGAAAGAGGGAATCGATTATGAGGAAACCTTTTCACCAGTAGCCATGCTTAAGTCTATCCGGACACTCTTATCCATTGCTGCTCATATGGATTATGAGATTTGGCAAATGGATGTCAAGACAGCTTTCCTTAATGGAAGTCTTGAAGAGAACATCCATATGAAGCAACCAGAAGGGTTCATTGAAAAAGGCAAAGAGCATCTAGTGTGCAAGCTCAATCGGTCCATTTATGGACTGAAGCAAGCTTCAAGGTCTTGGAACATCCGGTTTAATGAAGTAATCCAGTCATATGGATTTATTCAAAGTCCGGATGAGTCTTGTGTATATAAGAAGTGTAACGGAAACGTGGTGATATTTCTTGTACTATACGTAGATGATATTTTATTAATTGGCAACAATGTCAAGGTATTATCAGACGTAAGGGTATGGTTGTCCAAACAGTTTGATATGAAGGACTTAGGAGATTGTGCACACATTCTTGGGATCAAAGTTATAAGGGATCGTAAGAAAAGAACGTTGTGTCTGTCTCAAGCTTCATAGATACAATCCTTGCTCGTTTTAGCATGCAAGATTCCAAGAAAGGTTTCTTACCTTTTAGACATGGAGTAGCTCTATCTAAAGAGATGTCTCCAAAGACGTCGAAAGAGATAGAGGACATGAAAGCAGTTCCTTATGCTTCGGCTGTAGGAAGCCTAATGTATGCAATGCTATGTACGAGACCTGATATCTGTTTTGCCATGGGCATGGTCAGCAGATATCAGAGTAACCCTGGACAAGGACATTGGACTGCGGTAAAGCATATATTGAAGTACCTGAGAAGGACTAGAGATTATATGCTAGTTTACCAAGCAGATGATCTGCTCCCTGTGGGTTACACGGATTCAGATTTCCAATCAGATAGGGATAACAGTAAGTCTACATCAGGCTATGTGTTTACTTTAGGAGGTGGAGCCATTTCATGGAGGAGTGTTAAGCAGAAATGCGTTTCGGACTCAACCATGGAAGCTGAGTATGTAAGTCAGCTAAAGAAGCAGTATGGCTCAGGAACTTTCTAATGGACTTAGATGTGATTCCTGGTTTGCCCAAAATCATCACAATTTATTGTGATAATAGCGGTGCAGTTGCAAACTCGAAGGAACCACGAGCTCATAAGGCAAGTAAACATATAGAGCGCAAGTACCACCTGATACGAGATATCGTGAAGCGAGGAGAAGTTGTCATCGCCAAGATTGCATCAGCGGATAACCTGGCAGATCCTTTCACTAAGGCCCTTCCGGCGAAAGCTTTCGATCGGCATGTGGAGGGAATGGGAATCTGAAAAACTTTAATATTGTATAAGTGGGAGATTGTTGGAGTGTATCGAAAGCCTAAGCTTTGTAAACATTCATTATGAATAAAGAATCACATTTGGTCAAATTTTCTACATTTAGTTGTAGTTGTTCAATTAATTTATATTGTAGATAATATAGTATGTGGTGTCACATACAGAAGATGATATTATCAGTACCTTATAAATTATAAACAATAGCTCACGACCAAAATGGAAAGGAACAAACCATTAGAAGGTCGTAGTGTAATTAGGTATCAGTTTATCTTGACTGTATAATTACACTAGTACACTCAGAGTGTATTGAGTAGGACCATTAGAGGTCATTTCTTTTATACTGACTTTATAAAGAAACAAAGACCTCGGTTATTATGGAAGTGTGTGCTCTTAATCCTAATATAATAACAAGCACATATATTTGATATTTATTTCTTTAATTTATCAATGGGTGAGATTTAGTTCGATAAATCAATAAGCCCGATAAATTGGGAAATGATATCACTTATAGTGTGTGTTGTTGATTATAGAAGGAAACTGTGTCCTAGAGATACTAGGTTGATAATGTCCTCAAGAGGAGCTCATAAGGATTGTCATGTTAAACCTTGCAGGTGGACTTAGTCCGACATAATGATAAGGTTGAGTGGTACTACTCTTGGACTTAGATATTAATTAAATGAGTTGTCAGTAACTCGCTTAATTAGTGGACATTCGATATCTTAAACACAGGGAGACTAACATGCTCATAATAAAAAGGAGCCCAAAAATATAATTTGGGATTGGTGCGGTAGTTCAATGATAGTTCTCTAGTGGAATGAATTATCATTGATAAAAATAAGTTGTGTGTTCGAGGCGAACACGGGATGCTTAATTTTATCGGGAGACCAAAACCAATTCCTCCTCTCGGTCCCTATCGTAGCCTCTTATTTATAGAGTTCTATACCCACCTTCTATACCCACCCAATAGGGGCCGGCCAAGCTAGCTTGGGAACAAGTTAGGGCCGGCCTAGGTATAAGATTGGGTGGCCGGCCCTAGCTTGAACCCAAGCTAGTAGGGCCGGCCAAAATAAATTAAAAAGAATTTTTATTTTTATTTTTATTATGTGGAAGTAATAATTTATTAAAGAGAATTTAAATTAAATTATCTCTCTTCTAAAATTTACAAAAGATTAAAGAAAGAGATTAGATCTCTTTCCTTATTTGTAGATTGGTGAGATATTTTATTTTCTCTTTAAAAATTATTCACATGTTGTAAAATTAAAATTATAGAAATTTCTTTTATTAACCATGTAGAGATTTTTAAAGATAAATTTTAAATTTAAAATTTCCGGAAACAAATTAGGAAGTTTTAATTGTTGATTGAAACTTGTCCAATTTGTTCTCCAATGATGTGGCCGGCCAATGTAGATTTAATTGGAAAATTTTATTTTATTTTTCTCAATTAAATCATGTCAAGGAAATTGAGGAAATTTTATTGCAATTAAATTTCCTAATTTGCCTAGGCCAAGGAATATAAAAGAAGGGGTGAGGGTGCCTTCAAGAGACACAACATCTATTATTTCTCTCCCTCTTTTGTTCCTTGGTGTGACCGGCCATCCTCTCCCTCTCTTCCTCTTGTGGTGGCCGAACCTCTCTCTCCCCCTTGGAGCTCTTGTGGTGGCCGGATACTACTTGGAGAAGAAGAAGAAGAAGGAGAGAAAGCTAGCATCTCTTGGAGCTTGGTTAGTATTTTGGTTTTTCTCCTTGGTGAAGTTTTCTTTTGTGGCCGAACCTTGCTTGGAGGAGAAGAAGGTGGTTGGTGGTTTCTCATCTCGGTAGATCGTTGCCCACACAACGTCCGAGGTTAGAAGAGGAATACGGTAGAAGATCAAGAGGTTTTTCTACAATGTATAACTAGTAATATTTATTTCCGCATCATGCTAGTTATTTATGGAAATAATACCAAATACAAGAGGCTTATGTTCTAGAATTTCGAATATGTTTTTTCGATGTTGTGTTCTTTTGTCTTTTCTTTTCCTTGTGATTTGATTGTTCTCTTTGGTTAACCTAAAGTTATTTTAGGAAATTAAATATTAGCTTTCTATAAAAGGTTTTGTCTAGTCGGTGGTGGTTGCTCCCATATCCAAGAAGGTCATGTGCCTCGCCACGTCAGTACTGGGAACCAATTATGGAAATTAATATTTAATGGAATTAATAACTTAAGGAGACTTGGGTCGAACGTGTAAAGTTCCGCAGGAGATCCAAGTCAAAACCTAAAAGAACAAATAGATTAAGTTTTGGATCAAACGTGTTAAGTTCCGCAGACGATCCAAAATTTAATTTAAAAGAACACATGGTAGCTAGGAAAAGGTTCAGACCTTTGTACAAAATTTTTGTACAGTGGAACCTATAGGTTTTCCGAGTAGCAACCAACAAATCTAACACAAGTTTTGGCTTAGCTCATGTATCGGTTTAGTTTCCTTGATGATACAGTAATTAGTTTATGTTTAGCATTTGATTGCTATGATTTACATGTCCATATACCATGCTCCTAGCACTTTCAGTATGATCATCAGCATGTATTTCATTTAGTATCTTTTAAAAAGCATGATTTCTTCGAATACATGTTTTGTGAGGTAGATGGTTTCTTACTAAGCTCCCAAGCTTATAGTTTCTCTTTTTTCCTTATACTGCAGATAAAGGTAAAGGGAAGATGGAATAGCGGAGACTGGAGGGCAATGCAACCAGATGTGTGTGAGAATGAACCTGGAATAAAGATCTTTGGGGAAACTAGCAAATTTAAGAACTTAGTATTTATTATAGTGTTATTTTTCCGTACTTTTAGATGTTTAAGTGTCTTGATTCATGAAAGTATGCACTAAGTTATGCTTAGATTGTTATTTGTCATGATAGTAGATTGCTAACCATGAGTAATGACATGCCTAGTAGTAGTGTTGAGGTTTTTGTTGATTTCTGGAAGTCCTGTACGAGGTCAGGTGAAAATTCTGCAGAAATCAGAAACCCAATCGATCAGTTGATCAATTGAGCAGTGCTCAATCAATCAGCCGATTGATTGGAAGAAATCCCCGCATACAGAACGCTATTGGATAGATCAGCCGATCGATTGAGGAGCCCTCAATCGATCAGCCGATCCATTGGGAAGCGATCTGCCACATACAGAAAGCTGAAGAATCGATCAGCTGATCGATCGGCCATGGATCGATCAGCCGATCGATTGGGAATTTAATTTCCGCAAACAGAGAGCTGTTGAATCGATCACTGGATCGATTGGTCAGCCTGGATCGATCAACCGATCGATCCAGATGGGAGTTCCATTTACAGTAGCACGTTGAACTGATCAGGGGATCGATCAACCGATCGATTGGAAAGTCTGATTTCAGTTTTTTTGATCAAATAGAAAGTTTAGGTCCCCTTCCTTAGCATGCGTACAACTTCAGAAGTGTATTCTGGATATAAATGTCAGATTTTATAGTAAATAGCATAGAGTTTTTAATTAGTTCAGTTTTCCGCACAAGATAGTTTAGCATAATGTAACCCCCGGCCTTATAGCCTAGACAGTAGGAGGCGGGGCGTTACAGTCCGTGTCACTATCAATTTCAGTATCTTCATCCTCATTATTAAGAAAACTTTGAACATCCCTAGTCAACTCCACTTGTACATTTGACATATTTATATGTTGATGCTCAACATCTAATCTACAAAGTTGGGATATCTCTTAGTCATCACCAACTACTGAAGTCGCTTCATTAGAAGAAATATATTGGTTAGTCTCAATATTGAAATTATTTCTGGATTCAATTTCTTCAGATACTTCATCAACTTTAGTTACTTCATATATTTCTGGGTGTTAAACCTTCTGCACTACCTTCCAATGACCTCCACGCTTTATATTATTTAAATAATAAACTTGATTTGCTTAGTTGGTCAAAATAAATGAGTCATCAACATACCATGTTTTAGAAGTGTCAATACATATAAATCCAAAAATTATCATCTAAACATTAAAAAAAACCTAAAGTCATCATCTAAGTATCAAAATATCCCTAAAATTATCATTTAGTATTAAAATAACTCTAAAATTATGATTAAAAATACTAGAGATCAAAATAACTAGTATCCAAAACTCTAGAGATCATCTAATATCAAAAACCCTAAAATTATCCATTCTAAAGATCAAAATAGCCCTAAACTATCATCTAAATATCTAAATATCTAAATATCCTTAATCTTATCATCTAATATCAAAATAATTGATTAAAAATATTGAAAATATTACATAAAAAGCTTCTTCTGTGAGAGAAAAATTTGGAGGAGGGTTGGAATAGGAGGGTCAGTCGGAGCAGAAGCAAGACAATCCCCAGAGCAGGGAGAAGGAGGGAAGATTCGCCGAAGCAGGGAGCAAGGGGAAGAGCCACCGGAGGAGAAGTGTGGCATAGGAGGGAGGGCGCAGGTGAAGAAGCTGAGGAGGAAGAAAGGGTGTGGTGTTGGGGGCAGCTAGGGCTTTTTTACGTATGTTAGCGATGATTTTTTTATTTTCACCTATAACTGTGCAATTTAGCAATGAAAATGGACTAAATCGTTTCCATTTTCACCGCTAGCCGCAAGGTTAGTGGTGAAAATGTCCAACATTGTCACTAAACTGCACGATTAGTGGTAAAATTAAATGTTTTCATCGTTAAACCCCATGCTTAGCGACGATTTTGGCCATTTTCATCTCTAAACTCTCTTTAAAACTAGAGCCCACCTAAACCCATATTAGCGATGAATTGTAATTTAATCACTAATAATTTTTATCCATTTTACTAATTTTTTATAGTGTGTGTTGTTGACAATCAACCATGTGTTACTGGTTTAAAAAATCTATAACACAGTGGTCTTGATTTCGAAAATCAACCTCAATGTGTTGCTAAATTTCACAAATCAAAAACACAATGGTGCTAATTTTCAGTAACACAACAACACAAAAAATCAGTCCTGTGTTGTTGAATTTTGAAAACCATCAACTCAACACAATGGTGTTGATTTTCAGAAAATAGTTAGCCTAGTGGGGATAGACATAGACTATGTCCTGAACCAAGTAGATATAAGATGAGTAAAAGGAACAAGGTACAACTCACTATAACTACTGAAAGGTTTAGAAGTGGTTTTAGAATCAACTATATGATTTTTTTAGCCAATTGGGAGTCATGATGTATTACTAAGTGCTACTCATGATTGATCTATAATTAATGGTTAATTATGGATGACTAATATAACTGGGAACCTATTGGGTCACACACACTATGAGTTTATCTGAAAAACTTAAAGTGAGTTTGAGAATTAGATTCTCAGATCAAGAGAGTTTAAGTTTGGTTGGACAGACAAAGGATAAATATAAAAGATATTTTATCATAATGGAAGCGTGGATGGACCACATCTTTTGAAAACAAGTTGGACCCTCTTTGTTTTAATTATAAACTAAATTAGTTTGGTTTTAATTAAAATAAGTTTGGTTATTAAATCAAGTGTTTTGGTTTTGAACCAACTTGGTTTGGTCTTGAACCAAACTTAAGGTTAATGGTATGAATTGTGGGTTATTGGATTGTAAGGTTGCAAACAAAGTCCTACATTAAAAATACATGGGTAAGATCATAGATTTGTAAGGGAAAGATATCTCTATTTGTATGAGGTCTTTTGGGTAGAACTCAAAAATAAAATCATGAGGACTTAGACCCAAAATGGATAATATTATGTCATTGTGGAGATATCTAAATTTATGTTAGTCCTAACACCCTTTCACAAAAATGAAACTCATGACTTTTGAAGTCATCTTGAGGAGTTTTCAGTGTGGATACAAATAGAGGCAAGGCTTCGGAATGTCTTTTGGTTGATGCCCTTTCGACTCCACATCATTCGTCAGGTATACCTAGTGTAAATTTATTCCCTAAATTTTTATATTGCAATCATATTTGCATGAGATGTATCCTTGTATGCATGTGGTGTGTGTTATAATAAATTAGATTTATTATTATTTTTAATTTCTGCTACACATGTTTATGAAACATGTTTTAGCACACATCTATGTCAGGTTCCCCAACAAAATGCTATGGGTGTACCAATCGACATCTAAAGGAGTTGTCACCATGATCTTACTTTGACAAAAAGATGACATACAACACTCCTACTTTTTTAGTCACTTAATAAAGGATGCTAAGAGTAGGTACACTAACCTGGAAAAGTTGGCTCTTGGGTTGGCCCTGGCCGCTCACCGATTAAGACTATATTTTCTTACTCACCGAATGATAGTCCTTACCAATAGTACTCTAGGTCGTATACTAACTAATCTAGAGGCCTTTGGGAGGCTAATCAAATGGACCATTGAGATCAATGAATATGATATCCAATATCAACCAAGAACAATCATCAAAGTTCAAGTCTTAGCGAATCTCTTAACTGAGGTTCCTAGTCGAGAAGTAGATGAGACTTGGAAGGTTTACATGAATGGATCCTCCACTTGGTAAGGCAGTGGAGTCAGAATATTATTAATCTCTACTTGGGAGGATGTACTCCAACTTTCTATCTGACTCAATTTTTGGGGGTCCAATAATGAAGCTAAATATAAAGTTTTATTTGTGGGACTTCATGTAGAAAAACAAGTTGAGGCTTCCCGAGTAATCATCTGCACAGAATCCTAGTTGGTCGCTCAATAGATAGAGGAGATCTTTGAGATCAAGAATGATCAATTGCAGTGATATGCGAACATTTTTGAGAAGTTAAAAGGTAATTCCCAAGAAGTGACTCTGTAAAAAATTTGAGCAAATATCAGAAGGCAGATAAATTAGCTAAACTACAAGCATATTGGACTATTGCAGAACGAACAATTGTGTATCTTGGACTCTGCTGATTTCACAGATCGATCAAGCATCAAGTCGAGAAGAGTCCGTTAGTTAGAGACTGCTCATTACCGCTTATCTCAAGAAAGGGATTCTACCTGTTAATCCAAAATAGGCTTGACTGCTCAAAAGAAGAGCTCCTCATTACATGCTGATCAGGTACTTGCTATATCGATGTTCCTTCTCATGCCCCTGTTGGTGCAATTATCCCTGGGTTAAAGTTGACCAATTTGACTCAAGTTTGAGTTTTTATGTTTAACAATATATAGAGATTATGGATAAAATTGTCCATTTGGGAGAAGGTCAAGGTTGACCAGTTTGATATGAGAGAATAGTCAAGCAGCTTAAGGTTGATTAGATACTTGACCAAAAAAGTTCTAACTGGAGGTTAGGTAAAGACAAGACTAATGAGATGGTTGGTAGAAGAAGAAAAATTAAGTGGGTCATGGAGGACTATACACTTGGTGTGGAAAGTCCTGGTGAGTGAAGCCATGCAGTTGGAAAGTCCTGGTGAGCGAAGCTAGGTAATTGGGAAGTCCTAGTGAGTGAAGGTAGGCAGATAGAAAGTCCTGGTGAGTGAAGCCAAATAATTGGAAAGTCATAGTGACTATAGCTAAACTGTGAGAAAACCCTGGTGAGTGAAGTCAAGTGGAAAAATCATAATGAGTGAAGCTAGGTGGAGAAAAGTCTTGGTAAGAGAAACCAGACATTAAAAAGTTTAGGTGGGTCAAAGGTTGACCAGACACACGGTGTTTGGAAGTCCAAGTATGTCATGGAGAACTGGAAACTTGGCGCGAGAAGAAAAGTTCAAATGGGTCAAAGGTTGACCTAACATCTGGTGTTTGGAAGTCCAAGTGGGTCATGGAGGACCAGACATTTGGCACGAGGAGAAAAGTCTAAGTGGGTCAAAGGATTGACCGAACACATGATCGAGAAATCCCAGCAAGTCACAGTTGACCGGAGATTGGGCAAATGAACCCTAGACTTGGATTAAGTAAGTTAGGGTTGAGCAATCAATTGACTATAAGCTAATCGATTAGGAGATTCTTGCAAGAACATAGAAAGGGCCTGAATCGATTGTTCAATTGATTATGTCAAGCCTAATCAATTAGGGCCAGGAGATTCATGAAGAGGAATTCATAAAAAAATAAGGTTAGATCAATTGACTCAATCAATTTAGCCACTTCTAATCAATTGGGTCAATCGATTAGGAACTGCTTTGTCACGAGAAGAGGGAATCAATTAAAAAGGCTTAATCTATTGGGCTAATCGATTAAGCCATTATTATGAGTGAACAGAGAGTTACAGAATCAATTGAGTAATCGATTAAGGTTCTCTGAATCGATTAAGATGACTCCCCAATCAATTAGAGTTCGAAAAAAGAGTCGTTATGCAGGTTTTAAGCAGGTTGCTGACGTGGTAATCACTTAAGGAGAAGCTTAAGTGATTAAGGCGCCCGAGGTAACCCTAGAAAAGGTTTTTTCATGACCATTCTCCATAGAGCTTTTGACTCTAGTTCTTGAGATTTGGGGGAAACAAGTACTGCTATATTTTCCACCTTCAAGAGGCATTCCATAGCAAGAAAAGCTCAAACAAATCAAGGTTCAAAGTTCTAAATCATGTTTCTATTTATATTTGTATTTGTTTCCTTATTTCAAGTTATATTCTTGTTCTTGAGCTTGTACGAGGCTTCTCCACTTCCCGATTATTTCTGAGAATGAGCTCTTTCATAGTGTATGGGAGAGGGTTATATCCATGGATTAGTCACTTCAAAGAGGTGGATACCATATAAATCCTTGTGTTAGTACTGGAGAGTTTTTTGCTTCAAGTATTCCGCTATAAATCATCTTCATTGAAGCGAGTAATCTATTCCCCCCCCCCCCCCCCTTCTAGCACCCCTTAGTCCCAACAACTCCCTCCTAAAGTGTCTAGGTGTTGATGACATAGATTATGTTATTCAGGAGATTCATGAAGGTATTTGTGGAAATCATGTTGGAGAAAGAACACTCGCTCAGAAGGACTTACTATCACGGTATTTTTGGCCGACTATGAAAACATATACTGCCTATTTCATTGCTACTTATATTCATTGTTAAAAGCATCAGAACATTTCTCATCATTCGACTATGCACTTGAAGACCTCCACTGTGTCATATCTTTTTAACCAATGGGCATGGATATTATAGGCCCTTTCCTGATTGGGCCTTAGCAGAAGAAACTTCTCCTAGCCACCGTTGATTACTTCTCCAAATGGGTGAAGGTAAGGCTCTAGTCTGTATAACGAAGCAAAACTAGAGAAGTTCTTATGGAAAATATTGTGTGCGTGATATAGCCTAACTCATAAGCTCATCTCAGATAATGGTTGTCAGTTTTAGGGCCACTGATTAAAGGAGTGGTACGAAGGACTTGGAATTCAACATGCTTTCATCTCGATGGCTTACCCATAAAGCAATGGGCAAGCAAAAGTGATTGACCATGAGATAGTCCAAGGGCTCAAGATTAAGTTGGACCATGTCAAGAGCAGTTAGGTAGATGAGTTACCAAGTATCCTTTGGGCTTATCGAGCCATACCTTGAGAAAGCACAGGGATGCCCCTCTTTCACCTTGTCTATGTTGGGGAGGCAATCATCTCGGTGCAAATCGAGAAAGAATCCATTCGAAGAAGCACCTGGGCAAGTCAACTCCAAGTAGCGACTCTTGGATCTTGATTTGATCACAGAAACCTAAGAAAGGTCGATGCTCGACTCATGGTCTATCAACAACGGATGTGTTTCAAGTACAACAGAACATATGCATCATTCCTCGTGCCTTCCAGGTTGGAGGCTTTGTCTTGAAAAAGGTCAAGCCTGTTAGAGATGTTAGCAAACTAGAGCCCCGGGGGGGGGGGGGGGTCATTCTTGGTGATCTGCAAGAGAAGCTCAAGAGCATACTATATGGAAGATGTCAATGGCAAGAAGCTCGATCGCCCATGGAGCACCAATAACATGAAGCTCTATTCATCTTAAGCAATTTTGATATCCGTAAGATTTCTTTTCAGGATAAGATTATATTTCTTTTTTTTATCAATAAATTGACTTTTTTTTTTTATCAAACTTTGGTCATAATTCCTCCATGCTCCTATAGGTTACGATAATAACCTTTCCTCCGTACAAGGGTCGAGCATGTATTGCATCATCTTATCTTTTTCAAGATCTAAACTACCCCGATTCAAACATAGTTAGGGTCGAGATCCTTTAGGTTCTGGTAGCAACCTCCCCTTCGTATAATGGTCCAGCTCATATTATATCATCTTATCCTTTTCAGGGCCAAAACTCCCCAGACTCAGACTTAGTCAAAATCGACATTCTCCGAGTTGTGGTAACAACCTCTCCTTCATACAAGGGTTGAGTACCATATCACCTTGCCCTTTTCAGAGCCTAAACTATCCCGACTCGGATATAGTCGGGGTCGAGATTCTTCAAGCTATGGTAGCAACCTCCCCGTCGTACAAGGGTTGAGTGTGTATCATATCATCTTGTCCTTTTTATGGCTCAAACTCCCTCGAATCGGACATAGTCGGGGGTGACATCTGTCAAATTGCGGTAGCAACCTCCCCTTCATACAAAGATCGAGCGTGCACCATATCTCTTTGTCATTTTCATGGCTTAAACTCCCCCGACTTGAACATAGTCGGGGTCGAGATCCTCTAAGTTGTAGTAGTAATCTCCCCTTCGTATAAGGGTCGAGTGCATACTGTATCACCTTGTCCTTTTCAGGGCTCAAACTCCCCCTACTTGGATATAGTTGAGATTGAGATCCTCTAGGTTACAGTAGCAACCTCCCCTTCATACAAGGGTTGAGCATGGATCGTATTACCTATCCTTTTCAAGCCTCAAACTCTCTTAACTCCGACATAGTCAAGGTCAAGATACTTCAAGCTATGATAACAACCTTCCCTTCGTATAAGAGTCAAGCATGTACAATATTCTATTGTCCTTTTCAAAACTCCAACTCTCTCAACTTAGACATAATCGAAGTCAAGATTCTCTGGGTTGTGGTTGTAGCCTCCCCTTTGTATAAGGGTCGAGCATGTGTGTTGGTGCATAATGCACCAGAATCGAACCTGAGTTTTGATATTATCAAAGGTTTAAGTTAAGTCTTATTATGATAAAATGATTTAACTAAGTGTGCATGCTTCTTACTAAACTAAAAAAGCCCTAATTGTAGCTAGACAGGGAAGTCTTAGAAGATCATGGAAGCCAGGTAGGAAGTCCAAGTGGATTGAGGACCTAACACATGGCAGTTGGATTCGATAAGTGTGGAGGACTTGATATCGAAAGGAAGTGCTGATGAGTCGATATGATGTTGAGCTGAAGTGAAAACATGTCTAGAGGATTTGATATTTGGTAGGTAGGTTGATGTAAGCAACTAGAGTGGAGCGACAAGAAGGTCGTGTCTCGGGAAGGGACAAACCTTAGGTCGTTGATCCAACTGGAGAAACTGGGAAGTTTCTAAGTTGAGATCAAGACCGGTTTTACTGTCTATTCTTACTCATGCAATATTATACTGAGCTAACTCTATTTTACAAGAGTATTTTTGTACTTATGGAATTAACTCTGGTTTGTAGAAATTGATGGGATCGATCGATCAAACAACTTAATCAGTCGACTGAACCTTGCTGATTAAGCATAGAGTTCTGGTTAAGTAGAGCACATTTGGTATTCAAGGTGGATCAGTCGATCGAACCCAAGGTGTATGTACCTCACAGTAGTTATGATATAGTCAACCAAGTTAAATTAGGTCTCGTGTATTTGATTCTTGTGTCTATGTGTGCAAGAGCTTAGGAACACAAGAAGTTGAGTGGAAGACGTAGCTAGCGAGAATGATGACACGGAAAAAGGAGCTGACGGGCTCGGTACATCCGAAGGACGAGACACTGCAGAAGAGTACACCGGTGGATGAGAAGGATGTATGTGGCATTCGAGGGATGACAAGTCAGGGAGGAAGCTTGCTCGAGGAGAAGGTCAGAGTTGGGTTCGAGTGAGCTCAACTCTAGTTATCCGGAGAATCACCCACGCGAAGAGATCAACTAAGGAGTTGATCTGCCTTATGGAAGGTGCCTTCGATGGCTTGGAAGGCGCCTTCGATGGCTTGGAAGGCTCCTTCGATGAACAATGCGAAGGCACCTTCCAGTGACCGTTAACGAAAATAGAGTTTTATCTTCAATAGATAAAACTTATCTGATGGAAGACACCTTGGACAATCTTGGAGGTGCTAAGAAAGGAATTTCCTTGTATGCAGGACCAAGTAAGAAGACAAAATTTAGAATAAAGAGTGAATCTGAAAGTGAGTCAGACTCAGACTCGACAAATGAATAAGAACTAGTAAACATGGCCTGAAGATTGCTCATCAAGAAAAAGTTAAAAAGAAGCACAAAGAAAGTACCAATCAACCAGAACTAGATCAAATCAGAAAATAACATGCTATGGATGCAACAAGAAGGGCCACTACAAACATGAGTACCCAAATCAGAAGGAGGAGAAGCCAAAATTCATAAGAAAAAAAGAAAGCTTTCTAAGCGACTTGAGATGAATCATCTTATGAGGAATTTGACGTGGAAGAACCTAAGAGCTCGAGTCATCTTGCTTTTATGGCAAAAAATGAAGATTTAGAGTCTAAGGAAGAGTAAAAGTCGGAGTCTGACACCGAGTTTGAGATAAGCCATGGATCAGTATTCGTTTTCGAACATCCTGATGTGGTAAAATTTTCTTCCAAGTCAAACTTACTTAAAATTATAAAATATTTGTTTAAAAAGTTGACTAAGTCTGACGAACAAAATAACTTATTACTTAAGGAAATGGATCACCTTCAGGAGTAAATTAGCTTGAGTCATCCAACTGACCAAGTTCAAGTTGGAACTTCAACTCAAGTTGCAAAACTTGAGGAAGAAAATTCTAATTTGAAAAGTCAAGTGGATCGACTCAAAAATACATTAGAAAAGTTTAATTTGGGATCTAAGTGTCTAAATATGGTACTTGAATTGTAATGAGCCATGTACAGTAGATCCGGACTTGGGTACAAATAAACACAATCAACAAATCATACATGTCTTTACTTAGTCAAAATATTAGAAAACAAGTCCAAGCATAGATACCTAAATCATGTTTAACTAAACAAGTTGAACCAAATCAATATTTGGTACCCCAAGAGTCAGATCTATCTCTTAGATAGATTATATCTAAGCTATGACTCAGAGGGAGCAAATAAAAAAATTATTCACCCTACTTGATTGATTAAATGTGCATGCTTAGTTTTAGGTTTATTTTGCTTAGATTAGGATGGTTAGAAACTAAAAAGATTTGACAAACCTTAACAACATAGTATCGGAATATATTGGGATGATAGTATGTTAAGAAAACTCTATCGAAGGCATGTCTAAGTTGAATCATATGTGTTCTACCTAGTGCACTAGACTTAGTGAATTTGGTCAAAGCTATCCAAGACAAGCATGAGCTAGTTAGACCAAAACTTAGTATTAAGTTCTTTGGGAGGGTTGTTTTTGGGAAGTTATATTAGATGTGGTTACTTTAATGATTTTCACTGTGACTCACCATAGTCTAGAGACTTATCCTATAAACTTTTTCTTGATGAACCCAAAGCTAAGTTTGAATCGAACATATATAGCTCAAACAACCTTTTCAAAAATTATTAACAATTCAAACTAATTAAGAAAATAAAATAATAAAATTAACAATTAATCAAATCTAAATGAATCAATAAGTTAATAAATTATTAACTACTCTAATAAATTAATAAACTATCATTGAATTAATCCACCTTAATTTAATATTTACCTTAACTAATCAATAAATTTAAACTTTAATCAATTACTTTAATCTCAATACTAAAAGTGAACATTTGAATAAAATAATAAATAAAATATAAAAAATAAATAAATTAATCAAATAAACTTAAATAATAGACAAAATTATAAACAACATTTTGTTAACAAATACTGAATTAGAAGAAACTAATCTTAAAAAACGTCGATAGAACCTGATGTTCCATTGATTGAACAATCAAATTGAAGCGGAGAATCATTCAATTGATCGGTTGATTGAACGATTTTTCGATCGATCAGACACCTAATTCTATGCGGTTGGCATGAAAAAGTCGCGCATAATCAAATTATTTGTCAATCGAGCTCTGTTATTGGTCGACCAAAAACCTAATGCCCATCCCTAATTCGTCCGCCTTGTACCAATTAAAGGGATTGATCGACTAATATAAAAGAATCGATGGGGCAGAGGTCTAAGGTATCAAAACTAGTGATCCTCTCCCTGTTGAGTGCTCAACTTTTCATGGAAAATCTCTCTTCATAAAAGCCTCGTGATGCCTCGATAACATCTATACAATCCTTCTTTCAATTTCTAATTTCAATTTATTTATCGAATTCCTTTAATAATAGTGAAAAAATTGTATGACTACTCAAAGGGAGGCTAGCTCCTTAAATCTCAGCTAAGACCCTAGGTTTTCGACTGAGGATTCACATTAGTCATTTAAAAATAAAAAATTTAAAGTGATAGGGATCTGGTGTCATGACCTCCCATTTTATCAAACATATTATCCAGAGGTCATAGATATAACTCAGCATTTTCTACTAGACAACATTATTTTCTGTCGACATGCATATAATCCAATTATGTGTTCTAAATTCTATGACACTTATGTGAAATTGATTTCCATCATTATAAAACCAAAGTAGCAAGTAGAGAAATGTTGTTTGATCTTGACATGTTTCTTAGATTTTTACAAATTTGACCCTTAGTTAACCACATCTTTTTCTATACCTCTCTTCCTGATGTACTAACTGACCCTTTCTCTCATCTGATTCTTGATCTCATGTATGCTGACTTCTTTGAGGGACAACATCCTAAAAAGATGTCATTCATCCAACTAAACCCATGTGATAATGCACTTTATAAGATGGTTGTGTCTTGCATTCATTCTCTGTCATCAAGAGCTCAGGGAGTTCTGTGTCCAGTGCATCTTTTTCTAATGTATGCACTAAGACACCAACTAGACTTTGACATAGGTTACTGGGTGTTTAGGTCTAGTATCTACTATTCAAGGGTACAACACCTCGAATAAAGTTCATATGATCCAACGTCATGTTCTCATTGCATACATTACCTCACTAGGGGTAGGAGTTCATTGAGGTGAGTTGATAGAGTTGTCTAATTTTGATCTAATTGGGATTAGACAGTTGTCTTTGGCTGGGATTAGGACTAGTGCAGAGGGACTAGTGTATAAGAGGACCCATGCATGATATGTCCTACCTGCAGGAGAGGAGGTCATTGTTGAGGAAGGGCTGATTGCAGTCGAGGAACCTCACCAGCCGCCTTTTGATCCGGGATTCACCATAACATATATTTTCGATGTGGGTTAAGGCACCTCTTATGCACATCCTCCACCGACTAGTGATTTTTTTAGTCATTTTCGAGATGATAATCTTCGGACGGTTCGACTCCTTAGAGACTAAGATGTATGATTAGTACACTTCTCTCTAGGGATAGCTTGTGGATTTTCATCAGGAGATGATTGATCAAGATGATGCTTTTGAGGAAGAGCAGCACAGAAGACCAACGCAAGGGACCCCTTTCCCTGGTCTTGGTTTTGTTTTGCTGGATCATCGAAGTCTTCTTCTTGTCAGTGGCCACCCCATTCCTGTCTTTCCAACTTCCTTCATTCGGATAGGATCAATTTGGCGTCGTCTGTGGGAGCATTTCCTGTATCCGAAAAAGAAGATGGAAGACGTTGGACAACTCACAACGGTGACACTGACGCAAGAGGAACTTGATGCATTCATACAAGCTCGAGCAGCGAAAATACCGGAGCAATAGCAACCGGTGTTGACTAATCGACCAATACATGAGCCAGCTGCCTCTGTAGTAGGTCGGCAGAGTGCAAGAGAAAAAGAAGATTGAGCAGATCAACTTTCTGCTCGGGAGCAAAATAGAAGACTGATCGGCTCCTATGAAGACTCCCGTAATGCACCAATTCCCTTCAACCGAGCACTGTCATGGGCTCCCCCAGTAGAAAGAGGCCGAGTGGATAGAGACTGGGATCTTCCTTGGATGAGGCACCCGTGTGAGATGCATGAAAGGGAAAGGTGCCGAGGGAGGACAACTCGCCCTAGCAGGTCAATCAATAATTTTTGGAGGGAATGCTAAATGACCTTCTGCCGAAGCATTACACCCCATTGACGATCGGAGAGTATAATGGAACAACCGACCCCGACGATCATTTGGCCAAGTTTGACAATGTAGCCACCCTCCACTAGTACACGGACGGGGTGAAATGGCGAGTCTTCCTTACCACTTTGTCGGGATTGGCGCAATGATGGTTTAAGCGATTGTCGGACAACTTGATCCGCAGTTTCAAGGACTTCTGAGCTACATTCCTACATCACTTTGCTAGTACTCGTCATCACTAAAAGATAAGCGTGAGTTTATTCTCGCTAAAGCAAGGGCCCCAAGAGGCCTTGAGGGCCTATATCTAACGCTTCAATCAGGTGGCGATGGATACACCAGTAGTCTCCTCCGATGTATTGGTGAACACCTTCAGCCAAGGGCTCACCGAGGGAGAATTCTTCTGATCGCTCATTAATATCTCCGAAGGACTTTGGTCATCTCCAAAAAAAGGCCAATGAGTACGTTAATGTGGAAGAAACCCATGCGGCAAGAAAGAAAGAGATGACCGTTGATCCCACAATAGCATCCGAGCGGCATCAATCAAGCAGTCTTCAACCACCCAAAGGGCCTCGGTCGGGAGCCCCTTCACACCAAGAGACTAGGCCACATGCTGTACAGCAAGTGGCAGTCGCTCGGCCAGGAGGCAAGAAATGGACGCCGATATTTTGCACCTTCCACCGGTCGACGACACATAACACTAGGGACTATTACAACCTGACACCTAGCAGGTCGGTTCCAAGTGGATACCGCAGATGATCGCCACTTCCCGATCGACATCACCGAAGCCAATCTGTAGAACGAAGAAATTCGGGGAGGGTGACCGGATCACGTCATCACCAACCACAAAGGGACCGAATCCCTGCCCAAGCCTCCTTTAAGCCGACTAGACCATCCATAAGGGAAGAAGAGAATCGAAGTAATGTCGCTCGGGAGGAGATAGAAGTGATTGTCGGCGGGCTGATCGGCGAAAATTCTAACCGAGCAAGGAAGTTGCATGCACGACGGCTCGGGATCCACGCCATAGGTTGCAGCAAGAAAAAAGATGAGGGACTTGAGATTAGCTTCGGCCCTAAGGGTTTGGAGGAAGTGGAGGTCCCCCTGATAATGCATTAATCATCCGGGCAGTAATCTCTAATTATACAGTCCATCATACTTTTATTGATACAGGGAGCTCAGTAAATATCATATACCGAAAGGCATTCAATCAATTGCAAATTGACCTGAGTGAACTACTGCCAATGACGACTCCACTCTATGACTTCACGATCAACGAAGTGTTGCTAATTAGCCAGATCAAGTTAGTCATCTCACTCGAAGAAGAGCCACTGAAGCAAACAAGGACCATGATTTCATAGTGGTACATGCGCCCTCGGCCTACAACGCCATTTTGGGCTGACCGACACTCGATGAATTTTGAGCGGTGGTGTCCACCTTCTGCCAAAAGATCAAATTCTTGGTGGACGGCAAGGTAGGGGAAGTCAAAGGAGATCAGTTGGTCACTCGGCATTGTTACGTCAAGATGGTCAGAACGAAAGCAAGAGCCGCTTGGAAAGCACCTCGACTGGAGGTGAACGCCATCGTCGAAAAACCCCTCATGCTAGTGTACGAAGAAAAAGAAGAAGTTCGGATCCACCCTGACCGCCCGGAAGCAACCACCTTCATTGTTGTTGATCTGGAGGCCGAGAAAAAGACAGAACTGGTACCTTACCTCAGACAGAATCATGATGTGTTCGCTTGGTCAACACACGAGCTTCCCAATATCTTACCGAGTGTGGCTCAGCATGAGCTACACATCCGACCGGATGCTCGGCCTGTCAAACAAAAGAAAAGGGACTTCAGCGTGGAACAAAACTCGGTCATCTGAGTAGAGATAGAGAAATTGTTGGAGAACGACCACATATGAGAGGTATAAATTCTGAGCTGGCTTTCTAATATTGTGTCGGTCTCCAAGCCGGACAACAAATGGAGGGTCTGTATAAACTTCCGTGACCTAAATAAAGTGTGCCCAAAAGACTTCTATCCGCTGCCCCGGATAGACCAAATCGTCGACTCTACGATAGGTTGTGAGCTAATCTGCATACTCGATGCATATCAAGGCTATCATCAAGTACCGCTCGCCCGAGAAGATCAAGAAAAGGTCAGTTTTATCACAACCGACAGAACATTCTATAACATCATGCCATTTGGATGAAAAAATGTCGGTGCCACCTACTAGAGGCTCATGAACAAGGTGTTCTGACAGTAGATTGATCGAGACATAGGTATATGTCGACGATATACTAATAAATCTCCAAGTGTTGTTGATCTTTGTACAGACATCAAGGAGACCTGCCAAACTCTGAGGGCCTACGAAATAAAGCTAAACCCGAACAAATGCCTGTTCGGCACCAAGGGTGGTTGATTTCTGGGATACATCATCACTAAGTGGGGGATCGAGGCAAATCCGAGCATGGTCAAAGCTCTACAAGATATGCCATTGCCACGCAACTTGAAGGAAGCCCAATGGCTGACCGGACGTATTACCGCTCTATCAAGATTCATATCCAAATAATCTAATCGGAGCTTATCGTTCTTCAAGGTGCTGCGTTGGGCAACAAAATTCCAATGGGATGCCGAATGCGATCGGGCGTTTGAAGAACTCAAAGACTATCTCAACTCCTTGCCTATACTAGCTAAGCCAAGCTAAGGGGAGCCACTCTGGATTTATCTGTTATTCAGCGAAAATGTGCTCAGCTCGGCATTAGTCAAGAAGAATGGGCAAGAGCAACAGCTCGTGTATTTTTTAAATCATATATTAAAAGACATTGAATCCCACTACACTGGTATGGAAAAATTAGCTTACGCATTAGTACTAGCCGCTCGGAGACTCTGCCCATACTTCCTCTCCCATCCAATCATGGTGATGACCAACAGTACCTTGGGAAGAGTCCTCCTCAACCTAGAAGCATCTGGCCGACTGATTAAGTGGACCACTGAGCTAAGAGAGTTCGATATCCAATACCAACCCTGAACGATGATAAAAGCTCAGACCTTGGTTGATTTTATCACAGAAGTCCAGAGCGACAAGCTAGAAACAACTTGGAGAATATATGTTGATATCTCTTCCACCCAGCAAGCCAGTGAGATCGGCATCCTGCTCATTTCTCCAAGAGAAGACCGGATGCAACTGTCTGTTCGGCTAGATTATCGTGCCACCAACAACGAAGCCAAGTATGAAACCTTGATAGCTGACTTGCAAGCAACACGGCATGTCAGAGACACAAGAGTCCTCATCCACTTGGACTCCCAGTTGACCGCCAGCAGTTGTTGGGAACATTCGAGATTAGCAATCCTCGACTCAAGTTATATGCAGAAGCCTTCGAGAAATTGAAGATAAATTTCCAAGAAGTCGTTGTACAAAAGATCCCTCGATTGGGCAATCAAGCAGTAGATGAACTTGCTAAGTTAGGTAGTTCATTATCACCAGTTGTGATAAGTCAGCCGATCGAATAGGTTTCTTTGGTGGTGTATATTGACCGGATGGAGGGAGTTGTCTTTCCGAGTGACTGGAGAACCCCGTTAATCGAGTTTCTCCGATCGGGAAGTATGCTAGCCAACCAAGAAGTGACACGTCTATTAAAGAAGAGGGTTAGACGGTTCACCTTGGTCGGAGATCAGCTGTACAAAAGAGCCTTCTCTAGGCCCTTTCTCAAGTGTGTCGAACTAGAGGACGCGGTGTACATCTTGCAAGAAGTTCACCAAGGCTCTTGCAGAAGCCATTCACGCGGCCGATCGCTAGCTCGGAAGATTCTTCTGACCGGGTACTTCTGGCCAACTCTTCAAAAGGATGCCGCTCGGACGACAGGCACCTGTCTTCCTTGCCAAAAGTATCATAATCTTTCGCACCGACCAACCGAAGAGATAAAGTCATCCACGGTAGCTTGCCTGTTTGACCAGTGGGGTATGAACATAGTGGGATCGTTTCCCATGGCAACAGGTCAGCGAAGGTTCTTGCTCATTGTTGTAGATAATTTTTCAAAATTGGTGGAGGTTGGGCCCTTAGCCACTCTAGATTTATCTGTCATTCACCGAAAATGTGGCCAGCTCGGCATTAGTCAAGAAGAATGGGCAAGAGCAACAACCTGTGTATTTTTTAAACCATATATTAAAAGACGTTGAATTCTGCTACAATAGTCTGGAAAAATTAGCTTACACGTTAGTACTAGCCGCTTGGAGACTCCACCCTCTCCCATCCAATCATGGTGATAACCAACAGTACCTTGGGAAGAGTCCTCCTCAACCCAGAAGCGTATGGCCAGCTGATTAAGTGGATCACTGAGCTAAGGGAGTTCAATATCCAATACCAACCCCGAACGACGATAAAAGCCCAGACCTTAGCTGATTTTGTCACAGAAGACAAGAGCGACAAGCTAGAAGCAACCTGGAGAATCTATGTTGATGGCTCTTCCACCCGGCAAGGCATAGGTCGAAGTCATTGTTAGTTAGAGCCCTAGAGCCAATCATTTGATGATTGTATGGACTCATTGTATCATATTCTTGTATATTAATAAAGGCATTTATTTGGTTATTATACTTATTTGTATTAGTGCCAAATAGACTAAGTATAATAGCGTCCTTGAGTAGAAGGTTCATACCTATATCAATCGATTAGTTGAATCGATAGTGAGATGATATAGGGAACACTACTCTAAATCATTCCTAGTTGAGTATTAACATTCAGGGACAATGTTAATGCAATAAGACTAGCATGTAGGTCAGCTCGATGACTTGATCTCACAAGTCATGGATATAGAGATATCAAGCTGACACATGGGTATACATTAGATAATGTATACTGAATGACCCGCCATGAGAAAGTATCATGGATCGTTATATGAGTGTCATATACTTTCTCATGTGGCTATTAGTATGACTATTAGTTCTTAGACCTGAAGTCACCATGGATCCCTACATAAGGAGTTATGTACTTTGGTTTCGTCAAACGTCACCCGTAACTGGGTGGACTATAGAGGCGATTACTGGGTATATAACGAATTATGTAGAGAGATGTGAGTGATGTAGATGGGATCTATCCCTCCCATATGACGGGAGCGACATCAATATTCTTGATAGAGTTAGACCACGAAGTGCATGGCCATGCCCAAATGAGTCAACATTAGATGTTGAGCTCATTTGATCGAGTGAGTCTACTTGGAGTTCAAGATTTAGATTGATTAGAGGATGACACGGTCTATGCCTCATATTGATCAATCTAGATGTCAAGGATAGAAGGACAATGTCACATATTTTGTGAGGAGTCACAATTGGTAGTCACAAGGTGATGTCGGATCTCGACATTCTTGTAACTTGGGTAGTAATGATGTGTTGCTAGATACCGCTCATTACTTATGCTCCTAAATGGGTTTAGGGCATTGCCAACGTTACAAGAACCTATAGGGTCACACACTAAGGACAATTAGATGGAGATTTGGTTCATATGATGAACCAAGAGGATTAGATTCATTTGATGAATCATATTGGATTAAGAGTAATCCAAATTGGGCTAATTGAGTTGGACTCAAGTTGATTCATGTATTTAATGAGTCTAACTTAGATTATGACTCATTAAATCAACTTAATTTAATGAATTAGATTCATTATATTAAGTTGGCTTGAATCATATGGTTGGATTAGATCAACCATGAGAGAGATTTGATCAAGTTTGACTTGATTTGAGAGGAAGAGAAAAAGTCATGTTTGACTTGACTTTTTGCCACATCACTAGTGAGTTGGCAAGATGTGGACCAATAGGATTGCTCCACATCATCAATGTGTGCCACCTCATGAAGGTTACAAGCCTCCATAGCATTTAATGTGGCCGGCCCACATTAAATGAGGAGGTTACACTTGTTGCCATGTCATTTAGCGAGGTGGCAAGATGTGGACCAATAGTGTTGATCCACATCATCCTAGAGTGCCACCTCATGGGGGTTACAACTCTTAATGGTCTCCACATTAATTGGAATTAATGTGGGAGTTACACTAGATGAGAGTGGCCGGCCACTTTGGGTTTTGAATGAGAATTCATTTTCATTCAAGTTGTGTATCTTCTTCTTCTTCCTCTCAAGCTCTCCCTCTCCTCCTTCCTTGGCCGAACCACATAGGTGCTAGCACACCTTGGTTTTTGGTCACCTCCATCTAGTGTGTCCGTGTGGATACTTCTAGAGGACCGACACTTGACGGTCTTGAGATCCGGCATCATTTGGACGAGCGGGATTCGCGTGGGGCGCGCATCAAAGGTATAATCTTAACTTTAGTGTAGATCTAAAGTTTTTACAAACTTGTACAAGAAAAAGGTTTTTCGAAAAGTTTTGTTTCCGAATCTTTGCACGAGATCCATGGCTTTGGGTTACTCGAGGTTTTCGCGATGCGAAAAAGCGGTTTTCGCGGCCCAAAGAACCCAACAGTCATATCTTCCTAGACATACATAGATAGAGCTTCCCTAACCTACTATCATCCAAAATTTCTCCAGTACTATTTGTTAAGTTAAACTTTGATCCCTTTTAAATCTGGTTCTAATTACCCAGCCAGGTAAACTATTATTATTAGAGGTGCCAACTAATTTAGAGCCTCCTCCTAATTATTGAATTTGTGTTTAAGTTTTAGGTTCATGTCAATTATTTTTATAGTTATAATAGACTTGATTATAACTTGAATTTAAATTAGTTTTGTAGTTATTTGATTTAAATTTATTTTTTCTATTTAAGTTTGAATTGTTTGTCTTTATTTTACATTTTAGGTTTAGGTTTGATTTATTTGATTTGATTTTATTCTTTAGTTTGGAATTTAGCTTTGAAGGTTTATTTTGGTTTAGTTTTGAATTAATAGGTTTGGTTGGATTTGGTTGTAGATATGAATTTTATTTTTAGCAATATAAAATTGTTTGAGTCCTACTTGCGTGGTTAAGTATTCTTTCAGAACTCAAGCTTTAGTTTGTTTCTTATTTTGGCTTATAAGTTATATAAATATTTGTTTGTTGAGTTGGACTTGTATCTAAGTCCAAATTTATTATACACAGCCTTTTGGGTTTTAAAAATTAGGTCCAAGTCTTTGGATCTAGTGGTGAAAGTTTATAATAATCCTTTGAGTTTATTAATTTCACATTTTAAGATTGTGTTTTCCTCTTCAAGTTTTATATCTTGATTTAGATTTCTATTTTCAATTTGTTCCTTGAGGTGTTGATTTTCCTTGAGAAGTTATTCAGTTTGTTTTTCATATTTAATTAATTTTTATTCAAACATGCAATTATTCTAAAAAAATTGGAGGTTAAGATAGAAGATACCTCGTTCGAACCTTCGGAAACGAGTGTGGACTCGTGACTTAATTCATATCCAGACCCGTCGTCATGTTCTGTCTCGCCCTCTGGTTCCGGTTCGGATGCTATCAACATGAGATAGTTGTGGTGCTTCTGATCTTCGATGTTTGATTCTTCTAAGGATGATTCCTTCCACGTCGCCTTGAATGTCTTCTTTCTTCTGGTTGTTTTGGGTTTGTTGTCTTTGATTTTTAGACACTCGTGCTTGTAGTATCCTTTCTTGTTGCACCCATAGCATGTGATCTTGGCCTTTGCGTTATTTGATTTGATCACCTTTTGTAGGTCCTTCTTTGTGAAGTTGTTCTTCCTTCTCGTGAACATTTTTCTGATCATGTCCACGAGTTGTTCTTCTTCGTCTTCTTTAGATTCAGATTCTGGCTCTAGTTTATTCTTGTGTTTGGCTTCTTTTGAAGGACCTGCAAAAAGTATAATGCCTTTCTCGACCTGCTTTGAGTTAGTTTGTTCATGGAGTTCAAGTTCACAAAACAACTCAACTAGTTTTAATTTATTTAGGTTCCTCGAAACTTTATAGGCATCAACTATAGATACCCACAGTGCATTTCGAGGAAAAGAGTTTAAGGTATACCTGATTACATCTCTGTTTTCCAGTTGGTGATCGATTACGTGGAGTCCATTGAGAATATCCTTGATTCTTACATGCAATTGAGTAGCTATTTTTCCATCCTACATTTTAATATTGAACAAGTTATTTAATAATAAATCATGTTTCGTTACCTTTGCATTGTTTGTGCCTTCATTCAGTTCGATTAATTTGTCCCAGAACTCCTTGGCATTCTTGAATGGGCTGACGTGATTCAGTTCTTCCTTGGTCAGTCAGCACTGGATGGTATTCGTTGCCTTTGAGTTGATCTGGGTTTTTTCTTGTCTTTTGGAGTCCATATTTCTTGATCAATTAGTACTTTTGTTGCTTCATCCACCGATGCCCTGTATCCTCGTCAAATGGTGAACCATTGATCAATGTCGGTCTTCAGGTACACCTTCATCTGCTTATTCTAATACGGGAAGTTGTTGCAATTGAAAAGGGGGGATGAACAGTACTGTATCCCTCATTTTGGGCTATTTAAGAAGCCTTGCACACAAAGAGATAGAAAAAAGAAGTCCCAAGACTAGGTCTTGGATTAGCAGTGTGAGAGAAAATAAAGATATTAAGACTGAATTAGTGTTGCACCAATTCAGAGTAGTTTGCAACGAAAAAATTTGTCCAAAGAGGTGATTGAACCAATTTAGATTATATTGAAAAAGCTCAAAGAACCGAAAGAAAAATGTTAAAAGAGTTTGAAAAATAAATCCCCCTCTTTGCTTGATTGGTAATTGTACCAATTCAGAGTAGTATCCGTTCTGATGCCACTTGTAGGATTGGAAAGATACTAGAGGGAGGGGAGGGTGAATAGCGTTCATCAAAAATCGAGAGCAAATTAAATCGAAGTACGTATCGGAAGAAAAAAAAGAAGAAAAGAAATAGAGAAACCAAGTGTTAATACAAGTAGTTTTACTTGGTTCGGAGACTTCGATGACTCTTACTCCAAGGTCCACACTCATCGAGTGCTTTCATTGGGCAATCCACTAATAGCTCAAACAATTACACAAGTGAAGTACAAGAACTAAAAGCAATGTTACCGACAACAAAGAAAATAAGAGAGTCTTGATCGTCGGATGTCGGAGAAGCTTCACAGCGTCGTAGGAGCTTTTTCGGAGCACCGTGCAAGAGTGAAAGTTGTAGCAGTTGATGTTTTAAGGATCTTGGTTGAAAGCCTTTATATAGGTCCATTCCAGGCACTTAGAACCCCTCCGAACACCTGGGCCAAGTGGCTCGGCCAGTCGACGGGCTCCACCTTAGCTTTTGGATGAGTTTTTGGGTCTGGATGCTTGGACCGACTCCGAGCGTCAGGATCGCTCGGGTGCCCACGACACCCGCCCGGGCGCCCGGACTCCCCTTTTCTTCAACATTTTCTTCCCTACAAAAAGGGTTAGTCTAGACAATAGAAAATATATTTACCCTACAAAATAAAGTTAGCACAACACAATAAAATAAGAATAGTAATTAGATATTGTCTCCCTGAAACCAAGATCTAGTCAAGGTCTTAACTTAGATTTCCCAAATGGACCTAAGTTGGATCGATGCCTACAGTTCCCTAAACAGAGAACACATCCTCACTGGATTTCTCCTCTAGTTGCTTACATTCACTTACCACTTGCAGTCGGTTGACTTACCTTTGACCCACTAGGTCTTCCTACCAGTTGTCAGGTTCACAGACCCAACTGGATTTTGGCAGGTTGTTAGGTCCCACGGACCCAACTGGACTTCTCGCTAGATATCGGGCCCCGAGAACTTATCTGGACTTCCCACCAGCTATCGAGTCCCGCGGACCTAATTGGATTTCAGCCTAGTGTCAGGTCCTTCAGACCGGTCAACTCTTGCACACTTAGTAAAGCAATTAGACCATAAAACATTATAACTTTAAGCCCCTTGTCATTCATCAAAACCTAAGTTAAATCATTAGTGCAAATTACACCAACACACTGGAGTTGTAGTCAGTGTCGGATGTGCTCTTTCTACTAGTATTATATCTGAAGTGAGATCAACAATAGTTACCCTGCGTGCCTCCAACTCCATTACAGTGAATTTCATCACCTTGTTCAGCGATGGTCTCAATCTAATGTTGGCTGCAAAAGATGGCATGCCTTCAATTAGAAATTAAAACTTGCGAAGGTGAAAAAATCTTACTAAATAGAACTTTGAGAGGAGTCGAGATATGACTCAATCTGAACATATGTAGCAGCCCCTCTTCATGTAAAAAAGTGTTGTTGAATTTCAAGCCCTGGATCTTTTGTGAAGCACTAAAATGGCCTTGATCTAGATGACAATCTTTTATGGAAGGGGGCATAGGTAACTCGCTTTTCCACCGGGTCAGCTAGGACACTAGACTCAAAGGTTTGACAAAGAAGAACAAGGATTTCCACCCCTTGTGTGAGGATGGAAAGGCTATTGATAAGCTTGAGTCCAACTTTGGTAGAGAAGAAGAAGACCACATCTTTCATCTTCTATGGGTAAAAGAAGTAATGAAATAAAATAATAAATGTGGTTAGCTTCATTGACTATCCCTGGGGGCGACCGGCCCGACCCCACATAATTTTTCCACCGGCCACCAAGGTAAATCGGGAAGTGCTCGCGGCAAGCAGTCTAGAAACCCAACATCCTTTGGTTGCGCTCCCCATTTGAAGAAATAATTCCTGCAAATATGTCATAGCTGGGGATCAAACCATGGATGGCTGGGTGACAACTTGCGTGTCCTACTAGTGCACCATATGTTAGAGTGTATACTAAAAGTCTAGTTTTTTATATAAATATTTATTTTGAAATAAGAATCACATTGGTCAAATGTCTACATTTATGATAAGTGTAGTTGTCCATTTAATTTATATTGTAGATAACATGGTGTGAGGAGACACACAGAAGATCATGTTATCATATCCTTATAAATTATAAATAGTAGCTCACAACCAAGACGGAATGAGACAAACCATTGGAGTGGTTGTAGTGAAATTTGGTATTAGTTTATCTTGACTATAAAATTACACTAGTACACTATGAGTGTATTGAGCAGGTGTTAGAGTGTATACTAAAAGCCTAGCTTTTGTAAACATTTATTTTTGAAATAAAAGAATCACGTTGGTCAATATCTATATTTATTTGTTAAATGTAATTGTTCAATTAATTTATATTGTAGACAACATGATGTGTGGTGTCACACACAGAAGATCATGTTGTCGGTTCTTTATAAATTATAAACAGTTGCTCACGACTAAGATGGAAAGGAACAAACCATCGAAATAGTCGTAGTGTAATTAAGTATTAGTTTATCTTGATTAATAAATTACATTGGTACACTCTAAGTGTATTGAGTACAACCATTTTAGGTAAGTTCTTTTTGTACTAACGTAATAAAAGAACTAGACCTTAGTTATTATGGAAGTGTGTGCTCTTAATCCTAATATAATAACAAGCACATATATTTAATATTTATTTCTTTGACTTATCAAAGGGTGAGGTTTAGCTCGATAAATCAATATGCTCGATAAGTTGGGAAATGATATTACTTATAGTGTGTGTTGTTGTTTATAGAAGGAATCTGTGTCCTAGTTATCTAAGTTGAGAATGTTCCCAAGAGGAGCTCATAAGGATTGTCATGTTAAATCCTGCAGGTGGACTTAGTCCGACATGACAATGAAGTTGAGTGGTACTACTCTTGGAGCTAGATATTAATTAAGTGAGTTGTCAGTAACTTACTTAATTAGTGGGCATTCGTTATCTTAAACACAGGGAGACTAACACACTCATGATAAGAAGGAGCCCATAATGTAATTTGGGATTGGTGCAGTAGTGCGATAATAACTCTCTAGTGGAATGAGTTATTATCGATGAACTTGAGTTGTGTGTTCGGGACGAACACAGGATACTCAAGCTCATCGGAAGGCTAAAACCAATTTCTCCTCTAGGTCCCTGTCGTAGCCTCATTAAAGCCTCAAGTCCATCCAAAGAAAGCTCCATCTTGGTGTCCAAGAAGGGGGCCAGTCCATTGCTTGGTGACCAAGCAATGGTCGACCACCATATCCTCTTAAGGGGTCGGCCCCTTGCTTGGCCCAAGCAAGAGGGGGCCGACCACAATAATTCAAACAAGGAGGGGTGTTTTGAATTTTTAAAATCTTCTCTTTGTAGAAAACTACAAGTTTTAAAAGAAAGATTTTAAATTTGAAAACTTTCCTTATTTGAATTAGGCCACATGTTTTAAAAGAAAGTTTAAAGTTTTAAAACTTTCCCTTTTTAACCATCCTCATGGTTTAGGAAAAAGAGGGGAAGAGAACTTTTAAAATTTAAAATTTCTATCGCCGTGTTAAAAAAGAAAATTTTATAAGAGAAGTTTTAAATTTTAAAACATGATTTTAATTTTAAAACTTTCCTTTTTTAACTCCTACTTTAGGAAAGAGAGCTTGTAAATTTTATAAGAGGATTTCTTCTTATAAAATTTAAAAAAAATATATTTCCTTATCCTTGATGAGGTGGTCGACCACCTTGCTTGGAGCCCAAGCAAGGGGTCGGCCAATCATAATAAATCATCATCTAATTGATTTGGTGATTGATTCAATCAAGAGGAAAGAAAAAGAAAATTAAAAAGGAAAAGGAAAACAAGAGAAAGATTTTAATTTTGTAAAAATTCTTCCTTTATTTGCCTTGGGCAAGTAATATAAAAGAAGGGGTGAGGAGGCCTCATGAGACACAACTCTTATTCTCTTGCTTGGAGATCTTGGTGTGGTCGGCCCCTTCTCTCTCTCCTTTCCCTTGCTCTCTTCTCCTTGGTGGTGGTGGTGGCCGGATTTTAGAGGAAGAGGAAGAAAGTTTTTGGGTGGTGTTCGTCTTGGAAGATCGTCACCCACACGACGTCCAAGGCGAGGCGAGTAATACGACAGAAGATCTCGAGGTCATTAGTTTACAAAAAGAAGGTATAATTAGCAATTGTTTTCGGCATCATGCTAGTTATTTCTTTTTGTAAGAATTTCAAACACAAGAGGCATTAGATCTAGTTTTTCGAATTTATTTTTTGAGTTTATGTTTTTCTTTATTTTTCGAATTTGTGATTCGATTGTTCCTTTTGGTTAACCTAGAGTTATTTAAGGAAATTAAATATAGCTTTCCTTAAAAGGCTTTGTCTAGGAGGTGGTGGTTTCTCCCATATCCAAGAAGGCCATGTGCCTCGCCATGCAGTCCTGGAAGCCAATTTTAAAAATTAATATTTAATGGAATTAATAACATAGGTGGATTTGAATCAATAGTGTTAAGTTCTACTTGCGATTCAAATCTAAATCATTAAGAATAGATAAGTTAAATTTGGAATCAATGATGTTAAGTTCCGTCTACAATTCCTAATTTAACTTCTAAAGAACACAATAGGTTATTTAAGGAAAGGTTCGACACTTGTACAAAATTTTTGTACAATGGAGCCGATACGGTTTTCCTAGGACTAACTAACAACAGGACCATTTGAGGTAGTTTCTTTTTATACTGACTATATAAAAGAACAAAACTTCTGTTATTATGGAAGTACATACTCTTAATCATGATATAATAACAAGCACGTATACTTAATATTTATTTCTTTAATTTATCAAAGGGTGTGATTTAGTTCGTTAAATCAATAGGCCCGATAAGTTGAGAAATGATATTATTTATATGGTGTGTTGTTGATTATAGAATGAAACCATGTCCTAGTAATCTAGGTTGATGATGTCCCCTTGAGGAGCTCATAAGGATCGTCATATAAACCCTGCAGGTGGACTTAGTCTGACATGACAATAAGGTTGAGTGGTACTACTCTTGGAGCTAGATATTAATTAAGTGAGTTGTCAGTAACTCATTTAATTAGTGAGCATTCTATATCTTAAACATAGGGAGACTAACGCACTCATGATAAGAAGGAGCCCATATTGTAATATGGGAGGTAGTGCAATAATAACTCTTTAGTGGTATTAGTTATTATTGATGAACTTGAGTTGGGTGTTCGAGGCGAACATGGGAAGCTCAAGCTCATCGGGAGACCAAAACCAATTCCTCCTCTCGGTCCCTATTGTAGTCTCTTATTTATAAAGCTTTATATCCACTTAGAGCCAAGCTTCTTACCCATCTTATGGTGGCCGACCAAGCCAAGCTTGGAGCCCAAGCTAGGGCCAACCGAGCCAAAGGATGGAGGCAAGATTAATGGCTGGCCAAGCTTGGAGCCCAAGCAAGGTGGCCGACCACACATTAAAATAAAAGGGTGTTTAAATTTTAAAATCTTTCCTTATGTAGAAGACATGGTTTTAAACGAGAGTTTTTAAATTTTAAAATCTTTCCTTTTATAATTTTCTACAAAGGATTAAGAGAAAGGTTTGATATCTTTCCTTACTTGTAGTTAAAAGAAAGATTTTAATTTTTGATAAAACTTTCCTTTTTTGTAACCATTCACATGTTTTAAAAGAGAGATTTTAATTTATAAAATTTTCTTTTTATAACCAACAAGGGATTTAAAATTTATTACCGGAAACAAATAAGAAAGTTTTAATTTTGTGTTTAAAACTTTCCTTGTTTGGAGCACAAGTTGGTGGTCGACCATGACAAGCATAAAAGGAAGTTTTAATTTTTTGTTTTAAAACTTTCCTTTTTAGTCATTGGCAAGGAATATAAGGAAGTTTTAATTATGTTTAAAACTTTCCTTTTTTTCCAAGACCAAGGATTATAAAAGAGAATGAGGGGGTGTCTCACCCCATAACACATATTCTATTCTTCTCTTCCAATCCTTTGGTGGTCGGCCCTATTCTTTCTCTTCTCTCCTTTTGTTTTCTCTCTTAGAGGTCAGCGGCATCAAGGTGGGTGATCTCTTGGTGACCGGTTGCTTGAAGGAGAAGAAGAAGAGAAGGAAGCTCTCTTGTCTAGCATCCCTTGGAGGTTAGTTGGTGGCTGGATCTTAGAAGCAAAGGAAGAAGCTTGGGTGGATTTCCTCTTGGAAGATCGTCGCCCACACGATGTCCAAGAGAAGGAGAGGAATACAATAGAAGATCAAGAGGTCTATAAGCTACAAAAGGTATAACTAGTTATTAGTTTCCGCATCATAACTAGTTCATCTTTGGTATAGATCTTGAAAACTCAAACACAAGAGGTTATCGGTTTTAAGTTATCATTTTTATTATCGATTTTATTTTTCAATTTCATGTTTCGATAATGTGCTTCTATTGAGGTCTCTATAGTTAAATTTAGTTTACTGTAAGAAGTTAAATATCCAATTTCTTTGTGAGGCTTTGTCTAGGAAGTGGTGGATGATCTCATACCCAAGAAGGCCTAGTGTCTCGCCATGTTTAACCTGGAAGCCGATCTTTGAAACAGATATTTGATAACTTCTGTAATGTGGTTTAACATAGGAAGATCACATCGGTTGAACTTGGAGTAAGAATGTTAAGTTTCGTTCCCAATTCAAGTTTAACTTCTAAAGAAAAATTTGGATTAATAATGTTAAACATCGTTTGCAATCCAAATTTCACTTTAGTAGAGCACATGAGTAGCTAGGAAAGTTCTATGCTTGTATAAATTTTTGTACAGGGGAACTAGGACGGTATTCCGAGTAGCAACCAACAACATAGCCCCTGGTGCAACGATAATAAAAGATCCTAGGATATAAGCGAATTTGACACAGTCAGAAGAGGATGACTATTTCGGTCAAAATTCAAAAGGAATTGGGACCTAGTTGTACAGGAAAGTGAAAATATTGGGATACTTTGGTGAAAATTGTTGGAATGGGAAGACGTAAACCACTCAGAAAATGACTTCTAAAGAGGGCCGCAAAACCAAGGGAGGATGGTCTAGCTGGTCATTCCCATTAGGGAGCCTTACCAAATGGCTCGTCGAGATCCCATACTTAGTCCTTAATCTATCTAAGGTCTCGTCAGTGAAACCAGACTCAAATGATCTATACTAAGGAACAGAAGACAATTCCCCAACCATTATGGATACTAGAGCTATAGAGAACACCCAGTCAAGAACTGATTGAAACAAAGAAGTATGAAGTGAGACTGAACAACTTACTGAATGAGAAGACATCGAAAGCTCGAAGATGAAGAAGACGAAGAATGGCGGATGTGAAGTTGCAATTACACGATTAAGCGGTAAAAGCCTCCTCATTTGACCTAATATATCCTCACTTGATCAACCAAAGCCGTCAGATCTTTGATGTTACATGGACGGATAAATTCTCAACCACCAGATCTAGTGCATGTGTTATATTTGAGAGGTATCTTAAGGTAATCAACTTATGATTTATACTTATTTATTAGATAAATAAAGTTTCACTAATTGAGTGCACATTTTTTATATATATATGATTTAATCTTAAACTCATTTACTGAATGACTGCAATATGATTCATAGCATGAGAGAACTTATAATTTGATAATAACTTATGAGCATCTTTACATTTGTAACTATGAATGTATAAAAATAATCTATAGTCGATGAATTGATGAATTTGGACATCATTGATTCTGTGAGACTATAACGAATTATACTCCTTAGTCTAACCAAGTAGTTGTTCATGTTGGTTGCTACTCGGAAAGCCTAGAGGTTCCACTGTACAAAAATTTTGTACAAAGGTCTGAACCTTTTCCTAGCTATCATGTGTTCTTTTAAATTAAATTTTGGATCGCCTGCGGAACTTAACACGTTTGATCCAAAACTTAATCTATTTGTTCTTTTAGGTTTTGACTTGGATCTCCTGCGGAACTTAACACGTTCGACCCAAATCACCTTAAGTTATTAATTCCATTCAATATTAATTTTCATAATTTGTTCCAAGTACTGACGTGGCGAGGCACATGGCCTTCTTGGATATGGGAGCAACCACCACCGACTAGACAAAACCTTTTATAGAAATCTAATATTTAATTTCCTAAAATAACTTTAGGTTAACCGAAAAGAACAATCAAATCACAAGGAAAAATAAAACAAAAGAACACAACTTCGAAAAACATATTCGAAACACTAGAATCGTAAGCCTCTTGTATTTGGTATTATTTCCATAAATAACTAGCATGATGCGGAAAGAAAAATTACTAGTTATACCTTCTAGAAAAACCTCTTGATCTTCTACCGTATTCCTCTTCTAACCTCGGACGTTGTGTGGACAACGATCTTCCGAGATGAGAAACCACCAAGCACCTTCTTCTCCTCCTAGCTAGGTTCGGCCAACACAAAGAAGCTTCACCAAGGACGAAGGACAAAACACCAACCAAGCTCCAAGGGATACAAGCTTTCTCTCCTTCTTCTTCTTCTTCTCCGAGTAGTATCCGGCCACCACAAGAGCTCCAAGCCAATAGAGAAGGTTCGGCCACCACCAAGAGGAAGAGAGGTTGGCCGGCCACAACACCAAGGAAAAGAGGGAGAGAAATAAAATAGAGGTTGTACACCATGAAGGCACCTCTACCCCTTCTTTTATAATCCTTGATCTTGGCAAATAAGGAAAATTTAATAAAAACTTCCTTAATTCTTTTGCCATTGAAAAGGAAAATTTATTTAATTAAAAACAATTTTTATTTTCAATTTTGCAATGGCCGGCCACACCATATAATCTCCAAGCAAATAAAATTTTAAACACCAATTAAAACTTCCTTATTTGCTTCCGGAAATTTATAAAAATTTCTCAATAATTTTTATCCCTTCATGATTCGTTTATAAAAAGGAAATTTAATAAACTAAAATCTTTCTTTAAATATGTAGATAAAAAGAAAGTTATCTCTATAAATTAAAATCTCTTTTAATCTACAAATAAGAAAAGATATCAAATCTTTTCTTAATCTTTTGTAGAAACTTATAAAAGAGAATATTTAATTTTAAACTCTCTTTTAAATCATGAACATGATTAAAAAGGAAAGTTTTCTTAAAATTTAAAATCCTCCTTTAATCAACAAATAAGGAAAGATTTCAAATTTTAAACTCTCTTTTAAACATGTAGATGATTTACAAATAAGGAAAAATTTTACCAAAAATTAAAGCCATCCTTTTAAACTACAAATAAGGAAAGAGATTAATCTCTTCTTTTAATCTTTTGTAGAAAGATATAAAAGGAAATTATTAATTTTTAAACTCTCTTTTAAAATCATGATATCCACATAAGAAATAATTTTAATAAAAATTCTTTTTTTAATATTCTAGTGGTCGGCCACCTAAGCTTGGGACCCAAGCTTTGGCCGGCCACCTACATGGCTCATCCACTTGGTCTTGGCCGGCCCTAGCTTGGGTTCCAAGCTAGCTTGGCCGGCCCCATTGGATGGGTAAGAAGGTGGGTATGCGGTGGGTATAAATCTCTATATACTAGAGGCTACGATAGGGATCGAGAGGAGGAATTTGTTTTGGTCTCCTGATAAAATTAAGCATCCCGTGCTCGCCCCGAACACACAACTTAATTTTATCAATAATAATTCATTCCACTAGAGAACTATTATTGAACTACCGCACCAATCCCAAATTATATTTTGGGCTCCTTATCATGAGTGTGTTAGTCTCCCTGTGTTTAAGATAACAAATGTCCACTAATTTAGTAAGTTACTGACAACTCACTTAATTAATATCTAGCTCCAAGAGTAGTACCACTCAACTTTATCGTCATGTCGGACTAAGTCCACCTGCAGGGTTTAACATGGCAATCCTTATGAGCTCCTCTTGGGGACATTCTCAACCTAGATTACTAGGACACAGTTTCCTTTTATAATCAACAACACACACTATAAGTGATATCATTTCCCAACTTATCGGGCTTATTGATTCATCGAACTAAATCTCACCCATTGATAAATTAAAGAAATAAATATCAAATATATGTGCTTGTTATTATATTAGGATTAAGAGCACACACTTCCATAATAACTGAGGTCTTTGTTCCTTTATAAAGTTAGTATAAAAAGGAACGACCTCTAATGATCCTACTCAATACACTCTAAGTGTACTAGTGTAATTATATAGTTAAGATAAACTAATACCTAATTACACTACGACCTTCCAATGGTTTGTTCCTTTCCATCTTGGTCGTGAGCTACTGTTTATAATTTATAAGGAACCGATAACATGATCTTCTGTGTGTGACACCACACACCATGTTATCTACAATATAAATTAATTGAGCAACTACATTTATCATAAATGTAGACATTTGACCAATGTGATTCTTATTTCTAGATAAATGTTTATACCAAAAGCTAGGCTTTTAGTATACACTCTAACAATCTCCCACTTATACTAAAAGACTAAGCTGCCATATCTTCTGCCATACATCTGATTCCCATCCCTTCAACATGCCCATCAAAAGCTCTTGCCTTAAGGACCTTAGTGAAAGGATCTATAGGTCATCACCTGATGCAATCTAGGCGGCAACAACTTCTCCTCGTTTATACGATTTCTCGTATTGGGTGGTACTTGCACTCTATTGTGTTTACTTGCCTTATAGACTTATGGTTTCTTCGAGTTTGCTACTGCACCAACATTATTACAATAAATTGTAATTATCTTTGGATAAATCAGAAATCATATCTAAGTCTATCTTGAGGTTATTGAGTCATTCAGCTTTTATGGCTACCTCAGAGGCTTGCCATATACTAAGCTTCTATGGTGGAGTCCAGAAAAACACCTATGTTTATCACTCTTCCATAGTTATGACTTTACCTCCTAAAGTAAACACAAAACCCCGAGGTTGACTTATTATTGTCCCTATCCGATTGGAAGTCAAAATCCATGCAACCCACAAGGACTAAATTAACTGCCTTGTAAGCTAGCATATAATCTCTAGTGCCTCTAAGGTACTACAATATATGCTTTACTGCAGTCCACTGTCCTTGTCCAGGGTTACTTTGATATCTGCTAACTATGCCCTTGGCAAAACAGATTTCTGATCTCGTGCATAGCATACATTAGGCTTCCAACAGCCATAGCATAAAGAACTGCCTTTATTTCCTTTATCTCCTTTGATGTCTACAGAGACATATCTTTAGATAAAGTTACTCCATCCTGAAAAGGTAAGAAACCTTTCTTGGAGTTTTGTATGCTTAAAACGAGCAAGGATTTTTCCGATGTATGAAGCTTGGGATAAGTAAAATATTCTTTTCTTGCGATCCCTTATTACTTTGATCTCAAGAATATATACATTCTCCCAAGTCCTTTATATCGAATTGTTTGGACAACCATACCCTTACTTCTGACAACATTTTGATATTGTTTCCAACTACCAAAAATGTTATCTAAGTATAGTACAAGAAATACCACCACGTTTCCATCACATCTTTTGTATACACAAGACTTATCCGGTTACTAAATCCATAGATCTGGATTACTTTGATAAACCGGATGTTCTAAGACCTTAAAGCTTTGCCTCAGTCCATAGACTGATTGATCTTGCACACAAGATGCTCTTAGCCCTTTGCAATGAACCCTTCTGGCTGCTTTATATGGATGCTTTCTTCAAGACTTCCATTAAGGAATACTGTCTTGACATCCACTTGCCAAATAGATAAAAGAATCCGGATAGACTTAAGCATGGCTACCAGTGAAAAAGTTTCCTTTTTCATCTAGCCTTGCTTTGAAAGTTTCTACCTTTCTGTCTATCCCTCTTTTCCTATTATAGACCTTTTTATACCCAAAGACTTTTACACCATTTGGTGGTTCTATAAGCTTCCAGATTTTATTAGAATACATATATTCTAATTCTGTTATTCATTACTCTTTGCCAAGATATTGCATCTTTATCTTGGAGTGCTTCGTCATATGTCCGGAGATCGGGTTCATGTCCTCCAGGGATCAAGTCCAAAAACTCTCCCAAAACATGAATCTTTTTAAGTTGCCAAACAACCCTCCCACTACGACAAGGTACTTTCTGTAATTGTGTATCATTTGTGATACGTGTTGCAGTTTCCTTGTGGTATCTCATCTTGTACAATTGGTACTAGATTAGACATTTCCTTAAGAACAAATTTTCTTATGGGCACACGGTTTATTACATAGTCCTTTTCTAAAAATCGGTCATTGATGCTAACAATGACCTTCTGATTTTTAAGACTATAATCCTACTTTTATTTCTCTAGGATAACCCACAAACAAGTGAATTCCTGTCCAACTTATCATTGTCTCTCTTCAGCATATGTGCTGGACTACCCGAATCCGAATATGCTTCAAAATAGGCTTACGCCTATTCAGCAATTCTATATGAGTAGAGAGTTCTGACTTTGGAAGGTACTATGTTCACTTCCGTTTCCAGAGTATATCCTTAAAATAAATTTAGTAAAATAACTCATCATCAATCTACTTATTTCCATAAGAGTCCTATACCTTCTTTCTACTACACCATTCTATAGGGGTGTACCAGGTGCAGTTAGTTGAGATTGAATCCCTACTTCTGATAAGTGACTCCTAAATTCTCCCAAGAGGTACTTGCCACTACGATCTCACCATAATATCTTTTTACTTTGTCGTTTCTCCACATCAGCCTAGTACTCTTTGAACTAATCAAAGTACTTAGTCTTGCGGTACATTAAGTAAATTTATTTGTATCTTGAATAGTTGTCTATTAAATAGACAAAATATTCAATACTACCTCTTGTCTGGATAGTCATAGGATCACACAAATCAGAATGAGCCAATTTCAACATATTTTTGACTCCATACCCCTTAGACTTGAAAGCTTCTTGGTTATTTTTCCTTCCAAGTAAGACTCGCTGGTTGAAAAAATTTCTACTACTAATGAACCCAAAAGTTCATCAGCTACCAATGAATCATACTCAAGTTAATATAACCTAGCCTTAAATGCCAAAGATATAATTGGTTCATTTCCGAAGGTTACTTTCTCTTAAAGTTAGAAGATGTGTTACTAATTTCCATTTGTTGCATCGTGAGAGTTATTGGATTTATAAATTGCCAACCAATGTACCAGAACAGATAACTTCGCTCTTTTTCTTAATAACAACTTTGCTATTAAAAGAGGCAGAATATCAAGTTCTTTGAATAGTTTAGAAACTGAAAACTAATTCTTTCTAAACTTGGTGCGTAAAGACAATTACTCAAAAATCCATATTTTATTCTTATCAAAAGATAAACATCTCCCACTGCAACAGCTACCATTTTTACAGTAGTGCCCATTTGGACGGTGTCTTAATTTTCATTTAGTTGCTGGGTTTCCTGGAACCCTGCAATGAATTACGGACATGATTAATGGCATTTGTATCTACACTCCAGGTTCTGATAGATAACACCACTAAACATGTTTCAACTAATGAATTAAATACACCTATATTGTTCTTAGTTTTAAGAAGACAGTCTACCTTAATGTCCAAGTCCTATTTCCAGTCATTACAATTGGGACTACTAAGTCTTTTCTATAGTATGACTACTAGGGGATTTGACAAACATTTTAAATCCTAAGAATCACAAAAATATTTGGTCAAGATCAACTCCTTAAAAATCCCATGAATTTTGTATGCCACGATAGTGTGGACGTATACAAAATCGAAGAGGAGATTTTATTCATTAATTTTATTATCTTGTCAACTTTACTTTATGACGAATAAAATTAATAGTTGATCTGTCTTTGATCAAATATTTGGTCAAAACTTTTTGAATTTAAAATAACATTGATTCCTCAAACAATATTATTTAAATTCACCAATACCTCAAACACCGTGAATTTTACATGTCACGTTAGTGTGGACGTATACAAATTCAACATTTGTAAAAGGAGGGTTTTAACCCATTAATTTTATTATCTTGTCAACCTAACTTTTTGACAAATAAAATTAATAGTTGGTGTCTTTTGGTCACACAAATAATAGCAGTGACTCCGATGGGGAGGATACTATTAGATGTGTCTAAGTGTATACCATTACTTGACACTAAGTCCATTAATAAGATTATGCCCCTTCCGTTGGGGAAGATCACACGCTCTTAATTAACTTCCTATAGTCATCCAAAAATGGAAGTCTGTTCTAGTGATCCACAAACAAGCTCATCCGTTATGGAGGAAGGCACTCAGAGCCAACGCGCAAGCTTGTTTGCATCACTTACAAACCAGTAATGGAGACCATGGGATTTATTTAAAATCCCTCTCCCACTTAGTTATTTATAAACGAGGAATTTTAACTATGCTAGCCTACTGGTCATGTATACTAACATGCACACACAGCACAATATAAAAGCAATAAATAGAAAATCTAATTTTCAACTATTATGGCTTTTATCTATAGTTGTCCTCCGTGTGTTGTCATCCCAAGCTGCTGCCATATTTGGCCACCGCCACCGGGTCTAGCTGTCGCATCCATCTTGCTCCTAGTTCCGCTGCGCCTCTGGTCCTTAGAAGGTTCCACGCTTTGCAAGATTTGATCCGCGACATAAATAGAATTTTACATTTTTGATCCTATATTCCATAAAAGGAATGTACATGTATCTAGATCAAAAATAAAATCCTAATAAAACTAAATACAGCTCCTGTTGTATTTTTAATACAATCATGCAGACACATATAAATGCCCTTGACATGTCCAAGGGTCCAATCACACATAATAACTAAAAGCCATAATAGTTGGATCCTGCATCCACAAAGTTAGCACATCCTACTATTATCCTGCCTAAATTATGTATGACATGTGCATAATTAAACTAATACCAAATACACAGAGGCAAAAACTTGGCTCTGATACCAATTATTGGTTGCTACTCGGAAAGCCTAGAGGTTCCACTGTACAAAAATTTTGTACAAAGGTCTGAACCTTTTCCTAGCTACCATGTGTTCTTTTAAATTAAATTTTGGATCGCCTGCGGAACTTAACATGTTTGATCCAAAACTTAATCTATTTGTTCTTTTAGGTTTTGACTTGGATCTCCTGCGGAACTTAACACGTTCGACCCAAATCACCTTAATTTATTAATTCCATTAAATATTAATTTCCATAATTGGTTCCCAGTACTGACGTGGCGAGGCACATGGCCTTCTTGGATATGGGAGCAACCACCACCGACTAGACAAAACCTTTTATAGAAATCTAATATTTAATTTCCTAAAATAACTTTAGGTTAACCGAAAAGAACAATCAAATCACAAGGAAAAATAAAACAAAAGAACACAACTTCGAAAAACATATTCGAAACACTAGAATCGTAAGCCTCTTGTATTTGGTATTATTTCCATAAATAACTAGCATGATGCGGAAAGAAAAATTACTAGTTATACCTTCTAGAAAAACCTCTTGATCTTCTACCGTATTCCTCTTCTAACCTCGGACGTTGTGTGGGCAACGATCTTCCGAGATGAGAAACCACCAAGCACCTTCTTCTCCTCCTAGCTAGGTTCGGCCAACACAAAGAAGCTTCACCAAGGACGAAGGACAAAACACCAACCAAGTTCCAAGGGATACAAGCTTTCTCTCCTTCTTCTTCTTCTTCTCCGAGTAGTATCCGGCCATCACAAGAGCTCCAAGCCAATAGAGAAGGTTCGGCCACCACCAAGAGGAAGAGAGGTTGGCCGGCCACTAGGGGTGAGTATTCGGTTAAAACCGAACCGAACCGAACCGAATTAACCGAACCGAACAGAACCGATTTGTTTTTGAATAAACCGAATCGAACCGATTTTCGATAAAAACCGAACCGAACCGAACCGAATTTCCAAGAAAATCGAACGTACCGAACCGAACAAACCGAATAAACCAATTTTTTCTAAAAATTTGGTTTAGCTTAATAAAAATTTGGTTTGGTCTAAAATTTATGGTCTAAAAAACTGATTTGGTTTAAAAATTCGGTCTATTCGGTTTAACCGAATAAAAAAAATCAAAACCGAACCCGAACCTAATTAACCGAATTAACCGATTTTTTAGAAATAAAAAACCGAATTTCCGAATAAACCGAACCGAATTTTTAAATTCGGTCGGTTTATTCGGTTTAACCGAACTTTTGCTCACCCCTACCGGCCACAACACCAAGGAAAAGAGGGAGAGAAATAAAATAGAGGTTGTACACCATGAAGGCACCTCTACCCCTTCTTTTATAATCCTTGATCTTGGCAAATAAGGAAAATTTAATAAAAACTTCCTTAATTCTTTTGCCATTGAAAAGGAAAATTTATTTAATTAAAAATAATTTTTCTTTTCAAGTTTGCAATGGCCGGCCACACCATATAATTAAAAGCAAATAAAATTTTAAACATCAATTAAAACTTCCTTATTTGCTTCCGGAAATTTATAAAAATTTCTCAATAATTTTTCTCCCTTCATGATTGGTTTATAAAAAGGAAATTTAATAAATTAAAATCTTTCTTTTAAACATGTGGATAAAAAGAAAGCTATCTCTATAAATTAAAATCTCTTTTAATCTACAAATAAGGAAAGATATCAAATCTTTTCTTAATCTTTTGTAGAAACTTATAAAAGAGAATATTTAATTTTAAACTCTCTTTTAAATCATGAACATGATTAAAAAGGAAAGTTTTCTTAAAATTTAAAATCCTCCTTTAATCAACAAATAAGAAAAGATTTCAAATTTTAAACTCTCTTTTAAACATGTAGATGATTTACAAATAAGGAAAGATTTTACCAAAAATTAAAACCATCCTTTTAAACTACAAATAAGGAAAGAGATTAATCTCTTCTCTTAATCTTTTGTAGAAAGCTATAAAAGGAAATTTTTAATTTTTAAACTCTCTTTTAAAATCATGATATCCACATAAGAAATAATTTTAATAAAAATTCTTCTTTTAATATTCTAGTGGTCGGTCACCTAAGCTTGGGACCCAAGCTTTGGCCGGCCACCTACATGGCTCATCCACTTGGTCTTGGCCGGCCCTAGCTTGGGTTCCAAGCTAGCTTGGCCGGCCCCATTGGATGGGTAAGAAGGTGGGTATGCGGTGGGTATAAATCTCTATATACTAGAGGCTACGATAGGGACCGAGAGGAGGAATTGGTTTTGGTCTCCTGATAAAATTAAGCATCCCGTGCTCGCCCCGAACACACAACTTAATTTTATCAATAATAATTCATTCCACTAGAGAACTATTATTGAACTACCGCGGCAATCCCAAATTACATTTTGGGCTCCTTCTTATCATGAGTGTGTTAGTCTCCCTCTGTTTAAGATAACAAATGTCCACTAATTTAGTAAGTTACTGACAACTCACTTAATTAATATCTAGCTCCAAGAGTAGTACCACTCAACTTCATCGTCATGTTGGACTAAGTCCACCTGCAGGGTTTAACATGACAATCCTTATGAGCTCCTCTTGGGGACATTCTCAACCTAGATTACTAGGACACAGTTTCCTTCTATAATCAACAACACACACTATAAGTGATATCATTTTTTTGGGTTCTTCGGGCCGCGAAAATCGCTTTTTCGTGTCGCGGAAACCCCGAGTCACCCAAAGCCGTAGATCCGTGCAAAGATTCGTAAACAAAACTTTTCCGAAAAACCTTTTCTTGTACGAGTTTGTGAAACCTTTTGATCTACACTAGATAAGGGTTATACCTTCGTAGCGTGCCTTTCGCTATCCCGCTCGTCCAAGGAGTTGCCGGATCTCTAGACTGTCAAGCGCCGGTCCTCTAGAAGTATCCACACGGACACGTAGGTAGAGAAAACCTCACACAAAGGTGTGCTAGCACCTTGGTGAGATTCGGCCAAGCAAGGAGGAGAGGGAGAGGGAGAGCTTGAGAGGAAGAAGGAGGAAGAAACACCACACTTGAATGAAAATGAATTCACCCACATTCACAAAGTGGCCGGCCACTTTTCTTCTCTAGTGTAACTCCCCATTAAATGCAATTAATGTGAAGTTAATAAGAAAATGGCTTTATAACTTCCATGAGGTGGCATCCATGATGATGTGGAATATCATCATTGGTCCACCTAATGCCAACTCACCAATTAGGATTACTCTTAATCCAATTTGATTCATCAAATGAATCTAATCCTCTTGGTTCATCATATGAACCTAATCTCCATCTAATTGTCCTAAGTGTGTGACCCTATAGGTTCTTGTAACGTTGGCAATGCCCTAAACCCATTTAGGAGCATAAGTAATGAGCGGTATCTAGCAATACATCATTACTACCCAAGTTACAAGAATGTCGAGATCCGACATCACCTTGTGACTACCAATTGTGACTACTCACAAAATAATGACAAGTGTCCTTCTATCCTAGACATCTAGATTGATTAATATGAGGCATAGACCGTGTCATCCTCTAATCAATCTAAATCTTGAACTCCAAGTAGACTCACTCGATCAAATGAGCTCAACATCTAATGTTGACTCATTTGGGCATGGCCATGCACTTAGTGGTCTCACTCTATCAAGAATACCGATGTCGCTCCCGTCATATGGGAGGGATAGATCCCATCTACATCACTCACATCCCTCTACATAATTCGTTATATACCCAGTAATCGCCTTTATAGTCCACCCAGTTACGGGTGACGTTTGACGAAACCAAAGTACATAACTCCTTATGTAGGGATCCATGGTGACTTCAGGTCTAAGGACTAATAGTCATACTAATAGTCACATGAGAAAGTATATGACACTCATATAACGATCCATGATACTTTCTCATGGCGGTCATTCAAGTATACATTCTCTAATGCATACCCATGTGTCGACGATATCTCTATATCCATGACTTGTGAGATCAAGTCATCGAGCTGACCTACATGCTAGTCTTATTGTATTAACATTGTCCCTGAATGTTAATACTCGACTAGGAATGATTTAGAGTAGTGTTCCCTATATCATCTCACTATCGATTCAACTAATCGATTGATATAGGTATGAACCTTCTACTCAAGGACGCTATTATACTTAGTCTATTTGGCACTAATATAAATAAGTATAATAACCAAACAAATGCCTTTATTAATATACAAGAATATGATATACATGAGTCCATACAATCATCAAATGATTGGCTCTAGGGCTCTAACTAACAATCTCCCACTAGTACTAGTGTCAATCAGTATAGGCTCTAAGGCCTAAAGACCTAGTGTGACCATCATACTTCCTCTGTGCCAAAGCCTTGGTCAAGGGATCTGCGACGTTAGCCTCTGTAGGTACTCTGCAAATCTTCACATCTCCTCTATCGATAATCTCTCGAATGAGATGGAAGCGCCGTAGTATATGCTTGGTCCGCTGGTGTGAGCGAGGTTCCTTCGCCTGTGCTATAGCTCCATTGTTGTCACAATAGAGCTCAACTGGGTCAGCGATGCTAGGAACCACCCCAAGTTCAGTAATGAACTTGCGGATCCAAACTGCCTCCTTTGCTGCCTCCTTTGCTGCTTCTGATGCAGCAATATACTCGGCTTCTGTTGTAGAATCAGCTACTGTATCCTGCTTCAAACTCTTCCAGCTGACAGCACCACCATTAATGCAAAATACGAACCCTGACTGCGATCGGTAATCATCCTGATCGGTCTGAAAGCTGGCATCACTGTAACCCTTTATAGTTAGCTCATCATTGTCTCCATATATCAAGAAATATTATTTAGTCCTTCGTAAGTACTTAAGAATATTCTTGACCGCTATCCAGTGACTTTCACCTGGATCTGACTGGTATTTGCTCGTCATGCTCAAAGCATACGAGACATCAGGTCGAGTACATAGCATAGCGTACATGATTGATCCTATGGCTGAGGCATAAGGGATCTGATCCATGCGGTCTCTCTCCTCTCTAGAAGAGGGACTTTGAGTCTTCGAAAGACTCACGCCATGTGACATCGGCAGAAATCCCTTCTTGGAGTTCTGCATGGCAAACCGAAGGAGTACCTTGTCAATATATGTACTCTGACTTAGGCCAAGCAATCTCTTAGATCTATCTCTATAGATCTGTATCCCTAGAATGCGAGATGTCTCACCTAAGTCCTTCATTGAGAAGCAACTCCCTAGCCAGGTTTTGACAGACTGAAGCATAGGGATGTCCTTCCCAATGAGTAGTATGTCATCCACATACAATATGAGGAAGACAACTATATCCCCTACAACCTTCTTGTAGACACAAGGTTCATCTTCGTTCTTGATGAAACCAAACTGTTTGATTGCATCATCAAATCGAAGATTCCAGCTCCGAGAAGCTTGCTTTAGTCCATAAATGGACCTATGCAGCTTGTATACTCTACTAGTATGCTGTGGATCTACAAAACCCTCAGGTTGTGTCATGTACACATCCTCGAGTAGGTTTCCATTCAGAAACGCGGTTTTGACATCCATCTGCCATATCTCATAGTCATGGTAGGCTGCAATAGCAAGCATGATCCGAATAGACTTAAACATCGCTACTGGAGAAAAGGTTTCATCATAATCAATACCATGAATCTGCTTAAAACCTTTAGCTACCAAGCGACCCTTATAGATAAGTACATCCATGTCAGTCTTTCTCTTAAAGACCCACTTACACCCAATGGGTTTTACCCCTTCAGGTGGATCAACCAAAGTCCATACTTGGTTGGTGTACATGGACTCCATTTCGGATCTCATGGCCTCTAGCCATTTATCGGAATTTGGTCTCATCACAGCTTCCTGATAGGTGCTAGGCTCATCCTCTATGAGCATAACGTCATCATGGTCAGACAAGAGAAATGAATATCTCTCAGGCTGACGACGTATCCTATCAGACCTGCGAAGAGGTATGTCTACTTGAACCGGTTGTTGTTCCTCAACTCCTTGTGGAACAACATCATCCACAACACTTTGTGGTTCCAGTTCAATTTCCATCGAGGCATCAGTGCTATTGTTCGCATCTTGAACTTCTTCAAGATCGAACGCGCTCCTACTAGTCTTTCTAGAAACAAAGTCCCTTTCTAGAAAGACCCCAGTCTTTGCCACAACTATCTTGTGCTGACTGGGAATGTAGAAGTAATATCCCTTAGTTTCCTTCGGATATCCAATGAAATAGCACTTGTCGGATTTGGGTCCTAATTTGTCTGAGACTTAACGTCGTACGTAAGCCTCACAACCCCAAATCCTCATGAAAGACACCTGGGCATCTCTCCCAGTCCATATCCTATATGGTGTCTTTATCACGGCCTTTGATGGAACTCGGTTGAGTATGAAAGCTGACGTGTCTAGAGCATATCCCCATAGATATGTCGGAAGATCTGTGTGACTCATCATAGATCGTACCATATCTAATAAGGTACGATTCCTCCTTTCGGATACACCATTCCACTGTGGTGTTCCAGGAGGAGTGAGTTGAGATAAAATCCCACACTCAGCTAAGTAGTCACGAAACTCATGGTTTAAGTATTCACCACCTCGATCTGATCGAAGTACCTTAATACTCTTGCCAAGCTGGTTCTGTACTTCATTCTTGAATTCTTTGAACTTTTCAAAGGATTCAGACTTATGTGTCATCAAGTACACATAACCGTATCTACTGAAATCATCAGTAAATGTGATGAAGTACCTATAACCGCCTCTAGCAGCAACATTGAAAGGGCCACATACATCACTATGTATGAGTCCTAACAAATCAGTTGCTCTCTCGCTATGCCCACTAAAGGGCGTCTTGGTCATCTTGCCTCGTAGGCATGACTCGCATATCTCATATGATTCAAAATCAAATGAGTCCAGCAATCCATCCTTATGGAGCTGGGATAAGCGCTTGTCATTTATATTACCTAAGCGACAGTGCCAGAGGTAGGTTTGGTTCATGTCATTTGACTTGAACCTCTTGGTACTAATGTTATAGATAGGGCTCTCAAGATCTAGAATATAGAGTCCGTTTATTAAAGGTGTACTACAATAGAACATATCTTTTAAATATACAGAACAACATTTGTCTTTTATTATAAAAGAGTATCCTTTCTTGTCTAAATAAGAAACTGAAACTATGTTCTTAGTAAGAGCAGACACATAACAACAATCATCTAAATCTAGTACAAGCCCAGAGGGCAGAGATAGCTGATAAGTTCCTACAGCAACAGCAGCAACCCGTGCTCCATTGCCTACTCGTAGGTCCACCTCGCCCTTTGCCAATGCTCTGCTATTTCTCGGCATCAGTACAAATGTGAGAAGCACATCCAGTATCTAATACCCATGATGTAGAAATAGATAGATTGACTTCTATAACATATATACCTGAAGTAGAAGTCTCACTTCGCTTCTTCTTAAGATCCTCCAAGTATACCTTGCAGTTCCTCTTCCAGTGCCCGGTCTGACCGCAGTGGAAGCAGGTAGCATCCTTGGCGACCCCTCCTTTAGGCTTCAGTGCCTTGCCTTTGCCCTTGGTTTGGGACTTTCCCTTACCTTTGGGCTTGCCCTTGCCCTTGTGCTTCTGTACCATCAGAATGGGTTTAACCTTCTTAAGGTTAATCTCAGCAGTTCGTAACATACTAAGGAGCTCGGGCAGTGGCTTGTCAATCTCGTTCATGTTATAGTTCAGAACGAATTGACTGTAGCTATCCGGCAAGGATTGCAAGATTAAGTCAGTGGCCAGCTCTTGGCCAAGTGGGAACCCCAGTCTTTGTAGGTTCTCTATGTACCCAATCATCTTGAGTACATAAGGACCTACGGGAGCCCCGTCTGACATCTTGCACTGAAAGATCTCAAATCTCTCATGCCTCGCTTGTCCCTGATATAGTTGGCGAAGATGCTCAACCATATCAAAAGCGCCCATCAACTCATGTTGCTTCTGAAGCTCTGAGTTCATGGTCGCGAGCATTAGACAGGACACATCTAATGCGTCGTCTTGATGCTTCTTGTAAGCATCTTTGTCGGCTCGCGGGGCATTGGCAGGAGGAGCCTCCGGAATGGGCTGCTCCAGAACGTACAGCTTACGCTCCTGGGTGAGAACTATTCTCAAGTTCTTGTACCAGTCCAGGAAATTTGCTCCGTTGAGCTTGTCCTTCTCAAGGACAGATCGCAGAGAGAAGGAATTCGTGTTCGACGTCATGGTTATCTACAACAGAAAATTTACAGAAATAAATATCATATTCTTTAAAACATTTAATTAGGCCTTTAATTAAATGATGCTCCCACTGAATTCTATAATTCTTGTGGGACAAGATCCACATCATACTAACCCTTGAGTTAGCTTTGGCTAATACGCCCAAGGCTTAGTATGATCGGTGGGTAACGATTACCAATTACATCTCTATGCAACTCTTGTTTATAGAATAAAATCCGCATTTATATTAAAACTCGAGTTAGCTTTGGCTAATACGCTCGAGAGTTAATATAGATGTGATTTTGACCTATCTTTCCAACTATTGGAAGAATGCCTATAGTTGACTCGATCCAACCGAGTAACTATGAATACTCAATCTAATTGAGTTTGTATTCACCCATGCGTTGATAGGTGGGACCAAGATTGTCCCTCCGTACCCTACCAAGATAATATGTATTGCTCTGCTTTGGCAGATTCAACAATACATGTGATCGAGGTAGTGATAGGTATCACGGCACGGTTAGGCATTTTAGAGTTGGTTCGATCTAGATCTAATCTAATCGAGAAGGATGCATCTTGTGCATGACTTAGATCTAATCTAATCGCAATGGTGCATCATGTGCACGACTTAGATCTAATCTAATCGTTAAGGCACTAATTAATTAATTACTTATTAAACATGCATCATATACATAAGCAATTAACTAATTAATTTATTTGTGATTTAGTCATGGCCCTACTACGATCTTCTCAAGCCAATGAGAAGATCGAATGGTCAACCTAGGGTCAACCGCTTCTCCAAGCTCTTCCCTTTGACCACCTTGTGTTGCTCGTGCCCGCCTCGGAACTCCGTCTCGTGTGGACCCTCCACCGCTCCAATTTGTACATTACAATTTGAAACTCGAGTTACATTCGAGTCTAAATCTAATTTACAACCAGAATATAAGAGAGAGGCACGACACGCAGGTCGCAAAAATAAAATAAAATTACAAGCACGCACATCACATAACGGCACGCAGGCCGTATTATGAATTACAACACATTGTCCAATCAAATTGGGTCTTTGGGCCATGACTATCACAAATTTAAAATATAATCCAAAATTATATATTTTCATAATTTTCTATAATTTTAAAATTAATTTTTAAAATTTTTACGAGTAAAATTTCCCGGTAGTCCCGTTTAGTGGTTTCGAGCGCAATCATGGAACGGATCCCCTTGCGGGGCCCAGGGGCAGCGCCCCTACCCCCGATCTAACCATCGCGAGGGTTCCTTTGCGATCCAACAGCGCCTAAACCCGCTGTCCCAAAACGATTTGGGCCGAGACATTGCCGTTTCGGAAAAATCTTCCCGGCGGGTTCGTTTTTAGCGATTTCGGGTGCAACCGCGGAGCAAATCCCCTTGCGGGGTTAGGGGCAGTACCCCTACCCACGATCCAACCATCGTGAGTTGCTCCTTTGCGATCTAATGGCACCCGACCCCGCTGTCCCAAACGGATTTGGGGCAAAACGAAGTCGTTTAAAAGAAAACTTTCCGGTAGCCGAAGCCTACAAGTGCCGAGACACTTGTGCTTCGCTTCTACGGAAAAATTACTCATAAAAACTCTAAAAACTCAATTTTTACAGAAAATCACAGAAGGTATATTTTTCATAAAAATACAAACGAACTCGTACAAGTCTTTGTACGTGGCTCTGATACCACTGTTGGGTTCTTCGGACCGCGAAAACCGCTTTTTCGCGTCGCGGAAACCCCGAGTCACCCAAAGCCGTAGATCCGTGCAAAGATTCATAAACAAAACTTTTCCGAAAAACCTTTTCTTGTACGAGTTTGTGAAACCTTTTGATCTACACTAGATAAGGGTTATACCTTCGTAGCGTGCCTTTCGCTATCCCGCTCGTCCAAGGAGTTGCCGGATCTCTAGACCGTCAAGCGCCGGTCCTCTAGAAGTATCCACACGGACACGTAGGTGGAGAAAACCTCACACAAAGGTGTGCTAGCACCTTGGTGAGATTCGGCCAAGCAAGGAGGAGAGGGAGAGGGAGAGCTTGAGAGGAAGAAGGAGGAAGAAACACCACACTTGAATGAAAATGAATTCACCCACATTCACAAAGTGGCCGGCCACTTTTCTTCTCTAGTGTAACTCCCCATTAAATGCAATTAATGTGAAGTTAATAAGAAAATGGCTTTATAACTTCCATGAGGTGGCATCCATGATGATGTGGAATATCATCATTGGTCCACCTAATGCCAACTCACCAATGAGGTGGCAAAAAGGTCAAGTCAAAATTGACCTTTGGTCTTCCTTCTCTAGTCAAGTCAAACTTGATTCAATCTCTACCATGGTTGATCTAATCCAACCATTTGATTCGAGCCAACTTAATATAATGAATCTAATTCATTAAATTAAATTGATTTAATAAGTCATAATCTAAATTAGACTCATTAAATACATGAATCAACTTGAGTCGAACTCAAGTTAGCCCAATTAGGATTACTCTTAATCCAATTTGATTCATCAAATGAATCTAATCCTCTTTGTTCATCATATGAACCTAATCTCCATCTAATTGTCCTAAGTGTGTGACCCTATAGGTTCTTGTAACGTTGGCAATGCCCTAAACCCATTTAGGAGCATAAGTAATGAGCGGTATCTAGCAACACATCATTACTACCCAAGTTACAAGAATGTCGAGATCCGACATCACCTTGTGACTACCAATTGTGACTACTCACAAAATAATGACAAGTGTCCTTCTATCCTAGACATCTAGATTGATCAATATGAGGCATAGACCGTGTCATCCTCTAATCAATCTAAATCTTGAACTCCAAGTAGACTCACTCGATCAAATGAGCTCAACATCTAATGTTGACTCATTTGGGCATGGCCATGCACTTAGTGGTCTCACTCTATCAAGAATACCGATGTCGCTCCCGTCATATGGGAGGGATAGATCCCATCTACATCACTCACATCCCTCTACATAATTCGTTATATACCCAGTAATCGCCTTTATAGTCCACCCAGTTACGGGTGACGTTTGACGAAACCAAAGTACATAACTCCTTATGTAGGGATCCATGGTGACTTCAGGTCTAAGGACTAACAGTCATACTAATAGTCACATGAGAAAGTATATGACACTCATATAACGATCCATGATACTTTCTCATGGCGGGTCATTCAGTATACATTCTCTAATGCATACCCATGTGTCAGCTTGATATCTCTATATCCATGACTTGTGAGATCAAGTCATCGAGCTGACCTACATGCTAGTCTTATTGTATTAACATTGTCCCTGAATGTTAATACTCGACTAGGAATGATTTAGAGTAGTGTTCCCTATATCATCTCACTATCGATTCAACTAATCGATTGATATAGGTATGAACCTTCTACTCAAGGACGCTATTATACTTAGTCTATTTGGCACTAATATAAATAAGTATAATAACCAAACAAATGCCTTTATTAATATACAAGAATATGATATACATGAGTCCATACAATCATCAAATGATTGGCTCTAGGGCTCTAACTAACACATTTCCCAACTTATCGGGCTTATTGATTCATCGAACTAAATCTCACCCATTGATAAATTAAAGAAATAAATATCAAATATATGTGTTTGTTATTATATTAGAATTAAGAGCACACACTTCCATAATAACTGAGGTCTTTGTTCCTTTATAAAGTCAGTATAAAAGGAACGACCTCAAATGGTCCTACTCAATACACTCTAAGTGTACTAGTGTAATTATATAGTTAAGATAAACTAATACCTAATTACACTACGACCTTCCAATGGTTTGTTCCTTTTCATCTTGGTCGTGAGCTACTATTTATAATTTATAAGGAACCGATAACATGATCTTCTATATGTGACACCACACACCATGTTATCTACAATATAAATTAATTGAGCAACTACATTTATCATAAATGTTGACATTTGACCAATGTGATTCTTATTTCTAGATAAATGTTTATACCAAAAGCTAGGCTTTTAGTATACACTCTAACAGTTCATCACTTGCTAAAGACATTGAGATGTTGAGAGTTAAACATAGATGTTAGTTATGGTAACTAGTTCATTTGAGTAACATGCTATGAGACTTTATATGGTTATCTACATATATAGATATATCAATGAAGATCTCATTGTTGTTCGAGTACAAGTTTCCTTCAACTTAAGTTATTCAAGTCACCTTAGTAATGGAATCTTATACTTTAAAATCTTAAGTAAACATCTCCGTAGAGGTGTGGACCCGGGATAATTGGGTATAAGTTGAAGTGCCCGAAGGTCTTTGGATAGCCCATAGAGGTTTCACTATTCCTTGTGAAGAGATATATACTCTATGACCACTTGTCAGGATTATTACTTAAAGTCTTTGACCAAAACATCACATGTTAAGAATATTGCACTCTTAGACATGTACAAGTAATTTCAATCCATAGAACGATGAAGTATTTCTTGGGTTAGGTGTAGCATAGTCAGCCTAGTGACAACTGACACATAGGCTATGTCCTGAACCAAGTGAGTATAAGATGAGTAAAAGGAACGAGACTCACTATAACTGCTAAAAGATTTAGAAGTGATTCTGGAATTAATCGTTTGATTTTTTGATCAATTAGGGATCATGATGTACTACTAGATGTCACTCATGATCGATTTATAATTAATGGTTAATTATGGATGACCAACATAATTGGAAACCTATAAAGTCATACACACTATGAGTTTATCTTAAAGACTTAAAATAAATTTGAGAATTAGATTCTCAAATCGAGAAAATGATAGAGTTTGGTTGGATCAAACGGAAAGGACAAATATAAAAAGATATTTATCGGAACGAAAGTACGGATGAGCTATGACTATTGTAGGAGATATGGATTCATTATGGTTTGATAATAAACCAAATGAGGTTTGGTTTAGTTATAAAACAACTTGGTTTAATAATAAACTAAAAGAGTTTGGTTTAATTATGAACTAAGATAGTTTGATTTTGAACCAAACTTAATCTTAATGGTAATGGATAGGGTTGACTTTGTTTATTTGGTTTGGGAGATAGATTTGCTTCTCAAGTTATGTAAAGTTATATAAATATCCCTCTATGAGAAGAAAAGAGTAGTGATTTTATTTTTTAAGAGACAACTCTAATTTGATTAGGACTTCTTTTTATCCTCTTTTCCCTCTCTTTAGCCGTCACCCAAGCTCTTGATGTCCAAGAGTTACCGTCGGCCATCTCCAGCAACCGAATTCGGTGCCGATGAATTCAGTGCCGACGACTTTGGTGTCGACAAATTCAATGTCAATAATTTTAGTGTCGCACCACCCACCAAAGTGTGTCGTAGAAGTTCTCTCGAATTGCTTCATCTTCACGCTTACCTAGTATTGATCGGAGACAAACGACTCGTGGCTTCGTGAAGTTGTCTCAATGACAACTCGACGTGGATACAAGAAGAGGCAAACTCTGTTGAGTTGCTAGTTGATGTCCTTTCCACTTCGTATCATTCATCAAATATACCTAGATTAAAAATTATTTTATAAATTTTATTTTATAATCATATATGCATCGTATGTATCATGATATGTGTATGGTGCATATAATATAATAATTAAAAATTATTATTTTATTTTTCATTATATATATTTATAAAATATATTTTAACACTCAATCACATCGGCATTACCTAATCTAACGGAATACAATATAATTTACTTGTGTTGATAAACATTAAAATATTTTTAAAAAATTTTAGTTATGAATCATGACAGTTTACAATAATACTAATAATACTAAAATAAAGATAAATTAGAAAATAAAAATGTATTAAAACGCCTTTTGATTTTTGTCCGGACTTAATTAATAAATTAAGATTTTTTTTTATATAAAAAACTCCGTTAATGGATTTGCGGGCAACCGTCGGGGATGTAGCCGCCGGCGACGGTGGGGCAACGGGCGAGCGGGCAGTGGTCGTCGACAACACCTCCCCACCAGTTGACGGCGTAGATGTTGTAGTTGCCCAGCGCGAAGAAGGCCAGCACCGCCATGAAGCTGGTACCGGCGTCCATGCCCGCCGAAAGGACGTAGGCGTAGCGGCCCCACCAGTGCTTGTAGCGCTTAAAGACCCAGTAGTTGACGAGGAAGCCGACGATGAACCAGGAGTTGTAGTTGACGGCGTGCGCCGGCGGCATCATTCCGCAGGCGCCGAAGATGACCGGGAAGGAGATGAGCGGGATCCACTTCTTGTCGGGGTAGAGGCGGTGGAGGAGGTAGACGGGGACGGGGGCGAGGAGGCCGACGAGGAAGAAGATGTTAAGCGCGCGGTAGTGCCCCCGTGGCCCGAACATGCGGGCGGGGCCCACGACGCCCCAGATGATGGAGGCGGAGAAGAAGACGTCGTCGCCGGGGCACGTCCAGGGCGAGTCCGGCGGCAGCAAGTCGACGTTGCAGATGTTGGGCACGCCGGTGAGCAGCCACCACGCCGTGCCGAAGTAGGCCCCGTTCGCGATCAACGTCCCCACCAGCTGAAAACAGAGCAAAGTCAACGCGCACTCCTCGTCGAATTTACTTCCCGCGAACAATCACTTACCTGAGCGAGGAACATTGACTTGGGAGGGATCTTCATGTAGTAGCCGAGCTTGAAATCACTCAGGAAAGTCAACGCCTGAAGCATGCTTATGTAGCCGTAGGTCTTGAACACCACGTTGGCCAACGGCTTCCCCGGGAGAATGTAACCGATCACCATCTCTGTAATGATGTTGAGCGCCGGCATCTGCAAATTGGACAGAGAGATTTTTGATACGAATTCTTTGTGAAAGATCGAGGAATCGAGTTGTTACCGTGTTGGTGGTGGCTGAGATGACTCCGACTGGCAAGGTGAAGAAGACGGCCATGAGCATGGCCAAGAAGATTCCCCAGTACGGGAGCTGGAGGGCGCCGCCGAAGCCCTCGCAGGCGAAGATGGAGAGGCCGGTGACGAGGAGGAGGACGAGGTAGAACCACCACTGCGGCACCGCGTCGTAGTTGGTCTTCATGATCCTGCCGTGGACGTCGAGGAACTTCTCGTTGACCTTGGCCGTGGCCTGGCGCCAGAGTCTGAATATGTTTTTCCCTTCGAAGAGGAAGACGTGGGAGATGGTGGAGGTGAGGGCGGCGAAGCCGAGGCCATAGGAGACGGCGAAGAAGATGCTGAGGTAGATCTCGCTGTAGTTGTTGTATTTTTGGATGTCGAGGGAGAAGGTGGAGGAGTCGATGATGCGGTCGAGGTCGTAGTGCTTGCCGGAGGCGTCGAAGAGGCGGGAGGTTAAGAAGGTGAAGCGGCGGGCGTCGTAGATGTTCAGCCAGTAGGCGGCGGGGACGAGGACGTAGATGAGGGCGAGGTAGCCGGCGAGGACGTTGAAGAGGACGAAGGGAGGGGCGGCCATGGGGCTTCCGAGGAAGGCGGTGACGGCGGCCCAGTCGAAGGCGATGGCACCGAGACCGAGGCCGTTTAGGCCGGAGCCGAACTGGTGGGCGACGATCGAGTCCTTCCAGATCCAGCAGATGAAGGACAGGGAGCCGATGGTGGGGAAGAGATAATTCGGGATGATGTAGTAGGCGAAGCTACAAGCGGAGACGATGAGGAAGAACTGGAAGCGGGAGACGCCGCCCTTCGGCCGCCGCTCGTCCTCGTTCAAGGCTCTGTTTCCGGCGACAGCAAGTCTCAGTAACACTATTCAAGTTAACCCACATAATTTAACAGTTTACTTTTACATCCTCGTTTTCAGAAAGGACAAAAAAGAATTAATTCAGTTAACCCCTCAAAGTTTAGAAAACTACTTTTTAGCTTCCATACAATAATTTTTTTTTTTTTTAACTATATACCTGAAAAGAGAAACTTGAATAAGGTTCGCTGGCCACCACATATAAGGAGAATCCACCAAGTATTTTCGGTATAATCCAGCCCATCCATAACCTAGCAACTAAATTTACAAAAAAAACTAATAATAATAATAATTAAAATCATAAACTTATATAAAATTTTTGGATAAAAATTCCATCATTTATATTTTCGTCCATCACATTTATGATTAAAGTCACATGAACGACCTACTCAAAATATTTTTATATTATTCAATTATAGAAACTAATATCTATCTGTTATAGAAATTAGTTGCTATCTTTCTATATGTAGAAGCTCATTGTTAATTTTTACAATCATGACTTTATATCACTTTAATTTTTCATATTTTGAGTGATAACTTGATTAAAATATAATTTCAACAAGTAAAAATAAATGATTGAGAGTTAACATTTAGTTTCGTGTAGAAGTTAATATTTAGTTTATCTTCTACAACTTCTAACGGTTAACATGTCTCAATGAGATATCCAGTTGGCTAGGGTAAGAGAGACAGATGAAGTGAATATAATTATCTTTTAGCGCCCTTTATATAACCTAAGAATAGATTATAAGAGAAGCATGTGATAAATATAATTATCTTTTATTATAATTTCATGTACTTAATCTAAGGATATTTTGGGGATAAAATTATGAAGGAGACCTTAATTTGACTGTTCTTAGAGAGAGGGACGACATTTTGATTTTCAAAAAAAAAAATTATTTTTCAAAACTCGCAAACCGAAAAAGTGATCACCTGAGTTGTCTGAACGAGCAGCAGGGCGGCCATGACGTTGAGTCCGCGGTGGTAGAAGGCCTTGACGATGGTCAAGATATTGACGGCGTAGACCGTTCCGGTGCCGGAGCTGGCGAGGATGGTGATGAGCACGTGCTCCTTCATGGTGAACGGCCCCGGGTTGAGGGAGAACCCCCACCTGGTGAACGGCAGCCTGACGACCGTCGCCGGCAGCGTGCGGGCCATCCACCGCCCGATCGGCAGCGCCACGATCTGGACGCACACCGACGAGATCGACAGCTGGTTCGTGCGGTACCCGAAGAACTGGTTCACGAACGACAACAGCACGCACGAGATGACGCCCAGCACCCACGTGCGGAACGTCATGCACGGCTCCGACGGGTCGTCCGCCGTCGACACCGTCAGCCGCACCTGCTCAATCGGACAATCGTCCACTTTTTCTTCTATCAATTTCAATATCATTAATATCAAACAAAACCCAATTAATTATAATTAATTTAAATATTAATAATAATAATAATAATATAAACTTTAAAACTTTATACCAATCTTTGAATCCAAACATGGATCACCCTCCTCATTCGAAGCCGCCATTGCAAAAGCTTTTCTTTGTGCTTCTTCTCCTTTTGGATTATAAACAAGGAAAAGATGGTAAAATGGATTGATTATTTATAGGAGATTTTAGTTCTAAATTGTTCAATTTGCGTTCAATTTGCTTGATCTGGACGAGATTACGGGTACGTAATTTAATATAATTAATGAAATATTTTTTTTTAAAAGAAATAAATTATTTTTTTATTATAAAAATGAACAGTTGACTAATTCATATGGATATTTATTCCTTAGCTAAAGAATAGGAGAGGTTATAATGTCAATGCATTTACTATTATTTATTAGGAATTATCCTAAATGTATTAATTTTTTTAATTTTATTTTATGGGAGTAATTATATGCATTTTTAGTAGAGAATATATATAGAAATTATGGGCGAGCAATAGTTGGATTTAATCTAATTTTTATTTTGTTCAAATAAATGCCAATTTTAAAGGTCCAAATTCTATTAAACCTATTAAATTAAAAATAACAATTGACTATTTTATTATTAGCTATTAATTTAAACGATCGTTGACGATGAAAAAAAATAAATTATTTCAGTTTTTGACGAAATTAATCAATATTCTAGCAGTTTATTTTATATTCAATTTTATTTAAATAGTTCAGAAATTTAATTATTAATTATTGATTACCCTAATAATAATGAATTATTAGCGATTTGCCAAGAGGCATTTGTCAAAAGAGTAAGAGCTTTCCAAATTTGAAATGAGTATTAAAGATATTAAAAAAGAATTTAGTCGACACTAAGTTTAATTTTATTTTATATTATAAAATTTAATATAAGCCATCTGTTAATTGTAAATAGAATCATACTTCCAAAATTCAGTACTGCTATCAATTAGCTTGCATTAAACACACTTTTTATACCTATATTTAATTATGAACTATACAAGTCTCTTTATATAATGTAAAATTTGTTGGAAATTCATTTGGTAATGAGATTTAATGATCCATTAGCAACTCACAGTATTTTAAATTATAAATTATCTCAAATTTAGCATTTACAAAATCAATATTTTTAAAAACAAAATTGGTAAAATTCAAATAAAAAATTAATTTGATATTTTTTAAATTTTTTGTTTATAAAATCAATTTGGTACTATCTATCAGGTTTATTATTATGATCAGATAATTAAAAAAACCTTTAATTAAAAATTATTTTTTCCCATTAATTAAGATGATTTAGATGAAAATTTATTCATTAATTATTCAAAAAAATTAAATATAAGCAATAGTGTGACAAGTAATTTAATGAATTACAAACTTATCAAATTTATATTTTTTTTAGAAAATCACAATCTTGACATAATTTTAATTATTAGATGTTTTTAATATAATTAAAGGTGTTAACTGGCTGCTCCATTTGCCAATAGAGTAACTTTGTGTATTATTATGCATTGTGGATTTTTAAAACAATTGCAATAATAATTAAAATAAAAAAAATATTTATAAAACATAAATTGCAATGTTATGGGATTTATAGCGAAGGAAGTTTGGCATTTATTGTTAATTGTCAATAAAAGAAAGTGATGATTCTTCATCTTTCGATTTAAGTGATCCCCTAATTAATTTTGAAAATGACTGGTTCAACCCTATAAAAATTTCTATCAACCATTAAAATAAATCATAAAATACAAGTGAATCCTGACTTACAATCTAGAGTCACAAATTTCCAAACTCCCTAGATGTAATGTCCTAGGTGAGACCCATCCCATTTTTTACCATCGCACCGTAACATTCTCAATTTGATATGGGTCTAGTTGTCAATTGTCAAAAATATGTATCAATTTTTCATCTTTAGTTCAAAACACACAATCCATAAAGCTCAATTAACAACTGAAAAGTTTAAGGCGAAACCAAATGCAAATTGAAAGGACAAACATAATTTACTCTTGACTTTTCATGTCAATAACAGAAAGTGAACATTAAAAAACTTAAATTACATTAACAAATAATTCATTGAAACATGAAAATGCCAAACGAAACAGAATTGCAGTGCTTGATGACTTGACATTCTAACGCTTAGTATCTAAATCATCTAATCCAAGTAACATTGAGAACAAATAGGACATCAAGAACCCATGGACCATGTAAAAGCAGTGGCCAGTAAATTCCCACATTTCAGTGGCAAAAGGCTTATCTATATGCCTGGAGAAGGCAACCCCAAATTCAATATGGATTTTGAAAATTTTCCCTGCAAGCAACATAAGCTACAACAGATCTAACCAGTGTTATTTTATCTAGAGAAACAAACTGCCAGTAATGATTTAATTATAGGAAGCTGCTGCAATATAAAAATGTGCTACAATTGACTAGTGCAAAAGAAGCGCCTTAGAGGTTGGTCTAGTTCAAGCTTTCTAGATATTATACAGGTACCTCACATAACATGAGACTACATATCTAAAAGCAAACACGTCGTTCTAGTTCAAACTGCTAGATGTTACATGTGTATCATAGAAAGCTACATAATAGACTAACCACAAGAATCCTTATAGAAAGACTTCAGAGTTAAGCTAAATGCCTATGGCATCATATGATATCCAGGAACTAGGGCAACCTGATTGTGTCATCTAGCGATGTATCGCACTGCCTCTTTTCCTATCTTCCATATGGATGGTATCGACCTGCACTACGGCCATAGCTTGCGTTGCTACCGTAGAATCCACCCGAGCCGTAGCCAGCACCTGGTGACTCATAACCACCACTGTAGGTAGAACCACTATAACCCCCAGCTTCTCGGCCATAGCCACCAAAGCTACTTCCACTGTGACCCCCACCATGCCCACCATAAAAACCAAGACGGCTAGAATAACCATGATAATTCTCTAAGCGTCGTGAGAAACCGCCATATCCACTGTCATATTGACTACCAATACCTGCATAACCACCATATCCGCCAGGTCTAGGATCAAATCCTCCAGGTGTCCTATACAGAGGAGAACCATATGAGCCACCTGCAAAACCACTATAGTTGCCGTATCCGCTAAAACTATCACCAAAGTGCCTCGTCCTAGGTTCACTACCAAATGCAGATGTTGGGTTGAGGGAGTTCTTTGGTTCAGCCTTCTTGATCTCCACCTACAACAAAGCAAGAACATCAACCTAATCCCAGCATGCCAAACAGCTACAGAAGATTCTAACACTAGCATATCTTTTATCCCCCAAATCAAGAAAATCTAAGCCTAAGTTCTAAAAAGTAAACAAAGAAGAAAAAAACTGAGTGGACTAGTAAAAGGCAAGAAATCATTTTTCATGTTCACGAACACTCCGGTGCATGTATTGTTTGATGTTTCGGGTCCATGACATTGCAAGCTCACCTGACTACCAGCTAGATCAATCATATTTCCGTTTTTAGCTAGCAAATCATCTACAACTTTTTCTGACTCAAATGTTACAAAACCAAAGCCTCTAGAACGATTGGTAGCATGGTCACGAATGATTTCATGATTATCCACCTTCCCAAACTGAGAGAAAAAGTCCTTGAGTTCATCTGCAAATCAGCAAAAAGGAAATATTCAAGATAATTTCTCAGAAAAAGAAATCACAAATGGTTGTTAACAAAAGACAAAATACCTTCTGTGAAACTCAAAGATATCCCTCCAACAAATATCTTCCGTGTTTTGAAATCCTTCAGAGGAGCAGCTCCTTTGGGTATTGTTCGTTTAATTTCAACCTGCAAAATACCATAACAAAAGCAATTGAAAGGGCATCCAAGAAGAGAAAAAATAAAATTTCTTTACATGCTTTGGATAAGAGAGCAGGATAGACCGTTGCAAAAGGCATGATAAGGTACTGAGAAAACATTAGCATTTGAGAGTAAGATAAAAAATTCCTTAAAATAGAAAAAAAAAATTCTTAAAGAAACTTGTATGAAACCTTGAATTTCATACCAATTAGATCCTGAACTAAAACCAACAAAAAATTAATAACAAGCTCTGGACTGGTCGCTGGTAGTCATTCTAGTAAACAATCCGACACCATGAAACCGATCAGAGTTTACAAATATGATCACAATGACATTTCTATGTTTTCAGGATAAGTCATCCCAACATATCAAAACATAATCTGAATGAGCATAGCTATCAGAAAGTACCTTAATTTATCATTAATATAAATTAGCTGATGCATGCTATGTTTTGCATCCAATAAAAAAAATAAACAACCAAACAAGGGTAAAACCCTTTGACAAGGAATGAATAGAGCATTAATCAATTCGGTAATTTAAACTTTCAGTGTAGAAATAATCAAACATCAAATACTTCATACCAGAAACCCATACAAGAAAAGTCAAATCAAATCAGGCGAACTATCTAGAGTGTAAAATAGACTCACCGTCTTCCCGTTGATAATATGTGTATCTTCAATGACTTTGTCAACAACAGAAGGATTATCAAAAGTGATAAATCCAAAGCCTCTAGGTCTATTTGTGTTGCGGTCTTTCATTATAACTTTATCAACAATCTTTCCGTACCTTGCAAAATGCTTCTCAAATGTTGCTGTTATACACCAGCATACAATAAATCTTATTAATAAAATGAAAAAAAAATTATTATAGGGCATGAAACTAAGTTACATGAAAAACATATAAATATGCAAAAAAAAAAAAAAAATTCAGACAATGACTATAGAACTCTTCAGCTGTGGTGCAAGGATGCTGTGAAAAGAAATAATGAACGATTGTATGAAAATACTTGGGCAATTGAACTGCATGTACCTTTAACATTAGTTAATTTAAAAGTAAACAGAGGCCCCACTTGTCAAAACTCAAAAAGAATGTAATTCCACTAAATCTAGCATCATTCTTAATCTTTTAATGAATTCCGATACACGTTTCAAAAACAAATAATTTTGCTTGAATTTTCAATTGCAAAACCAATATATACATAGTCTTTAACAGCCAAATGTTTAGATTGTTTCACTCCAACTGTACATGTGCAGTTTTGTTAGCCAGTAGCCACATAATCAGCATCTGGATTAACTCTATCAAATCTAAACTATTAACTTATGTTCATGTATTTCAAACCATACAGACAAGGTCATCAAACCTCCCAACCGAGTAAGAGAATAAGAAAATTTGTACATGTGCTAGGGTTAAACGGGTATAAATGGTATTGAAAAATCCAGCTAGATTATTTGGAAGAAAACATCAATTTAGATTCGTCAAAGTTTGAGTTAGGCTTAGCCTTTTTGAAAAGGAAAGTGACAAAGTCTTCCAGGTACATGTAATACTTCCTCTTGCTCAAAAGAAATTTCTTACAACAATTTTGCCGGAAGGATAACTAAATTTCAGCCCACTGTGAATAACTACCGAAACTATAAATTAAGTTTATTTGTGAAGGATCAATCCTCCCTGATTTGTACAAAGATGACGATAACAGTAGCAATATGTACACGAATAATCTGCATTTAACCTGCTTGAACTTGTATTCTACGCAAACAAAGATCAAGGAAAGACCACCATAAATTTAGTTCATCAAACAAAAAGTTAATTTTAGACATGTCGTAACACATTCATATCAGAAAGCCAACGAATACGCCGCGATCAATAAAAGCAGCGCAGTATACATGCAAGTAAGCCTCCAGCATGAATTTTCAAGCTAAAACAGATAGAAAAAAGATAAACGACAAGATATCTAACCCATGTTCGTATCCTTGGCAAGCCCGCCGACGAAGATCTTCCTGCATCCAACGGAAAGGGCAAAACTTGTAAATTGCGAGTTTGACAGTAAATCTTACAGAACACGAACGCGCAAACGAGATAGTAAGGGAGACTCACGCGGGGCTCGCTCCGTCGTGCTCTTGCATCCTCGACCCCATGCCGATTGTCGACTCTAGGGTTTCACGAGGGCGATGCGTCGCAATGCAACCAACTCCTTGCCAGTCACGGCTCGAATGATAATGTAAGGGCAATGGGTTATTATATAGTTTTTTATATAGACACGTGGTCAATCCGGGAAATTGAACTAATCAATTTTTTTTTACAATCGAAATTAAATAAATTAAATCGATATGAAATTAAGTAATGCGATCTATAATCACCAAAATAATAGATTTTTTTTAAAATAAGAATTTAGGTTTTTTTTAATAAAAACTTAATCTGTTTAATAGAAAATTAAAAACTCTCATTATTATTTAATTAAAAATAATAATTTAATCGATTTAAAATTTTAAAATCAAAAATCAAATTGATTTAATTAAAATAACCAATTTTTTAAAAAATAAATTTTAAAATAATCGAATTTAATTTTCTAATTAATTCAATTCAGTTGATTATTTTAATTTAACCCTGGTGAGCATCTCGTCGAAACCAACATAATTCGTTTGAACGAGGAGGGCAAATTCAATAAATTTGAATAATCAATATAACGTAAAATTGAATTATTCAACTCAAAAATACTTTAAAAATATATAAGTTAAAATTTTAAAAATATAGATTTATTTTCAATTCAAAAGCTAAATTTTAAAGGTAAGGAGTTAAAAACAAATTTAAATTTAAAAATTTTGATCTTAGTTAAAATAATGATCTAATCTTCGAAATTTACTATGACTCAAAATCGAAAAATTATTTATAATCTCATTTTCTCATAATATTTAGATTTTAACATTCATTTCAATTTAAATAATCATCTCAATTAGCAATCTAATAAAATAAAATTTATATTTTACAACCTTCCTTCAATTAATAAAACACAAAAGAAGAAAGAAAAACAACTTACTCTTCTTCTTGTTATTATTGTGGTGGAACAAAGAGGGAAAAAAGTTATTTATAAAAGGACCGTTCACTAGAAAAAATAAAAAAGAAGATAGTTACTTTTGAGAAAAATAGAGAAAAAAAAAAAGATAGAGATGAAGAAGTAAAAGAGAAGAGTTTTTCCTTCTTTATTAGCAATCTTGACTAGTTTCAGTAAAATCAGAAATGACACAAAGAGAGAAAGATAAGCCAAAATAAGACTATTCTTGCAGTGCCAACAAAATCCTAAAAAACACAAGAAGAGAAAGAAGATGCGAGAATTGATCTTGTTGTTAGAAGAGGGCAGCTGATACTGCGTTTCTTGCTAACGGGACAAGAGAAGAAAAGAGAACTCTAGTGTTTAAGAATAGGAGAGGAAAAACTATGGGTTTACTGTCATTTAGAGTTATTAGTCGGGTCGACCCGTAGCGGAGCGGGCCGATAATTTGGCGCGGTGGGGTGGTCCGACATATCATCTTGGCGGATTACGAAATCCCCAACTCAATCCAACCCAAGATGGGTTGCGGGTTAGGTAAACCAATCCACAAGCCCATAAAAAAATAAAAATATATATATATATAAGATTAAAAATTTTAAATTTGGGTTACGGATTAAGCAAATCAAACTCATGAGCCCATCAAATTTTCTACATTTATTTTATGATTTTGTAGAATTTTTTCTCAATCCACGGGTCAACCCAAACTCGCCACAGACCCACCCATGCAAGTCACGATCCCAGACAGGTCGACTCGTCTTGACCCATCTTTAAATAAATTAATAAAATTTCAATTCAACTTGCTTAAATCATTTGATAGGACGAGCCAACCCGACGAACCCAACCCAAATTGATGGCTTTATTACCGCTAGAGAAGAGAAGGATGTTGATGCAATTAGCACCAATGGTCAAACTTAGATTTTGATGAATGACAAATGGATTAAAATTAAATATTGTGTTGTCTTACCTTGTTACCAAGTGTGCAGGAATTGACGGATCTAGAGGATCTGACACTATACTAAAGCTCAGTTAGGTTTGAAGATCTGATAATTAGCACTAAGTCCAGATAGGTCAAGGAGTGATCCAATATCTAGCAGGAAGCCCAACTGGGTTTGCGGGACCTGACAGCTAGCTGAAATCCAGTTAGGTTTGCGGTCCTGACAACTGACAGGAAGACTAGGTGGGTCAAGTGACAAGTTAAGTGACTACAACTGGTAAGTGAAGGTAAGTTATTGGAGGAGTGATCCAGTGAAGACGGGTCTCAGTAGAACTATAGGCACGATCTAACTTAAAGTCATTTTAGATGTCTAAGCTGAGACATGACTAGATCTTGGTCTTGATAAGACAAGTTCTAATTAATAATCATTCTATATTATATTGTGTTAACTCTGTTTTACAGGTTATACTTTGTTATGCTAATCTTGTGATATAGGAAATTAGTTGACTAAAAAAGGGGTCTCCAGGCACCCGAGAAGGGTCCGGGCACTCGAAGTTGGTCCAAGCGCCCGAGAAGGGTCTAGGTGCCCTGAGGTCTAGGCGCCTGAAGTTGATCTAGGCACCCACAAAGGGGTCGGACGGGCGACTAGCCGAGCTGAGGTAGCACACACTAATTGACCTGCTTATGTCAAGTCCAGGCACCCTTCCATGGCACTGGAGCTACCTTTAACCCTCCAACTTTTATCTCGAACAACGCGCCTCTTATCGTCGACGAAGTCCTCAATGTTATCCTACCAAAGGTGTCTTCAAGCCTCTCTAAGGCGCCTTCCATCGCCCAACTCAAGGCGCCTTCCTTCGCATGAAATATGCCTCCACGCCCTTCTGCAAGGAGTCTTTGATCAAGGCTCCGAGGCGCCTCCACTCGCACAGGAGACACCTCGGGTATTGTTCACCCGAGGTATTTTGTGCTCCTTTCGCCCTGTAAAATGTGTTAGTCTAACAAAATAAAGTATACCTTACAAGACGAAGTTAGCACAATAAAAATAAGCAATCTTAATTAGACTCTGTCTTCCCAAGATCAGGATCCAATCACGGTCTCAATTTAGATTTCCAAAATGGACCTAAATTGGGTATGCGCCTAAAGTCTTCAAATGAAACTTATCCTCACTAGATCACTCACCTCCAGTGATTTATCTTACTTACCATGCAGAATCGCTTGACTATACTTCAGTCCACTAGGTCTTCCCGCCAGTTATCAGGTTCGCAGACTCAACTGGACTTCAGCTAGTTGTCAGGCCCCACGAACCTAGCCTGACTTCGCGCCGGATATCAGGTCACTCCTAGACTTATCTGGACTTCTACACCAGCTATCAGTTCCTCCAGACCTAGCTGGATTTAAGCTTGATGTTAGACCAGCCAAGTCCTGCACACTTGATAGAAAAGGTTAGATTAACAACACATTTAACTTTAATACACTTGTCATTAATCAAAACTTAGGTTTGACCATTCGTGTCAAATGCACCAACAATCTCTCCCTTTTTGATGCAATGACAAGATAAGTTAAAGTTAGAAAAAATATACAAACAGAAATAGTAGAAAAAAATTATTTAAGAGAAATCAAAAATGATTTTGGTTGCGTTGATTTTCTTCATCATTTTCAGGGTTAAGTTAGAAAAATTTTCTTAGTTTTCTTTTTCTTACTTAAATCCTAACCCCCCCCCCCCCCCCCCTCCCCCTTTTGACATTCATCAAAAATTATACTCATAAGTAAATGTAAGGCAATAAAAAATGTACAAAAATTAAAACAAGTAGGCATATCAAGTAATAAATTTATCAAAGGTAAAGATTTTTCATAAAAACTTGCAGGTTTATTTCAGGGAGGAGTTAATAATGATAAGAAAATTTTCAAAGTATTTAAGATTTAACTTGATATTACTTTAAAAATAATATTCATCTACAAATTGTCCTTAAATATATAACCTTTAATTACTAACTAACTACCAGAAGATAGCAGCGTTCACTTGGTTAGTCAAGTTAAGTGTATTGTCCAGTTTGGTTTTTTCAGAAAAAGAACTACTTAACTTGATCAATGTATTTTTGTATTTTTCGCCTAAACTTATGTTGATACACTGATATAAGCATCGGAAGTCCAGGCAAAAGGCCTACGCATCTCACACCATTCTAAGTTTTTTAATACACAATTAAGGTAGACCTAGTGTGTTTGTGTCACGCCCCAGGTAGTCCTTGCCAAAAGAAATTTCGACAGTATTTTCCCTGTACCGGTGACAATCTGAGGCATTACTGCAAGCCCTCCGGGCCACACTAACCTTGGCCAACACGACCTGAATAATAACAATAAAAATACTAAACCAACCACGTAGTTTATATCAAAACAGCCTTCGGCTGCCACCACGATACAAAAGAAAGCAAAAACAACATCTAAACTTACCTCTTCTGCTGATTGGCAGGTGCATAGCAAAACATAACAAATACAAATCCACCAAACAAGCAAAAACCCAACCAGTACAATACTTAAAGACAAACCACATAAAATTCAGAGTTCAAAACCAATACAAGTCTGAAACACGGCTCTAAGCAAATAACTAGAAACCAAAAGACCAAAATGAAAATGTTTGTGGCAAGTGGACTAGCAACTGGAACCTCCTGAAGACATCAACCTGAAATAAAAATATAAAGCGACGGTGTGAATTCAACAATTCAGCGGATATTAGATAGACATGTATAATAAGATATAACTAACAGTAATCATCATGTGGTACAGTTTTCTTAACAAAAGTAGGAAATGCAAACTGAAAAGACTGAAGAAAACTGTACTCACCAGGACCTCCTATCTGAATATAAGGGTTGTCAAACCAGATACAAAATGTCACCTGTATGCATGCCAAACATATGCAACCCAAGCAAATGAAGCATCTAAAATGTAGCAATCACAAACAATAAATGCAATCCATACATATGATACAAAAATAACATGTGTCACCATTGACGCCAGTCAACCATCTCACACACGATGGTGAGACCGAGTGAGTAGGGCTATGACAACTGTGCACTCTGCCATCACTGCTCCTGAGTGACCGAGTGGACAAGATGCTGTCGGAGTACACCTATCATCCTACCCCCAAACAGAGTGGGGAAGCTCAATGCTCTCATCTCCCTGTATCATAGTCAAGGGGAGGGATCCCTGCCCGCTACACGCTGCAGTCATCGCTACCCATGAGCGGACTAACGGAGCTCTAACAGAACAAACTGCACACACCCTGTCTGATGTACCACTAATCCATGAGTGATTGCGTGTGTAGATCATATAATTGGTGATGCGCTCAACAATAATGGAGTCGACCATCGCCAGCATGCAATCATGCAAGATGGTGCATGACACTTAACATGTAGATACTGACAGTATACACCTCCATATAAAATGTACTAAAAAGAAGTAAATCTTACGATGGTCTAGGAACCAAAAACCTAAGTACACAAATCAAATATGACGAACAACAAGACTACTACACAGTAGGCAATCCAAGTCACTATTTCTATGAACAGGGATACACATGGCGGCAATCAAAGAAAATATAAGTAGGAATGCATAACAGATAGGAATATAGGCAGACAACAGGAACCAGATAGTGGCATATCAAAGCAGATGCAAACATAATTATTACCACTAGAAATAAACTATTATGCGTATCTAAAATGACTATATCAAGAGATAAGTCAAAAGTACCCGCCTCAATAGAAGATTGTGACCAGAAATCCTACATCGAGACGCTCGTCTCGAATCAACGTCCTGCGATCAAATAATGTATTTAGCTAATTACATATACAGCAAATATCCAAACAAAATCCCCAAACCTATTAAACCAAGAAACCCTAATTCATCATTTAATCTCGGTTAGCTCGTAGAAATCGGATCTAACTCAAATCCTAGATTAATCCATGAATAAATGTTTAACTCCTTTAATCACATGGGTTGATCAATATAGAGTTAGCTCGATCACATAAATTGTAAAGCCCAAAAAATTTCCGAATTTATTATAGAATTATTCTATGTTTTTTCTGGAGTTTTAGATATTTTTCCGGAATTTTCCGAGTAGCGGAAAATGCAAAAATAATTGGAACCGTAAAATAGCTTAGGCGGGAATCGAACCCGAGACCTATGGTTTACGGATAAGTTTAGTAACCGGTGAACCCAGTAGGGCCGTGCTGAAAGGAAAGGGGAACAATTTAAGTTATATTAGAGTTGGGCCTAGTTACCCACTTAATATAAATATTAACTTAAGTTGGGATTTGGTTTATTTTTGGGTTCGGCATTTTCTCTCCTCACCGAAGCCTCCTCTCCCTCTCCCGTTTCTTTCTCTCGGCGCAGCAAACAAAGCAAAGGAGACCTAGGGTTCCTTCCCTAGGATCGTGTGTTCACTTTCCGACGACAACACCAACACGAAGTCGGTTCTTCTCCGCGAGAGGAACGCGAGGACGTAAGCGGTTCGTCGAACGGAATAGTTTCCAAAAAACCTAACGGATAGAATCGTAAGAAAACCTTGCGATTGAGGTAAGAAACCCCTCACCTGCAGTATAATTGCTCTCGCTTGTTAGTTTTGGCGTTAGTTCAGTAGTTTTACAGTTTTCAGTTTTAGGGTGTGCCTTTAGTGCACACCAAGCATTCAGTAGAATGCCCAGTTCAGAAGGATGCACCAGTAGGCGTCCTAACAGCATGTAAAATGTATTAGAAATATTTTATTCAGTTTATTATTAGTTACTACAGTTATATGGATCAGATATCCATTGGGTGGGCTCCCACAGTAGCCTCTAGGTTCAGATAACCTAGAACAGCAAAGTAAAATAAAACAGTATTCAGTATTTTACTTTTTATTCAGTTGGCACTGTACTTGGATCAGATATCCATGGGCTGGACTCCCACAGTCGTCCCTAGGTTCAGATAACCTAGATTCGGAACTTGCAATCCCGGGTCTCGTAGGGATGCGCGCACAGTAAGTATAGTTGCCAGGGCCCAGCAGCATGTTTAGTATTTTCATCTATTATATGTATAGTTTTCAAATTTGAAACCAGTGATGAGAACACTAGTTTAGCTTTCAGTTCAGTTCAGGTTCAGTTTACCTGATTTGAGTTCATGTACAGATTTAGATATATGCATGACTAGTTCAGTTTCATGTTCAGTTTATATGTTATGCCATGCTTTGTATGATACTATGCCATGCCATGCTTGCATATTCAGTATGTTTTTCAAACAGCATGATTTAAAATCATATTTGCATCGTATGCATGATTTAGTGAGGTAGATGGTTTCTTACTAAGCCTTAAGCTTACAGATACTATGTTTCCTTATACTGCAGATAAAGGTAAAGGAAAGATGGACTAGCAGAGGAGGCTGAAGGACAATGCAGATCAAGATGTGTGTGTGTGGAACTGGAATGAAAGATCTTAGGGATCTAACAAGCTTTAATTATGCATTTGAACTCTTTAGAAATTTCAATTCAGCATATGAACTTTAGTATTTCCATGTTTAACATGAGTTAACGAACCATGCTTTAGATTATGCTTAGAATGTTAAATATATGATGTTAGAATGTTAGTATTTGCATGCTAGAGTGTTTTCATGTATTTAGAACTTGTGTATGCGATTTTTGGCACGAATCAGTGCTGGAAATCAGAAACTCTGATTTCGGTTCAGACTTTCAGAACCTGGATCGGTCAGTAGACCGATCCAGTGCCATGCCTCTTCCTGGATCGGTCAGCCGACCGATCCAGATGGATACAGTAGCTACTGTATCTCCCAGGATCGGTCAGCCGACCGTTCCATCCACGAACAGAGAGTTCGGGACGAAATCTGCAGTCACTGATCGGTCGGCCGACCGATCAGTGAGCAGCTGGATCGGTCAGCAGACCGATCCAGCCAGTGTTCACGTGGGTGTCAGTAGGTCGTTCCACGGACCGATCCAAAGCTCCAGTTTCACCTCCCCAGCATAGCTATGAATATCTAGAAGGTAGTTGGATATGAAATCTCACTACTACAGAGTTAACCGAGGCAACTACAATAGTTTAGTAAAATTTTATTTTACCCAGTTTCCGCACAGTACACCCCAGTAGCGTCAGTAGTTAATGTAGCGATCCGGTTCACAGCTTAGTACCCAGGAGTTGGGTCGTTACAGAGTGGTATCAGAGCAGTGTTCCTTACTTCCTACACACACATCAGCATTGTGCCTACAGCTTCCAAGTAAGAGCATCTCTCACTCAGTTTTGTTTTCAGCTTTCATATCAGTTATATATGCTTTCATGTTTGCTCTCATGTTGGTAGTTAATTAATTCATGTTTACAGTGATAGTATTTAACATGTTACCAGTAGTTAACTATAACATGATAGCCTAGTTATATACATATGTTCTCTGCTGTCTAGAAAATGGTACGAGGACGTCCAGCTAAGAAAGCATCAGCGACTGAGCCCCAGCATGAGGCAGGCAGTTCAGTGCCTCCCCCAGACCTTATAGCACTAGTGGCTAACCAGCAGACTACTCCCCCAGTCACTCCAGTACCGAACCTCACGACTCCAGTAATCACAGAGGTTGTACCAGCTCAGCCTGCAGTACCAGTCCCAGTAGACCCAGTAGCAGGGGCTAAGAGAGAAGCTTACCTTATCCAGTGGCAGAGAATTAAGCCCGAGAACTTCTCAGGCACCAGCGAACCATGGGATGCTCAGGCATGGTTTAAAACACTAGAAAGCACGATGGAGCTTCTAGACTGGCCAGAGCACGAAAAAGTGAAGTGTGCCTCCTTCGTTTAGGAGACGCACGCATGTGGTGGGAGCGGATTAAATCGAAGTGGACAATAAACCAGATGGGTAACTTTGAGAAAGAATTCTTCGAGGAATTCTTTCACATGCAAGCCACGAACCGACACTATGACGAGTTTACAGAATTTCGTCAGGGCAACCTATCGACGAAGCCGTGAAGAAATTCAACAAAGTTGGCCCGTCTGTGTCCAAGACTAGTCACAGCACAGAGAAGGAACGAGTACGGTTGATGTCAAGATGCTCAGACGAGATCGCGATGAATGTGGGTGGTGGCGTTCATAGGCCACAAACCACGAGGAGCTAGTGAGTAGTGCTCGATCACCGAACACTATCAAGACAGATCACCCAGTGACAGTTTCCATAGAGCCCAAGGGACAAGCTAGCTCGGTACTCGAAACAACAGGACATAGCTCCAAGGAAGGGGAAACGCAAGGCAAGGTGACCCAAAAGGAGGACCACCGAAAACACTCCAGACATCCCAAATGTGCTACTTGTGGGAAACATCCCAGAGTTTGCCGCAAGGGTACGCGAGGTTGTTTTGAATGTGGGAAGGGCACATGGCTAAGCGATGCCGAACAAGAATCTTCCTCACCTCGGCCGACTGATGGAGTTCACCAACTACACGATGTATGCGGTCTTAGATGGTCCACAGATCGTCGATTAGAAGCCCCACGCTACCACAAATGCCGGATTTTCTCACGACGAGAGGACATAGCAAATGCCTCGACGGTTGTCATTACGATCGATATTTTTCAAGATAATGCAACTGTCTTATTCGACATCGGGCAACCCACTCTTATGTATCCGGGCATTTGCCGAGAAAATAGCAACACCCCGAGGTACTCAATAGTCGGTTTACAACGCTACCCTCGGAGACATTTGGCATCTACACGGCTCGAGGCGGTGCCATTATAGCAGAGAACTTTTGGTGATCCGATAGTGCTAGAAATGACCGACTACGATGTCATCTTTGGAATGGATTTTCTGATCAGATACGGCACTTCTATAGAGTGTCGTAAACAGAAGGTCATATTCCAACCTGAAGCAGGAGTACAGTTTGAATACAAAGAGAAAAGCCAGGAAGTTTCTCTCAGCATTGAAAGCACAGCAGCTATTGGATGCAGGATGCATGAGATTTTTAGCAAATGTGGTCAACACCAGCTAGGACAAGAACCAACAGCTATCAGAGGTTCGAGTCGTTTGTGACTACCCAGCAGTCTTCCCTGAAGAGCTACCAGGCTTAGCACCAGACAGGGAGATTGAATTGAGATAGAGCTCATTCCCGGCACAAATCCAATTTCCAAGGCACCGTACCGGATGACTCCAGCAGAACTGAAGGAACTTCAGGAGCAATTACAGGAGCTTCTTGACAAGGGTTTCATACGCCCTAGTCACTCACCATGGGGAGCACCTGTGTTGTTCGTGAAGAAGAAGGATGGAAGCATGCACCTATGCATAGACTACCGTGCTTTGAACCAGGTCACAATCAAAAACAGGTACCCTCTCCCCAGGATAGATGACCTGTTTGACCAGCTAAAGGGAGCCACAGTGTTCTCTAAAATTGACCTCAGATCAGGATATCACCAGGTTAGAGTCAAGAAAGGTGATATACCTAAAACAACTTTCAGGACCAGATACGGACATTATGAGTTCGTAGTCATGCCTTTTGGCGTGACAAATGCTCCAGCTACTTTCATGGACCTCATGAACAGAGTATTCAGAGAATACTTAGACAAGTTTGTCATCGTGTTCATCGATGACATTCTTATCTATTCAGGCACTCAGGAGGACCATGCAGAGCATCTGAAGACAGTTTTGCAGATCCTTCAGCAGAACCAGCTGTACGCCAAATTCACAAAATGTGAATTTTGGCTAGACCAGGTAGCCTTTCTAGGTCACATCATCTCCAAGGATGGTGTTATGGTAGATCCCAGCAAAATAGAAGCAGTAAGTTGTTGGTTGCTACTCGGAAAGCCTATAGGTTCCACTGTACAAAAATTTTGTACAAAGATCTGAACCTTTTCCTAGCTACCATGTGTTCTTTTAAATTAAATTTTGGATCTCCTACGGAACTTAACACGTTTGATCCAAAACTTAATCTATTTGTTCTTTTAGGTTTTGACTTGGATCTCCTGCGGAACTTAACACGTTCGACCCAAGTCTCCTTAAGTTATTAATTCCATTAAATATTAATTTCCATAAAAGGTTCCCAGTACTGACGTGGCGAGGCACATGGCCTTCTTGGATATGGGAGCAACCACCACCGACTAGACAAAACCTTTAATAGAAAGCTAATATTTAATTTCCTAAAATAACTTTAGGTTAACCAAAGAGAACAATCAAATCACAAGGAAAAGAAAGAAACAAAAGAACACAACTTCGAAAAAAAAACATATTCGAAATACTAGAACGTAAGTCTCTTGTATTTGGTATTATTTCCATAAATAACTAGCATGATGCGGAAATAGAAATTACTAGTTATACCTTGTAGAAAAACCTCTTGATCTTCTACCGTATTCCTCTTCTAACCTCGGACGTTGTGTGGGCAACGATCTTCCGAGATGAGAAACCACCAATCACCTTCTTCTCCTCCTAGCTAGGTTCGGCCAACAAAGAAGAAGCTTCACCAAGGAAGAAAAACAAAATACTAACCAAGCTCCAAGAGATGCTAGCTTTCTCTCCTTCTTCTTCTTCTTCTCCGAGTAGTATCCGGCCACCACAAGAGCTCCAATAGAAGGGTAGGGTTCGGCCACCACAAGAGGAAGAGAGGGAGAGGTTGGCCGGCCACACCAAGGAACAAAAGAGGGAGAGGAAAAATAGATGTTGTGTCTTGTGAAGGCACCCTCACCCCTTCTTTTATATTCCTTAGCCTAGGCAAATTAGGAAATTTAATTACAATAAATTTTCCTTAATTTCCTTGACATGATTTAATTGAGAGAAATAAAATAAAATTTCCCCAATTAATTTCAAGTGGCCGACCATCATTGGATAACAAAAGAGGACAAGTTTTAATCAACAATTAAAACTTCCTAATTTGTTTCCGGAATTTTTAAAAAATAAAATTTCTCTTTAAAATCTCTTCATGGTTAATAAAAGGAAATATCTATAATTTTAATTTTATTAACATGTGAATAATTTTAAAGAGAAAATAAAACATCTCTCCAATCTACAAATAAGGAAAGAGATCTAATCTCTTTCTTTAATCTTTTGTAAATCTTTTTACAAGAGAGATATTTTAATTTTAATTCTCTTTTAAATTAAATCTTCCACATAATAATAAACATTAAAATTAAATTTTCTTTTTAATTAATTATGGCCGGCCCTACTAGCTTGGGTTCAAGCTAGGGCCGACCACCTTAAACCCAAGCTTAGGCCGGCCCTAGCTTAGTTCCCAAGCTAGCTTGGCCGGCCCCCTTTAGGTAGGTATAGAAGGTGGGTATATGTGGGTATAGTACTCTATAAATAAGAGGCTACGATAGGGACCGAGAGGAGGAATTGGTTTTGGTCTCCCGATAAAATTAAGCATCCCGTGTTCGCCCCGAACACACAACTTAATTTTATCAATGATAATTCATTCCACTAGAGAACTATCATTGAACTACCGCACCAATCCCAAATTACATTTTTGGGCTCCTTCTTATTATGAGTGTGTTAGTCTCCCTGTGTTTAAGATATCGAATGTCCACTAATTAAGTGAGTTACTGACAACTCATTTAATTAATATCTAAATCCAAGAGTAGTACCACTCAACCTTATTATCATGTCGGACTAAGTCCACCTGCAGGGTTTAACATGACAATCTTTATGAGCTCCTCTTGAGGACATTATCAACCTAGTATCTCTAGGACACAGTTTCCTTCTATAATCAACAACACACACTATAAGTGATACCATTTCCCAACTTATCGGGTTTATTGATTCATCGAACTAAATCTCACCCATTGATAAATTAAAGAAATAAATATCAAATATATGTGCTTGTTATTATATTAGGATTAAGAGCACACACTTCCATAATAACCGAGGTCTTTGTTTCTTTATAAAGTCAGTATAAAAGAAACGACCTCAAATGGTCCTACTCAATACACTCTGAGTGTACTAGTGTAATTATACAGTCAAGATAAACTGATACCTAATTACACTACGACCTTCTAATGGTTTGTTCCTTTCCATTTTGGTCGTGAGCTACTGTTTATAATTTATAAGGTACTGATAATATCATCTTCTGTATGTGACACCACATACTATATTATCTACAATATAAATTAATTGAACAACTACAACTAAATGTAGAAAATTTGACCAAATGTGATTCTTTATTCATAATGAATGTTTACAAAGCTTAGGCTTTCAGTATACACTCCAACAATCTCCCACTTATACTAATGACTAAGCTGCCATATCTTCTACCATACATCTGATTCCCATTCCCTCCACATGCCGATCGAAAGCTTTCGTCGGAAGGGCCTTAGTGAAAGGATCTGCCAGGTTATCCGCTGATGCAATCTTGGCGATGACAACTTCTCCTCGCTTCACGATATCTCGTATCAGGTGGTACTTGCGCTCTATATGTTTACTTGCCTTATGAGCTCGTGGTTCCTTCGAGTTTGCAACTGCACCGCTATTATCACAATAAATTGTGATGATTTTGGGCAAACCAGGAATCACATCTAAGTCCATTAGAAAGTTCCTGAGCCATACTGCTTCTTTAGCTGCCTCAGAGGCTGCTACATACTCTGCTTCCATGGTTGAGTCCAAACGTGTTTAACACTCCTCCATGAAATGGCTCCACCTCCTAAAGTAAACACATAGCCGATGTAGACTTACTATTGTCCCTATCGATTGAAAATCAATCTGTAACCCAGGGAGCAAATCATCGCTTGGTAAACTAGCATATAATCCCTAGTCCTTCTCGTACTTTAATATATGCTTTACTCCAATGTCCTTATCGGGGTTACTCGATATCTGTGACCATGCCTACAAAAAGATATCGGTCTCGTATACATTGCATACATTAGGCTTCCTACAGCTGAAGAACCGCTTTCATGTCCTCTATCTCTTTTGATGTCTTTGGAGACATCTCTTTAGATAGAGCTACTCCATGTCTAAAGGTAAGAAACCTTTCTTGGAGTCTTGCATGCTAAAACGAGCAAGGATTGTATCTATATATGAAGCTTGGGATAGACACAACATTCTTTTCTTGCGATCCCTTATAACTTTGATCCCAAGAATGTGTGCACATTCTCCTAAGTCCTTCATATCAAATTGTTTGGACAACCATACCCTTACGTCTGATAATACCTTGACATTGTTGCCAATTAACAAAATATCATCTACGATAGTACAAGAAATACCACCACGTTTCCATACACTTCTTATATACACAAGATTCATCCGGACTTTGAATAAATCCATATGATGGATTACTTCATTAAACCGGATGTTCCAAGACCTTGAAGCTTGCTTCATCCATAAATGGACCGATTCACTTGCATACTAGATGCTCTTTGCCTTTTCAATAAATCCTTCTGGTTGCTTCATATGGATGTTCTCTTCAAGACTTCCATTAAGGAAAGCTGTCTTGACATCCATTTGCCAAATCTCATAATCCATATGAGCAGCAATGGATAAGAGTATCCGGATAGACTTAAGCATGGCTACCGGTGAAAAGGTTTCCTCATAATCGATTCCCTCTTTATGAGTGTACCCTTTCGCAACAAGCCTAGCTTTGAAGGTTTCTACCTTCCCGTCTGTCCCTCTTTTCCTTTTGTAGATCCACTTGCATCCAACGGCTTTTACACCATCGGTGGTTCTACAAGCTCCAGACCTTATTAGAGTACATGGACTCTATTTCGAATTCATTGCCTTTTGCCAAGATCTTGCATCTATATCTTGGAGTGCTTGTCATATGTCTGGGGATCATGTTCATTTGGGATCAAGTCCAAGACTCTCCCAAAACATGAATCTTCAGTGCCTCACAACCCTCCCACTACGACGAGGCATGCGTGGTTGTGTATCATGTGTGACACGTGTTGCGGTCTCTTGTGGTACTTCATCTTGTATTGTTGGTGAAGTAGACATGTCCTCTCTAAGTTCTTCTAAACGACTTACTACTTGGGCTTGTGATCCATTATATAGTCTTCTTCTAAAACGGGCATTGGTGCTAACAATGACCTTCGGTCTTAGGACTATAAAATAAACCACTTTTCGTTCCTTTGGGATATCCTACAAACACGCGAACTTCATACGAGATTCTAACTTATCAAGATCGTTTCAGACATGTCTTGGACTACCCCAAATCCGAATATGTCTTAGGCTGGTTTTCGCCCATTCCACAATTCTATGAGAGTAGAAGAAACCGATTTAGAAGGTACTAAGTTGAGAACGTATACTGCTGTTTCGAGCATATCCCCAAAACGAATTTGGTAATTCTGAATAACTCATCATCGATCTAACCATCTCCATAAGAGTCCTATTCCTTCGTTCTGCTACACCATTCTGTTGGGGTGTTCCAGGTGCAGACAATTGGGATTGAATCCCAGCCTCTGATAAGTAATTCCTAAACTCTCCTAAGAGGTATTCGCCACCACGATCAGATCGTAGTGTCTTGATACTTTTACCTAATCGTTTCTCCACATCAGCCTTGTATTCTTTGAACTTGTCAAAGCATTCGGACTTGCGGCGCATTAGGTAAATGTATCCATATCTTGAATAATCGTCTATGAAAGAGACAAAATATTCAAAACCTCCTCTTGCCTAGACAGACATAGGACCACACAAATCAGAGTGAACCAACTCTAACACTTCTTTGGCTCTATACCCCTTGGCCTTGAACGACCTCTTGGTCATTTTACCTTCTAAGCAAGATTCACAAGTTGGAAAATTTTCCAACTCTAATGAACTCAAAAGTCCATCGGCTATAAGCCTCTGAATCCTATTTAAATTAATATGACCAAGTCTTAGATGCCAAAGATATGCTTAAATTAATATGGCCATGCTGAAGAAGCATATTCCAGACGCCACCCAGGTGATTGAGCCCCAGTTGGTACAGGTCCGTGATGATCTCAGCTATGACAGTCGGCCTATTCAGATAATAGACCGAGCAGTAAAGAAATTACGGAACAAGGAAGTACCATTAGCCAAAGTCAGTTGGCAAAATCACACAGCAGAAGAGGCGACTTGGGAGACAGAGGCCAGCATGAGACAGAAGTACCCAGAATTATTTTAAGTTCGGGGACGAACTTTTTATAAGGTATGGGGGATTGTAAAGCCCGAAAAATTCCCGAATTTATTATAGAATTATTCTATGATTTTTCTGGAGTTTTAGATATTTTTCCGGAATTTTCCGAGTAGCGGAAAATGTAAAAATAATTGGAACCGTAAAATAGCTTAGGCGGGAATCGAACCCGAGACCTATGGTTTACGGATAAGTTTAGTAATCGGTGAACCCAGCAGGGCCGTGCTGAAAGGAAAGGGGAACAATTTAAGTTATATTAGAGTTGGGCCTAGTTACCCACTTAATATAAATATTAACTTAAGTTGGGATTTGGTTTATTTTTGGGTTCGGCATTTTCTCTCCTCACCGAAGCCTCCTCTCCATCTCCCATTTCTTTCTCTCGGCGCAGCAAACAAAGCAAAGGAGACCTAGGGTTCCTTCCCTAGGATCGTGTGTTCACTTTCCGGCGACAACACCAACACGAAGTCGGTTCTTCTCCGCGAGAGGAACGTGAGGACGTAAGTGGTTCGTCGAACGGAACAGTTTCCAGAAAACCTAACGGATAGAATCGTAAGAAAACCTTGCGATTGAGGTAAGAAACCCCTCACCTGCAGTATAATTACTCTCGCTTGTTAGTTTTGGCGTTAGTTCAGTAGTTTTACAGTTTTCAGTTTTAGGGTGTGCCTTTAGTGCACACCAAGCATTCAGTAGAATGCCCAGTTCAGAAGGATGCACCAGTAGGCGTCCTAACAGCATGTAAAATGTATTAGAAACATTTTATTCAGTTTATTATTAGTTACTATAGTTATATGGATCAGATATCCATTGGGTGGGCTCCCACAGTAGCCTCTAGGTTCAGATAACCTAAAACAGCAAAGTAAAATAAAACAGTATTCAGTATTTTACTTTTTATTCAGTTGGCACTGTACTTGGATCAGATATCCATGGGCTGGACTCGCACAGTCGTCCCTAGCTTCAGATAACCTAGTAACCCTGCTGGATTCGGAACTTGCAATCCCGGGTCTCGTAGGGATGCGCGCACAGTAAGTATAGTTGCCAGGGCCCAACAGCATGTTTAGTATTTTCATCTATTATATGTATAGTTTTCAAATTTGAAACCAGTGATGAGAACACTAGTTTAGCTTTCAGTTCAGTTCAGGTTCAGTTTACCTGATTTGAGTTCATGTACAGATTTAGATATATGCATGACTAGTTCAGTTTCATGTTCAGTTTATATGTTATGCCATGCTTTGTATGATACTATGCCATGCCATGCTTGCATATTCAGTATGTTTTTCAAACAGCATGATTTAAAATCATATTTGCATCGTATGCATGATTTAGTGAGGTAGATGGTTTCTTACTAAGCCTTAAGCTTACAGATACTATGTTTCCTTATACTGCAGATAAAGGTAAAGGAAAGATGGACTAGCAGAGGAGGCTGAAGGACAATGCAGATCAAGATGTGTGTGTGTGGAACTGGAATGAAAGATCTTAGGGATCTAACAAGCTTTAATTATGCATTTGAACTCTTTAGAAATTTCAATTCAGCATATGAACTTTAGTATTTCCATGTTTAACATGAGTTAACGAACCATGCTTTAGATTATGCTTAGAATGTTAAATATATGATGTTAGAATGTTAGTATTTGCATGCTAGAGTGTTTTCATGTATTTAGAACTTGTGTATGCGATTTTTGGCACGAATCAGTGCTGGAAATCAGAAACTCTGATTTCGGTTCAGACTTTCAGAACCTGGATCGGTTAGCAGACCGATCCAGTGCCATGCCTCTTCCTGGATCGGTCAGCCGACCGATCCAGATGGATACAGTAGCTACTGTATCTCCCAGGATCGGTCCACGAACAGAGAGTTCGGGACGAAATCTGCAGTCACTAATCGGTCGGCCGACCGATCAGTGAGCCACTGATCGGTCTCACCGACCGATCAGTGAGCAGCTGGATCGGTCAGTAGACCGATCCAGCCAGTGTTCACGTGGGTGTCAGTAGGTCATTCCACGGACCGATCCAAAGCTCCAGTTTCACCTCCCCAGCATAGCTATGAATATCTAGAAGGTAGTTGGATATGAAATCTCACTCCTACAGAGTTAACCGAGGCAACTACAATAGTTTAGTAAAATTTTATTTTACCCAGTTTCCGCACAGTACACCCCAGTAGCGTCAGTAGTTAATGTAGCGATCCGGTTCACAGCTTAGTACCCAGGAGTTGGGTCGTTACATAAATCAACCTAACTTACCCAAAATTGACCTATCATTTAACCATGTAATCAAACTCATACTTAATTCAACAGTCTTACCTCAAAAGTGACGGTTGTTAGCTCTCAACAAATACCAAATCCCGACAGCCAGGACCAATGAAAAGCGACACTGAAGGCTCAAGCCATAACAGCAACCTCTGATCTCAAATCTGGCCACCGGAAACCCTAGGTCAGTGCTGGCGAAGAGAGCTCAACTAAAAAAGGACTAGGGCTAGGGTACGAGATATACCTCAGGCGCTGGGCTGTGATCTAAGGCAGAGACGCAAGCACTCAACACTAGTTGGCTGACCCTTGTAGAGGTCGGAGGTGGAAGGGGGTTCAGCTGTCGGCGCTAGGGCAAAGAGAAGGGAGAGGGCGATCGGCTCGGGGAAGAGACGAAGACGTTGATGCTAGGGCAGAGGAGGAGAAGCGGCTTTGGTGTCGGGTTGGTACGGCGGTGGCAAGCTCGGGAGAGAAGAGGAGATCGGTCGACGATGAGATGGTCGGGTGTTGCTCGGAGAAGAGGAGAAGTCGGTGGTGCTCAAGTGGATGAGAGGAAGAGGGGAAGAAAACAGCGTGAGGATGGGTTAGAGCACGTGATCGGGAGAAAACGGAGAGGAGATAAGGAAAATAAAATAAAATAAATAAATTACCTTAGGTATCTTTAATTAAACCTAAGGTTAACTCCTCAATCAACTCCCACTGTTGGGTTTTCCAAACAAGTTTTCCCTTGGCCCAATCATTGATCCCCTTTAACTCGTCATACGAGTTCCAAAAAATTCTAAGAAAATTTCTACAAATTCCAATAAGGTTATTCGCCTATTCAACTTTATTATTAAATCTTTGTTTAGGGTACCGTATTTTACAGTTTGTGAGATACTTGTTACCTAGATATATAAGATCATGCTTTCTATTGGTTCATCCTAGACTAAGGCCAAAATAATTTTGAAAAACTAGAAAACATGGGATTTTGAGAAAATTAAATTTTCCTAAATTTTGAAAGTTGTCTAAGGAGAAACACATCCTACTTTTTAATTAAATTTTCAAAAAGAAATTTACTAGATTATCCAAATAAAGTAGTCAATAAATAACTGAATAGATAGATCAAGTCAAGCAAACAAATAATATATACAAGTGCACTAAACAAAATCATGTCTAATTATCATTGGTAGGTGGAGGTGGGGGCTGATCAGTCACTCGTAAAACTTGAAGTATCACCTGCATCTGTAGGTCTAACTGCCTAAATCCAGTGGTCGTCTCCCCCCGGAGAGAGGTGAATCCCTCTGAGACTGACTGTTGGATCTGTGTGGAAGACTCCTCAAGTCTAGCAAGGTGATCCTCTATGGAAAGTGAGGTCGAGGGTTGGGTCAGGGTTGGAAGAAGTACAAAGAGCTTGTTAATCACAAATGTTGGAATCTCCTCCCCCATGGCTACAGCCGTCTCATCGACCTCAGCCGGAATGACTAGTGGGATATCCTCATCGGCCTCGTCCGAAACAATTGGCTAAGGACCCACTCTCCAAGCCAGTCCCCCCTGAGCGGTAACTTCTATATGCACTACTGCAAGCTGACGCTAACCAATCTCATCATACACGTTAAGGAAAGTAAGTGTACCCTGGGTCATATCTACCCCTATAGTCAAAAATATGAAAGTCAAAATGTGATAGTAGGATATATGAACCTGTCTCCTAGCAATGAGACTGGATGCATAAATGATATTCTGAAACATATGTAATGTAATGTTGATGTCTAGTCGCTGGCATAGTGCATAAAGGAGGAAAGAATGTGAGGGTCACATCATCGTAACATCGTGACATGTGATCAGCAAAACGTAGGTGGTAAGAACTCTATACAAGATATAGTCCTGAATCCTAAGAGAGAGAGAGACATGAAGTCAGTAACAGTGGGTACTCTTTCCTCCCCCAAAAAAATACATATGGACAGTATCCAATGTAATATGGGAGTAGGGTTAGCCAAATGGCAAATCTCTACTAGGATAACACAAAACGGACATGCAGACCTTCTAAATCCCAAATTATCGTATAGTAGAGTGGGTGAGAACCTATAGTCCTTACCACCTATTTTGGTGGAGTATGTTAAGTCATCTATTTTAACTAAGTTATTATAAAATTGGGCATATAAGTCTAAGTTTACTGAATAACTACAGTAAACTAATATATCTAACTTATAATTGTCTATAACTTCTATAATAGGGGTACCGGGTACAATAACGGAAAAAATAATTTTCTTGTTAAAAATATTTTGAAAATATTTTTTCAAGAATAGGAATTCAAAATAATTTTTTAAGCTTTTTTTATTTAGAAAATGATTTGATTTTTCAAAAACTTTCTCAAAGCAAATAATTTTCCAAGATGTTCTCTAGGTAAAACTTTTTCAAGAAATATTTCTCAAGTAGATATTTTAGAGTTTCCTCCCCCTGAATCTGATATCTTTATTTAAAAATAATCATTTAACTATTAATATCCTTAGTACATGTCTAATAATTAGTTACTAATTATCTACCAGAAGATAGTAGTGTTCACTTGGTTAGTCAAGTTAAGCACAAATTGATCCACCTTATCGTTTATTAAAAAGGATTGCTTAACTTAATCACTGTATTTTGGTATTTTTCACTCAAACTTATGTTGATGCACTGATATAAGTATCTGAAGTCCAGACAAAAGGCCTATGTATTTCACGTCATTCTATATTTTTGAATACACAATCAATGTAGACCTAGTGTGTTTGTGAGATACTCGTTCCCTAGACCTATAGGATCATACTTTCTATGGGTTCGATCTAGACTAAAGCCAAAAATAATTTTACAATACTAGAGAAATGAGAAATTTTTAGAAAATATAACTAAATAATTTTCCTAAAATTTACAAATTACTTGAAAATTTATTTGATAACAAGAGTCCTAGTCTAACATTCCCAATTTTCTAATATTAAGTTAAAGTTAAGTTTAAAGTAAGTATATTTAATAGGTTTATGTTTGGATTGATAATGTTTAATTGAGATTCAATTTAATTGATTGGTAATTTGATTGATTTGAATTAGGTTAGTTTTAAAGTTTAATTCAGTTGAATTAAGGTATTATTTAACTTTATTTAAATTTATTTTATTTTATTTTAACTAAATTAAATTTATTCATCTCATCTAGTCTAAGCTTTTTAGACAAAAAGGAATCCTATGATTTTGTGAGATGAGTTGAGTTAAATTTCAGGATTTGGTTTAACTTGTGTTAGATTTAAATTTAACTTAGAGTTCAATAAACAGACATTCTTTGGATAAACGTCTAAGCTGTGGTAAGTCACTTGGACATTATTAGAGTAACCACGCTTTCAAAATTTTTTAAATAGTTCTGCCCACTAAACTTAGTACAAAATTTTAGTCCAATTAACTTGGATTAGTAAGGGTAGCTTCGGTTAGTTCCACTAAGCCAAATGCACCAAATCGAAGTCATATCTTCTTGGACATACATAGACAAAGCTTCTCTAACCTACTATCATCCAAAACTTCTTCAGTACTATTTGTCAAGCTAAACTTTTATCCTTAATTAAACTAGTCCTTAATTACCCAGCTAGGTAAACTATTGTTTTAAGAGAGCCAACTAATTTGGTGTCTTCCTCTGAATTATTGATTTTCTTTTTAAGTTTTTGTATAATTAAGGCTAATTTTAATTAAATTTTAATATTTAATTAATTGTAATTTAAGTTTAAGTTTTAAATTTTAAATTAATTAAATTTGTTAAATTATGTATTTAAGATTTAAGTTTTCTTTTAATTTTAAATTTATTAAATTATTTAAATTATCTTTATTTAAAAGATAATATTTGATATTTAAGTTTTTATTAATTCTTAATTTTGAATTGGTTAAGTTGTTTGAATTATGTTTCTTTAAAAGTTTATCTTTAATATTGAATTTTAAATTTGTTATATTTGGTTTTGATTTTATCAAAGTGTTTAATTTTATCCTTATATATATTTTTATTTTTTAAGTTTATATTCTTAGTTGAATTTAATAGATTAGTTTCATTATTATCTTTAAAATTTAAATTTTTTATTAATTAAATTATCTTTATTTTGGATAGAGACTTCTAGATTGATATTATCTAGATTATCAAATATTTTATTAAGATATTTATTAATTTTATCTAGATTTATTTCTTTATTTTTAAGTTTTGAATTTACCTTAATATTTGAATTAATTAATTTATTTGAATTGATTTGGTCATTGTTTGTTTGACCAAGTCAAGGTTAATGTCGATTTGGTCAAGATTTTTATTGATTTGATCAAAATCTAGATTATTTTGTAGTTCTAAATTTTTAATTAAATTTAAATTATGCAAATCTAGATTATCATGCACCATACTCGGGGTAATTTCTAAATTGTCATGCAGATTATTTAAACTAATACTGACAGGGGTATTTTGTTAAATTATACTAACCTTAAGCGCAACTCATAATTCAATAGGCTTTTCTATTGGATTTGACTCGAGTATGAATTCACTTTTGACTTGATCCTCTAGTTTCAATAGCTCCTCATGAAGCTTGGTCAGGCAAGTCCAAAACTTGTGGCATCTTTGACCTATCCTACATATAATTTTGTTAGGTAATAAATCTGAAATTAACTTTATTATCTTTTGGTTTGCTTCCGAGTTCTGAGACGATCGCTTCAGCGCCATGCCACCATCAAAGTCATTCATCAGGACAAAGCTTTTCATTTGCATCCTCCATAGATTGAATTCATCCTTCTTGTATATCTCGTATAGAGGTGGTTTGTTGATATTTTGCCCGAGCATTTCTTTGTTCACCATTTGTCAACAATAAAAAAAGAGCTCACGGAAATTCCAAAATTATGTCTTAGGATAAGTAGTGTGGGAGATAAGGAAATAATGGTATTTTACCAATTTCAAGAAAAAATAATAAAAAATATTATGACAAATTTTGTCAAACGGGATATTTCACTAATTTTAATTAATGGTGAAAAAATAAAATGAAAATAAAAAAGAACCCTACTCGATTGGTGGTTTCACCAATCTAGAGTGGAATCTCGCTCTGATACCACTTATTGGATCGGAAAGAGGCTAGAGAGGGGTGAATAGCGTTCGTCCCTTTTTAGAAAATTGAGAATACACAGCGGAAAGGAAATACAAAAACAAAAACGCTTACACATATAATTTTTGTTGGCTTTTTCGGGCCACGAAAACCATTTTTTCACGTCGCGGAAACCCCGAAACCCCTATGCCACCGGATCCGTGCGAAGTAAAATAAAACAAAATTTACGAGTACGAGTTTCTTACATCTAGATCTACATTAGGAGAAGATCTTTACCCTTGGTGAGAAGCCCTTCGCGTATCCCGCTCTTCCAAGTGATGTCGGATCTCGAGGTTGTCAAGTGTACAACCCTCTAGAAGTATCTACACGAACAAATAGGTGGAGAAACCTAACACAAAGGTGTCCTAGCACCTTGGTAAGGTTCGGCCAAGAGAGGAGAGGGAGAAAGGTTGAGAGCTTGAGGAAGAAGATGATGTGAATGAGCCTTGAATGAAAAATTAAATTTCATTCCTCACAATAAGTGGTCGACCACTATTGTAACCTCCTCTCATTTAATGTGGTCATTAAAATGAGGAGGAGATTTGTAATCTCCATGAGGTAGCACACACATGTTCTAAACATGATGATGTGTAACACCATTATTGGCCACTTAATGCCAACTCACAAATGATGTGGCATAAAGTTAAGTTAAACTTAACTTTTCCTCTTCCTCTCAAGTCAAGTCAAACTTGACATTATAACTCCCATGGTTGATCTAATCCAACCATTTGATTCAAGTCAATTTAATATAATGAATCTAATTCATTTAATTAAATTGATTCAATGAGTCATAATCTAAATTAGACTCATTGAACACATGAATCAACTTGAGTCCAACTCAATTAGTACAATTAGGATTACTCTTAATTCAATTTGATTCATCACATGAATCTAACCCTCTTGGTTCATCATATGAACCTAATCTCCATCTAATTGTCCTTTGTGTGTGACCCTATATGTTCTTATAACGTTGGCAATGCTCCTAAACCCATTTAGAAGCATAAGTAATGAGCGGTATCTAGCAACACATTATTACTACCCAAGTTATAAGAATGTTGAGATCCAACATCACCTTGTGACTACTAATTATGACTCCTCGTAATATATGACATTGTCCTTCTATCCTAGACATCTAGATTGATCAATATGAGGCATAGACCGTGCCATCCTCTAATCAATCTAAATCTCGAACTCCAAGTAGACTCACTCGATCAAATGAGCTCAATATCTTATATTGACTCATTTGGACATGACCATGCACTTCGTGGTCTCACTCTATCAAGAATATCGATGTCTCTCCCGTCATATAGGAGGGGTAGATCCCATCTACATTACTCACATCCCTCCGCATAATTTGTTACATACCCAGTAATCGCCTTTATAGTCCACCCAGTTACGGGTGACGTTTGATGAAACCAAAGTACATAACTCCTTATGTTAGGAACCATGGTGACTTTAGGTCCAAGGACTAGTAGTCATACTAATAGCCACACGAGAAAGTATATGACACTCCTTAATTTATTTTTACTTCGTTCGGAGCCTGTGACGACTCCTACTCGAAGGCCCGTGGTCCTTGACCACTTTCGTTGGGCAATTACTAGCAAGTCGAAATATGATTACAGAAAAAGTACAGGAGATGCTAGTAATAATAAAGCAATACCGACAAAGAAAAAATTAAACAAAAACCGAAAGAGCACTTTTGTCGGAGCATCGTTAACGTCGCACTTGAACGTCGAGCAGCAAGATCAGCAGAAGAGTTCTCAGTCAAAGTTAAATCTGAAGCTCCTATCTGGGGCTTCTTTTATATGCTGTTCCGGGCGCCTGGATCCCTTCCGGGCGCCTGGAGTGTGACGTAACTGCTCAAATCAAGATGCTCCACGTAGCGACGAGGTGTCTGGATAAAATTTGCCTTCCGGGCGCCCGGACCACCTTGTTCCAGAAGACTCCTTTCCTGCAAAACAAGGTTAGTCCGAGGCAAATATATATTCTGTAAAACAAATGGTTAGCACAGTTAAAGTTCAATAGATACAAGAAAAGAGTATAACTTAGATTTCGTCTTTCCGAGACCGGAATCTAGTCACGATCTCGACTTAGATATCCGAAATGGATCTAAGCCGGATCGACGCCTAATGTTCCCTTCCCGGGAACGCGTCCTCACAGTCACTCCCTTCCAGTGACTTACCTGCCAGACGTCCGGTCAGCCCGTCGACCCGTCTGGACTTCTCGCCAGGCGTCCGGTCAGCCCGTCGACCCGCTTGGACTTCTCGCCAGCTATCCGGTCAGCCCGTCGACCTAGCTGGACTTCTCGCCAAGCGTCCGGTCAGCCCGTCGACCCGCTTGGACTTCTCGCCAGCTATCCGGTCAGCCCGTCGACCTAGCTGGACTTTTCCTGCACACTTGATCAAAGTGTCAGACAACAACACAACTAACTTAACCTATTTGTCATTCATCAAAACCTGGGTTAGACCGTTAGTGCTACCCGCACCAACAATCTCCCCCTTTTTGATGGAATGACAACCTGGTTAAGTTAGTGAAAGCATATGTACGAAACAACATGCATTTGTGTGGTTTTAAAGTCAGTTTGTGTTTTCAAATTGGTTTAGCTAACTTAACCACCTAATCCTCCTCCCCCTTTGGCATTCATAAAAAAAAACAAGGGTAAACAGTCATAGTGTAGAGTTACTGAATAACACTTAAACGATCATAGTTCAGAATTTAAGGACAAAAGTATAATTTTTCAATCCAAGACAAGATCAAGTTGACTTGGGGGAGTATAAAGTTTTGAAAACTTGTATAAAGCAGTAGTTTTTAGCTTTTAGAAAAATTTCAAGATTTAAATTTACAAACATAAGTGTATAAGGTCTAAATTTCAAGATTTAAATATTCAAACCAAGTTTCAACTTTGAAACGCTTTTTCAAACATAAGTTTTCAAAACCAAAAATTCCAAAACTAAGTTTAAAAAACCTTTTTTTTTTTTAAGACTAATTGAAATTTACTTTTCAACACTAAGTTTGTAAAAGATTCAATTTTCAAAATCAAGGAAAAATGAGTTTGAGAAGCTTAGTTTGTAAACTAATTTTTTTCGTAAAATTTAATCTTGAAATCAAAATATCAAATTTTAAGAACTAGATTCAGGACAATATTCAAAGTAAAGTTAAATTAGATTTAAATCTTTACTTTTAGTTTTCAAAAAGTAAGATCATATTTTTAGAATGTTTTTGTAAAATTTGTTTTTCAAAATCAAATTTTTGAAGTTCAAAACCTTTCAAACTTTCAAATTTTTGTAAAAAATTTCACAATTTTTTAAACAAGGTGTTTTTAAACTTTGATTTTCAAAATTAAGTTTAAAATTCAATTTGGAAAACTAAAGTAGTTTTATTTCTCCCCCTGAATTTGATACTTAACTTTAACCAGCTGTCTAACTAATTAGGTACTAACTAACTATCAAAAGATAGTAGCTTTCACTTGGTTAGTCAAATTAAGTTAATTATAATCAATCAGTGTTTGACTTGACTGATGAACTTTAATCTGATTAATATCTGAATTGTATTTAATGTCCAGACTTATGCTGATGCACTGAAATAAGCATCTTAAGTCCAGACAGTTGGCCTATGCATCTCACCCCTTTCTATGTTTATCAAACACAAGCAAGGTAAGCCTAAGGTGTCGGTGAGATGCTCAAAAGCTAGTCCTATGGGTACATGCTCTCTAAGGATTCAAAACTAGTCTAAGGTCAAAACTGTTTTTGAAAGTCTAAAAATGGAAAGTTTCAAAACAACCAAGTTTAGCCTATAAGTTGGTAAAATCATTTTTGAAAGTATTTTTGAAAGATCCTAGCCTATTAAGCACATCCCTAATTTTCGTCGTAAGTTGCTAAATTCACTTTCAGGGAGAGGTTTTGTAAAAATGTCAGCTAAATTTGATTTGGACTCAATGTACTTGAGTTCAATGTCGCCTTTAGTAACATGATCCCTGATGAAGTGGTGTCTAATTTCAATATGTTTGGTTCTTGAATGATGCACAGGATTCTTGGTTAAGTTAATTGAACTTATATTGTCAATTAATACTTTTACATTTGTGATATTTAAATTGAAATCTTTTAGAGTATGCATCATCCATAATATTTGTGCAACACATTCGCCTATAGCTATGTATTCTGACTCAGTTGTAGACAGAGCAACACAATGTTGCTTTCTACTAAACCAGCTAACAAGTGATGAACCTAATAATTGGCATCCACCACTTGTGCTTTTGCGGTCTAATTTGCATCCAGCATAATCTGAGTCAGAATACCCTATTAGTTCAAAATTACTTGTCCTAGGATACCAGATTCCTACATTTGTTGTTCCTTTAAGATATCTAAAAATTCTTTTAACCTGTGTCAAATGGGATTCCTTAGCACAAGTTTGGTATCTAGCACACATACTAACTGCAAATAAAATATCAGGTCAACTTGCGGTTAGGTACAGTAGGCTACCTATTGCACTTCTATAATATTTTAAGTCAACTGGTTTTCCATTTGGGTCACTATCTAAGATTGTGTTTACAGCCATCGGTGTTTTTATTTCTTTTGTATTTTCCATTCCGAATTTTTTAAGTAATTCTTTGGTGTATTTATGTTGAGAGATGTAGTTTCCTTCATTTGTCTGTTTGATTTGTAATCCTAAGAAATAGGTTAGTTTTCCTACTAAGCTCATTTCAAACTCTTTTTCCATTAGATTAATAAATTCTTCTAAAAATTTTGAATTTGTTGAGCCAAATATTATGTCATCCACGTATATTTGTGCAATAAATATGTTTGTATTTAATGATTTGACAAACAAGGTTGGGTCAATTTGACCTTGTTTGAATCCTTTAGATGTTAGATAAGATGTTAGCCTCTCATACCACGCCCTGGGTGCTTGTTTAAGTCCATATAGGGCTTTCTTTAATTTAAAAACATAATCAGGGTGTTCTAAGCTTTCAAACCCAGGAGGCTGACTTACATAAACTTCTTCTTTGATTAGTCCATTAAGAAAGGCAGACTTAACATCCATTTGGTATAGTTTAAATCCCTTATGGGCTGCATAACTTAGTAACATTCTAATGGATTCTAATCTGGCTACTGGGGCATATGTTTCGTCATAGTCAAGTCCTTCAACTTGACTAAATCCTTTGGCAACCAGTCTAGCCTTATTTCTAGTAATTTCTCCAGTTTCACTTAGTTTGTTTCTGAATACCCATTTTATTTCTATTATTTTCTTATTCTTAGGTGGTGGGACTAGGTCCCAGACCTCATTTCGTTCAAATTGGGCTAGTTCTTCTTGCATGGCTATAATCCAATCTGGGTCTAGTAGGGATTCATCCACAGTTTTAGGTTCAATTTTTGAAATTAATGAAATTTGACTTAGGTTTCTAAAGGATGATCTGGTTTGAACTCTTAAGTCTGGGTCACCAATTATTTGATCAGTTGGATGATTTGGGTTTACCCTTATTGTTTTAGGAGGTTGATTCTCTTGATGTTGTTCCTCTTCTTCATGACTTAGTGTTTGGTTGATTTCTGGAACAAACTCCGGTGGTTGTGTAGGTTCTATGTCTTGTTTAGTTTCTTTAAATTTTACATTAGTAGTTTCTTCAATTTTTAAGGTAACCTTATTATAAATTCTGTAGCCTCTACTATTTAGGGAGTATCCTACAAAAATTCCATTTTCAATTTTAGAGGTGAATTTTCCTAAGTGTTCTCTTGTATTTAAGATAAAAACTAGGCACCCAAATACCTTAAAGTATTTTATGTTTGGTCGTTTATTATAAAATATTTCGAAGAAAGTTTTGTTATGAGTTTTATTTATTGTTGTTCTGTTCTGTATGTAGCAGGCTGTACTAACCTAAAAGTATTTAGGTAGGTTATACTCATTTAACATTGTTCTAGAAGCTTCAAGTAAGGTTCTATTTTTTCTTTCTACAATTCCATTTTGTTGGGGGGTTTTAGGGCATGAGAACTCATGATGGTAACCGTTTTCTAGACAAAAACTGTTAAAGTTGTGATTTTTAAATTCTCCCCCATTGTCACTCCTAATTCTTTTAATTTTAATATCTTTCTCGTTTTCAATCTGTTTGCAAAAATTTATAAGAATTTCAAAAGTTTCATCTTTATGTTTTAAGAATTTTACCCAAGTAAACCTAGAGTAATCGTCTATAATTACTAAACAATATAAGTTTTCATTAATGGATTTGACTCCATGGGAATCAAAAAGATCTAAATGTATAAGTTCTAAGATTGAGTTAGTTTGTGGTTGATTTGTTTGTTTGTGGGTTGATTTAGTTTGTTTTCCTTGTTGACAAGCATTACATATAGTTGAATCTAAGTTAGGTAACTTCGGTAAGCCTTTTACAAGTCCATTTAGTTTACTTATATTTTTAAAGTTGGTGTGAGACATTCTCCTATGCCATAACCAAGTTTCTTCTTTTTGTGTTAATAGCACTTAATGGAAGAAATGGTTAAGTTGATGACATAGATGTTGTCTTTTCTAAAACCTTTTAGGCTTATGGTAGGATTATCTAGATGTTTGATTAAGCATTCTGTAGATAGAAACTTGACCTTATACCTAGCATCACACAATTGACTTATACTTAGAAGATTATATTTAAAGTTTTCAACAAGTAAGACATTTGTAATTATAAAGTTTAATTTTAATTCAATATTACCTATACCAATTACCTTGAGTTTGCCGTTGTTTCCAAAGGCAACTGTTCCTAGGCTTTTGTAAGTGAGTTGAGTGAACTTGGTGTGATCTCCAGTCATATGTTTGGAGCAACCACTGTCCAAAATCCACTTGGTTTCCTACAGTAAGTAGGATCTAAAGTTAGTCTTTTGAGCATGCATTAATTTAAGTTTAAAATTTTGAAAATAATTTAAAATTAATTTAAATTTTGAGATTAAATTAAAATTTAAAATTTTGAAAATAATTTTTAAGTTTAAAATTTTGAAAATAATTTTTAAGTTTAAAATTAAAATTTTTAAGTTTAAAATTAAAATTTTGAAAATAATTTTTAAGTTAAAATTAAAATTTTGAAATTTATTTTTAAGTTTAGAATTAAAATTTAAGTTTAAAAATTAAAATTTTGAAATTAAGTTTTAAAATTAAAATTTTGAAATTAATTTAAGTTTTAAAATTAAAATTTTGAAATTAACTTTTAAGTTTTAAAATTAATTTAAGTTTAAAATTAAAATTTAAGTTTTAAAATTAAAATTTTGAAATTAAGTTTTAAAATTAAAATTTTGAAATTAAGTTTTAAAATTAAAATTTTGAAATTAATTTAAGTTTTAAAATTAAAATTTTGAAATTAACTTTTAAGTTTTAAAATTAATTTAAGTTTAAAATTAAAATTTAAGTTTTAAAATTAAAATTTTGAATTTAAGTTTTAAAATTAAAATTTTGAAATTAAGTTTTAAAATTAAAATTTTGAAATTAAGTTTTAAAAAATTTTGAAATTAAGTTTTAAAATTAAAATTTTGAAATTAAGTTTTAAAATTAAAATTTTGAAATTAATTTAAGTTTTAAAATTAAAATTTTGAAATTAATTTTTAAAAAATTTTGAAATTAAGTTTTAAAATTAAAATTTTGAAATTAATTTAAGTTTTAAAATTAAAATTTTGAAATTAATTTAAGTTTTAAAATTGAAATTAACTTTTAAGTTTTAAAATTAATTTAAGTTTAAAATTAAAATTTAAGGTTTAATATTAAAATTTTGAAATTAATTTTTAAGTTAAAAATTGAAATTTAGAAATTAATTTTTAAGTTTAAAATTGAAATTTTGAAATTAATTTAAGTTTTAAAATTGAAATTTAAGTTTAAAATTAAAAATTTTGAAATTAATTTTTAAGCCTTATTCATCTCACCCGATCTATATTATCAATCAAGGAATCCTACGATTTTGTGAGATGAAATTGGTTTGATTACAGAGTTTTGGTTTAACTTGTGTTAGATTCAGACTTAGCTTTGGTTTCCACAAATAGGCATTCTTCGAATAAACTTCTAAGCTTGGTGAGTCACAAGGACATCATTAGAAGTAACCAACCTTTCGAGGTTTTTCGAATAGTCCTATCCACGGAACTTAGTACTACATCTTGGTCTAACTAGTTAGGATTCGTTTAAGGGTAGCTTTGGTCAGTTCCACTTGGCCAAATACACCAGATCGAAACCATATCTTTCTAGACATGCGATGCACAAGTTTCCCTAACGTACTATCATCCAAAAATTTCATCAGTACCATGTTTCAAGTTAAACTTGGTCTCTTTTTAACTAATCCTAATTACCCTGCCGGGTTGGTAAATTTTGGGTTACCCTATCGGGTAAGTTAGTTTTGGAGGTGCCAGCTATTCTGGAGCCTCCCCCTCAATTATTGGCCATTAATTTAAGTTTTGATTTTAGGCTTGTGTCGATTATTTTTATAGTTATAGTTAACTTGGTGATAATTCTGTTTAGATTTTGAATTTGATTTAGGTTTGTATTTTGGATTTTGGTTTGGTTTATTTAATTTTATATAATGTATTTTTTCTTTAGGTATATAATATTGATTAAGTCCTACTTGCGTGGTCAGACACGCTTTCGGAACCCAAGCTAGATTGGTTGACTTGTATTGGGTTATTAATGATTTGAAGGTTTTATTTGAATTCGACTTATATCCTAGTCCGGTTTTATTATAACATGCTTTTTGATTATTTAGGATTAAATCTAAATTTTTTGATCTTGTTGTAAATTTTTCTAACATCTCTTTTAAGTTGTTTATTTCATTTTTTAATGATAGATTTTCCTCTTCAAGTGTTAGATCTTGAGTTGGTTTGGAATTTTTTAATTGTTCTTTAAGGTTTTGATTTTCCTCAAGAAGTGATTTATTTTCATTTTCTAATTTAGTTAATTTACTATTTAAACAGGAAATAATTCTGAAAATTTTTTTGTTTAAATTAAAGTATACCTCATTCGGGCCTTCGGAAACGAGTACAGACTCGTGGCTTGTTTCGGGTTCAGACCCGTCTTCATCTTCAGACTCGTTATCTGTTTCGGCTTCGCGGGCCATCAGTGCGAGGTGGCTCTGATGTTTCTGCTCTTCTTCCTCCGATTCGTCCGAGGAGTCGTCCCACGTTGCTTTGAGTGCCTTCTTTTTGGTTGGCTTTGGTTTGTCGAACTTTAGTTTTGGGCATTCGTTCTTGTAATGTCCCTTTTTGTTGCAGCCGTAGCAAGTCACGTTCTTTTGTTCTGAGGGAGAGCTGATCTTTTGAAGATCCTTTTTGCTGAAGCTCTTCTTTCTCCTGGTGAACATTTTTCTTACCAAGTTCACCAGGTGTTCTTCGGAGTCTTGGTCAGATTCTTCTTCAACTTCAGGCTTGCTTTTCTTGGAGGAACCTGCAAATAAGGCTACACCTTTCTCGGCTCCAGCATTAGTTTGTTCGTGCAATTCTAATTCACAGAAAAGCTCATCCAATTTTAATTTAGACAGATTCTTAGAAATTTTGTAGGCATCCACTATTGATGCCCACAAACTATTACGTGGAAAGGCGTTTAATGCGTACCTTATCAAGTCTCTGTTCTCCATCTGGTGGCCTATCGCATGGAGCCCATTGAGGATGTCCTTGATCCTTGCGTGGAGTTGATTCGCTGTTTCTCCTTCCTGTATTTTTATATTAAAAATTTTATTTAAAAGCAGGTCTCGTTTTGTTACCTTAGCGTCGCTTGTTCCTTCGTGCAGCTCGATCAGTTTGTCCCATAATTCTTTAGTGTTTTTGTGTGGACCGACTCTGTTTAGCTCTTCTCTTGTTAGTCCGCACTGTAGTGTGTTGATCGCTTTGTTTTCTGTTGACGCTTTTTTCTTGAGATCTGCTGTCCAGTCTTCAGGATCCACTAGATTCCCGGCATTGTCCACTGGAATTTTGTAAGGTCTTGTAATGCTCATCCATTGGTCAAAGTCAGTTTTGAGGTAGACCTCCATGCGCTTCTTCCAGTAAGGGAAGTCGTCCCCGTTGAAGAGTGGAGGTCGCACTGTGCTGAATCCTTCTTGTTGGGCCATTCTGTACACAAGTAATTAACCAAAAAAAATATCCCAAGACTTGGTCTTGGATTAGTAGTGCGGGAAAAAAAAAACTAGATTCGTGTTGCACTAATTTAAATTGATTAGAGAAATATTAAGTTAACGAAACACCAGTTTTTAAAATTAAAAAAACAAAAGAAAATTCACCCCCTGTCTGATTGGTGGTTGCACCAAATTATAGCAGAACCTCGCTCTGATACCACTTGTGGGACCGTTAGATTCGATAGAGGGGGGGTGAATATCGATTAAAAAAAAAGAGTTTAAACGCAGCGGAAAAAGATAAAGTAGACACAAATATTTTTTACTTCGTTCGGAGCCTGTGACGACTCCTACTCGAAGGCCCGTGGTCCTTGACCACTTTCGTTGGGCAATTACTAGCAAGTCGAAATATGATTACAGAAAAAGTACAGGAGATGCTAGTAATAATAAAGCAATACCGACAAAGAAAAAATTAAACAAAAACTGGAAGAGCACTTTTGTCGGAGCGTCGTTAACATCGCACTTGAACGTCGAGCAGCAAGATCAGCAGAAGAGTTCTCAGTCAAAGTTAAATCTGAAGCTCCTGTCTGGGGCTTCTTTTATATGCTGTTCCGGGCGCCTGGATCCCTTCCGGGCGCTTGGAGTGTGACGTAACTACTCAAATCAAGATGCTCCACGTAGCGACGAGGTGTCTGGATAAAATTTGCCTTCCGGGCGCCCGGATCCCTTCCGGGCGCCCGGACCACCTTGTTCCAGAAAGACTCCTTTTTCCTGCAAAACAAGGTTAGTCCGAGGCAAATATATATATCCTGTAAAACAAATGGTTAGCACAGTTAAAGTTCAACAGATAGATAAAGAGAGTATAACTTAGATTCCGTCTTTCCGAGACCGGAATCTAGTCACGATCTCGACTTAGACATCCGAAATGGATCTAAGCCGGATCGACGCCTAATGTCCCCTTCCCGGGAACGCGTCCTCACAGTCACTCCCCTCCAGTGACTCACCTGCCAAACGTTCGGTCAGCCCGTCGACCCGTCTGGACTTCTCGCCAAGCGTCCGGTCAGCCCGTCGACCCGCTTGGACTTCTCGCCAGCTATCCGGTCAGCCCGTCGACCTAGCTGGACTTCTCGCCAAGCGTCCGGTCAGCCCGTCGACCCGCTTGGACTTCTCGCCAGCTATCCGGTCAGCCCGTCGACCTAGCTGGACTTTTCCTGCACACTTGATCAAAGTGTCAGACAACAACACAACTAACTTAACCTATTTTTCATTCATCAAAACCTGGGTTAGCCCGTTAGTGCTACCCGCACCAACACAATGTACTCGGCCTCTGTCGTAGAATCAACTACTGTGTCATGCTTCGAACTCTTCCAGCTCACAGCACCACCATTTATGCAAAACACAAACCCTGACTATGATCGATAATCATCCTGGTCGGTCTGGAAGTTAGCATCACTGTAACCCTTTACAGCTAGCTCATCATCGCCTCCATATATCAAGAAATATTCTTTAGTCCTTCTCAAGTACTTAAGAATATTCTTGACCGCTATCCAGTGACTCTCACCTGGATTTGACTGGTATCTGCTCGTCATGCTCAAAGCATACGAGACATCAGGTCAAGTACATAGCATGGCGTACATGACAGATCCTATGGCTAAGGCATAAGGGATCTGATCCATGCGATCTCTTTCCTCTATAGAAGAGGGACCTTGAGTTTTCGAAAGACTCACGCCATGTGACATCGGCAGAAATCCCTTCTTGGAGTTCTGCATAGCAAACCGAAGGAGTATCTTGTCAATATATGTACTCTGACTTAGGCCAAGCAATCTCTTAGATCTATCTCTATAGATCTGTATCCCTAGAATGCGGGATGCTTCACCTAAGTCTTTCATTGAGAAATATGTCCCTAGCCAAGTCTTGACAGACTGTAGCAAAGGGATGTCTTTCCCAATGAGTAGTATGCCATCCACATACAATATGAGGAAGACAACTATGCCCCCTACAACCTTCTTGTAGACACAAGGTTCATCTTCATTCTTGATGAAACCAAATTGTTTGATTGCATCATCGAATCGAAGATTCCATCTCCGAGAAGCTTGCTTTAGTCCATAAATGGACCTATGCAGCTTGCATACTCTGCCAGTATGTTGTGGATCTACAAAACCCTCAGGTTGTGTCATGTACACATCCTCGAGCAGGTTTCCATTCAGAAACGCGGTTTTGACATCCATCTGTCATATCTCATAGTCATGGTATGCTGCAATAGCAAGCATAATCCGAATGGACTTAAACATCGCTACTGGAGAAAAAGTTTCATCATAGTCAATACCATGAATTTGCTTGAAACCTTTAGCTACCAAGCGACCCTTATAGATAAGTCCATCCATGTCAGTCTTTCTCTTAAAGACCCACTTACACCCAATGGATTTTACCCCTTCAGGTGGATCAACTAAAGTCCATACTTGGTTGGTGTACATTGATTCCATCTCGGATCTCATGGCCTCTAGCCATTTCTCAGAATCTGGTCTCATCACAGCTTCCTGATAGGTGGTAGGTTCATCCTCTATGAGCACAACGTCATCATGGTCAGACAAGAGAAATGAGTATTTCTCAGGCTGACGACGCACCCTATCAGACCTGCGAAGAGATATGTCTACTTGAACTGGTTGTTGTTCCTCAACTCTTTGTGGAACAACATCATCCACAACACTTTGTGGTTCCAGTTCAACTTCCATCGAGGCTTCAGTGCTATGGTCCGCATCTTGAACTTCTTTAAGATCGAACGTACTCCCACTAGACTTTCTAGAAACAAAGTCTCTTTTTAGAAAGACCCCAGTCTTTGCCACAACTACCTTGTGCTGACTGGGAATGTTGAAGTAATATCCATTAGTTTCCTTGGGATATCCAATAAAGTAGCACTTGTCAGATTTGGGTCCTAATTTGTCTAAGACTTGACGTCTAACATAAGCCTCACAACCCCAAATCCTCATAAAAGACACCTGGGCATCTCTCCCAGTCCATATCCTATATGGTGTCTTTATCACGGCCTTGGATGGAACTCGGTTGAGTATAAAAGCTGCCGTATCTAGAGCATAGCCCCAAAGGAATGTCGGAAGATCTGTGTGACTCATCATAGATCGTACCATATCTAATAGGGTATGATTCCTCCTTTCGGATACACCATTCCACTGTGATGTTCCAGGAGGAGTGAGTTGGGATAGGATCTCACACTCAGCTAGATAGTCACAAAACTCATGGCTAAGGTATTCACCACATCGATTTGATTGAAGTATCTTAATACTCTTGCCAAGCTGGTTCTGTACTTCATTCTTGAACTCTTTAAACTTTTCAAAGGATTCAGACTTATTTGTCATCAAGTACACATAACCATATCTACTGAAGTCATCAGTAAATGTGATGAAATACCTATAACCGCCTCTAGCAGCGACATTGAAAGGGCCACATACATCACTATATATAAGTCCTAACAAATCAGTCGCTCTTTCGCTGTGCCCACTAAAGGGAGTCTTGGTCATCTTGCCTAGTAGACATGACTCGCACGTCTTATAAGATTCAAAATCAAATGAGTCCAACAAACCATCCTTATGGAGCTAGGATAAGCGCTTGTCATTTATATGACCTAAGCGACAGTGCCAGAGATAGGTTTGGTTCATGTCATTTGACTTGAACCTCTTGGTATTTATGTTATAGATAGGGCTTTCAAGGTCTAGAATGTAGAGTCTGTTCATCAGAGGTGCACTACAATAGAACATATCTTTTAAATAAACAGAACAACATTTGTCTTTTATTATAAAAGAGAAACCTTTCTTGTCCAAACAAGAAACTGAAATTATGTTCTTAGTTAAAGCAGACACATAACAACAATCATCCAACTCTAGTACAAGCCCAGAGGGTAGAAATAGAAAATAAGTCCCTACAGCAACAGCAGCAACCCGTGCTCCATTGTCTACGCGTAGGTCCACCTCGCCCTTTGCCAATGCCCTGCTATTTCTCAGCGCCTGCACATTAGTACAAATGTGGGAAGCACATCCGGTATCTAATACCCATGATGAAGAAATAGATAGATTGACTTCGACAACATATATATCTGAAGTGGAAGTCTCACTTCGCTTCTTCTTAAGATCTTCCAGGTACACCTTGTAGTTCCTCTTCTAGTGCCAGGTTCGACCGCAGTGGAAGCAGGTAGCATCCTTGGCGACCCCTCCTTTAGGCTTCAGTGCCTTGCCTTTGCCCTTGACTTGGGACTTTCCTTTGCCTTTGGGCTTGCCCTTGCCCTTGTGTTTCTGAACCATCAGAACAGAGTGGGGCTTAACCTTCTTAAGGTTCAGCTCAGCAGTTCTTAACATGCTAAGCAGCTCGGACAGTGGCTTGTCAATTTCGTTCATGTTGTAATTTAGAACGAATTGACTATAGCTATCCGGTAAGGATTGCAAGATCAAGTCAATGGCCAGCTCTTGGCCAAGCGGGAATCCCAACCTCTGTATGTTTTCTATGTACCCAATCATTTTGAGTACATATGGGCCTACGGGAGCCTCATCTGACATCTTGCACTGAAATAGTGCCTTAGAGATCTCGAATCTCTCATGCCTCGCTTGTCCTTGATACAGTTGACGAAGATGTTCAACCATATCGTAAGCGTCCATCAACTCATGTTGCTTCTGAAGCTCAGAGTTCATGGTCGCGAGCATCAGACAGGACACATCTAATGCGTCATCTTGATGCTTCTTGTAAGTATCTCGGTCAGATCGCGTGGCAGTGGCAGGAGGAGCCTCCGGAATGGACTGCTCCAGAACGTACAGTTTACATTTTTGAGTGAGAACTATTCTCAAGTTCCTGTACCAGTCCAGGAAATTTGCTCCCTTGAGCTTGTCCTTCTCAAGGACAGAACGCAGGGAGAAAGAGTTCGTATTCGACGTCATGGTTATCTACAACAGAAAAATGCAGAAAATAAATATCATATTCTTTTAAATCATTTAATTAGGCCTTTAACTAAATGATGCTCCCACTGAATTCTATAATTCATGTGGGACAAGATCCACATCATGCTACGCCTTGAGTTAGCTTTGGCTAAATCGCCCAAGACTTAGTATGATCGGTAGGTAACAATTTACCAATTACATCTCTATGCAACTCTTGTTTATAGGATCAAGATCCGCATTTATATTAAAACTCGAGTTAGCTTTGACTAATACGCCCAAGAATTAATATAAATGTGATTTTGACCTATCTACCAACCATGGGAAAATGTCTATAGTTAAACTCGATCCAATTGAGTTAACTAGTTACTCAATATAATTGAGTTTTACTCACCTATGCGTTGATAAGCGGGACCAAGATTGTCCAAGATAATATGTGTTGCTCTGCTTTGGTAAATTCAACAACACATGTGATCGAGGTAGTGATAGGTATCACGGCACGGTAGACATTTGAGTTGACGCGATTGAGATCTAATCTAATCGAGAGGGTGCATCTTGTACACGATTTAGATCTAATATAATCGTTAGGCACTAATTAATTACTAATTATGCATCACATACACTCAAGCAATTAATTAAATTATTTATGATTAGTCATGACCCTACTACGATCTTCTCAAGCCAATGAGAAGATAGGATGGTCAACCTAAGGTCAACAGCTTCTCAAGCTCCTCCCTTTGACCACCTTGTGTTGCTCGCGCCCTCCTCGTAACTCCGTCTCGAGTGGACCTTCCACCGCTCCAATTTTGTACATTACAATTTTTGAAACTCGAGTTACATTCGAGTCTAAACTAATTTACAACAAGAATATAAAATAGAGAAAGGCACAACGCGCAGGTCGTGAATCAAATATACAACACACACATCACATGACGGCACGCGGGCCGTATTATGAATTACAACACATTTTCAATCAAATTGGGTCTTTTTTGGCAATGACTATCACAAAATGATACATAATTCTAAATTATGTATTTTCTATAATTTTATGTAATTTTTACTATAATTTTTACAATTTTTATGAGTAAAATTCTCGGCGGTTCCGTTTAGCGGGTTTTCGGGCGCAATCGCGGAACGAATCCCCTTGCGGGGCCAGGGGCAGCGCCCCTACCCGCGATCTAACCATCGCGAGTGTTCCTTAGTGATCCTACAGCGCCTTAGCCCGCTGTCCCAAAAAGATTTGGGGCGAAACCTTGCCGTTTCGGAAAAATCTTCTCGGTAGTCGAAGCCTACAAGTGTCGAAACACTTGTTCTTCGCTTCTACGAGAAAAATACCCATAAAAACTATAAAAATATGAAATTTACAGAATATTATAGAACTGCTATTTTTCATAAAAATACAAAATAAACTCATACAAGACTTCGCACGTGGCTCTGATATCACTGTTGGGTTTTTCGGGCTGCGAAAATCGCTTTTTCGCGTCGCGGAAACCCCGAAACCCCCATGCCACCGGATCCGTGCGAAGTAAAATAAAACAAAATTTACGAGTACGAGTTTCTTACATCTAGATCTACATTAGGAGAAGATCTTTACCCTTGGTGCGAAGCCCTTCGCGTATCCCGCTCTTCCAAATGATGCCGGATCTCGAGATTGTCAAGTGTACAACCCTCTAGAAGTATCCACACAAACAAATAGGTGGAGAAACCTAACACAAAGGTGTCCTAGCACCTTGATAAGGTTCGGCCAAGAGAGGAGAGGGAGAAAGGTTGAGAGCTTGAGGAAGAAGATGATGTGAATGAGCCTTGAATGAAAAATCAAATTTCATTCCTCACAATAAGTGGTCGGCCACTATTGTAACCTCCTCTCATTTAATGTGGTCATTAAAATGAGGAGGAGATTTGTAACCTCCATGAAGTGGCACACACATGTTCTAAACATGATGATGTGTAACACTATTATTGGCCACTTAATGCCAACTCACAAATGATGTGGCATAAAGTCAAGTCAAACTTGACTTTTCCTCTTCCTCTCAAGTCAAGTCAAACTTGACATTATAACTCCCATGGTTGATCTAATCCAACCATTTGATTCAAGTCAATTTAATATAATGAATCTAATTCATTTAATTAAATTGATTCAATGAGTCATAATCTAAATTAGACTCATTGAACACATGAATCAACTTGAGTCCAACTCAATTAGTACAATTAGGATTACTCTTAATTCAATTTGATTCATCACATGAATCTAACCCTCTTGGTTCATCATATGAACCTAATCTCCATCTAATTGTCCTTTGTGTGTGACCCTATAGGTTCTTATAACGTTGGCAATGCTCCTAAACCCATTTAGAAGTATAAGTAATGAGCGGTATCTAGCAACACATCATTACTACCCAAGTTATAAGAATGTTGAGATCCAATATCACCTTGTGACTACTAATTATGACTCCTCACAATATATGACATTGTCCTTCTATCCTAGACATCTAGATTGATCAATATGAGGCATAGACCGTGTCATCCTCTAATCAATCTAAATCTCGAACTCCAAGTAGACTCACTCGATCAAATGAGCTCAATATCTTATATTGACTCATTTGGACATGACCATGCACTTCGTGGTCTCACTCTATCAAGAATATCGATGTCTCTCCCGTCATATAGGAGGGATAGATCCCATCTACATCACTCACATCCCTCCGCATAATTTGTTACATACCCAGTAATCGCCTTTATAGTCCACCCAGTTATGGGTGACGTTTGATGAAACCAAAGTACATAACTCCTTATGTTGGGAACCATGGTGACTTTAGGTCCAAGGACTAGTAGTCATACTAATAGCCACACGAGAAAGTATATGACACTCATATAACGATCCATGATACTTTCTCATGGCGGGTCTTTCAGTATACATTCTCCAATGCATACCCATGTGTCAACTTGATATCTCTATATCCATGACTTGTGAGATCAAGTCATCTAGTTGACCTACATGCTAGTCTCGTCACATTAACATTGTCCCTGAATGTTAATACTCGACTATGAATGATTAAGAGTAGTGTTCCCTATATCATCTCACTATCGGTTCAACTAACCAATTGATATAGGTAAGAACCCTCTACTCAAGGACGCTATTATACTTAGTTATTTGGCACCAATACAAATAAGTATAATAACAAAAAACAAATGCCTTTATTTATATACAAGAATATGATACAACGAGTCCATACAACAATCATCAAATGATTGGCTCTAGGGCTCTAACTAATAATTTTTTACTTTGTTTGGAGCCTTCAATGACTCTTACTCCAAGGTGCGCACTCGTCGAGTGCCTTCATTGGGTAATCACTATTAGTTCAAAATAAATTACAAAGATTGAATATAAGAACTGAAATAGAAATATTATCGACAAACAGAAAGGAAATTTTAAATCTTCATTCTTCGAACTTCGGAGCAGCCTTTCAGTATCATCGGAGTCTTTTCAGAGCAGCACGCGGATATAAAAGTTATAGCAAATGATTTTTTGAAGCTGCTGGCTGAAAGCCTTTATATAGGCCCATTCCGAGTACCTAGAACCCCTCTGGGTGCCTGGACCGTTGCTGATGTGGCGATCTCTCATTGAAACTTGATTCGTCAAGTTTATCCACCTCCGGACGCTTGGACCATTAACATGGGTTCGGCTAGTCGTCACGCTATAACTCAACTTCTAGATGACTTTTCTGGTCTGGGCACCTGGACCGCCCGAGTGCCTGGCTGGCACCCCGGTGAAGCTAGTCCGGGTGCCCGAAAACTCTTTTTTCAGCCTGTTCTTTCCTGCAAAAAAGAGTTAGTCTAGTCAACCAAAATATATTTATCCATAAAATAAAATTAACACAATACAATAAGATAGGAGTAGTAATTATATCTTATCTCCCCGAGACCATGATCTAGTAAAGGTCTTAGCTCATGTTTCCTAAATGAACCTAAGCTGGACCAACACATATTGTTCCCCCAATCGAAACCCATCCTCACTGGATCTCCACTCCAGTTACTTACCTCCACTTACCAACTGCAGTCGCTTAACTTGTCTTTGACCCACCTGGTCTTTTCGCCAGTTGTCAGATCCCACGGACCCAACTAGACTTCGACCGATTGTCAGGTTCTGTGGACCCAACCAGACTTCCCGCCAAATATTAGGTCCCGGGAACCTAGTTGGATATCAGCCTGATGTCAAGTTGTAACGCTCCAGGTTTTTTTTTAGAACAAATTATATATATATCCATAAACTTAAATCAACACCATCGTCAAGAAAATACTGAATTCTTAACATGAGTTCCTGAATTTATTTGCAACAAATAGCTACTAGACTATGCGGTAAGGTAAACTAAAGTAGTTCTTCAGGTTGTACTGCCATGGTCCCGAGCTGGCTCACTGGTCATTGCCTCCTGCCTCATTCATCTCATTTCCTAGGAAAAAAAATTATAATCTGTGAGTCAAGAGACTCAGCATATTCCAAATCGTGTTATGCAATAGGTAGCATCAATAATCTAGTGTACTACGGGGTACCCAAGCTAGGCAACTTAGGACTTACTTACTGACATGTTATAGGCATAAGCACAGGCGTTGACATAGACATGCAGACATGCGCGTGCGCATAAGCAAGTAAATAACTAAGCATGAAATAGACAATATCATGAGCAGACATAAAAACATAGACATGAACATACTTACATGGCATAAATGTTCATACTATAGAGGAACAAAAACATATAAGCATGTAAATAAACTAAGCATGGATTATAGTCAGGAGCATGTATATAAACATAGGAATAAACATACTAGCTGACATAAACGTACATACTATAGATGAACAGAAGCATAAGCATGTAATTAAACTAAACATGGAAAAGGTCATAATCACATAGAGTTAGTGAGCTCCCGGGCTAAGGTCACCGGTCACACTCAACTACATAGTTTGCTGAGCTCCCGGGCTAAGGACACCGATCACACTCGACCACGTAGATTTGGTGAGCTCTCGGGCTAAGGACATCGGTCACACTCGACCACATAAAATTGGCGAGCTCTCGGGCTGTGGCCATTGGTCACACTCGATCACGTAGATTTGGTGAGCTCCCGGGCTAAGGACACCGGTCACACTCGACCACGTAAAATTGGCGAGCTCCCGGGCTGTGGACACCGGTCACACTCGACCACATAGATTTGGTGAGCTCCCGGGCTGAGGACACCAGTCACACTCGACCACGTAGATTTGGTGAGCTCCCGGGCTGAGGACACCAGTCACACTCGACCACGTAGATTTGGTAAGTTCCCGGGCTAATGACACCGGTCACACTCATCGAATCAAATGTAGGCATTAACTAGATAGGAAATCAACATGCAACTTGGAAATCAATAAGCAAAAGTTTACTCCATGGATCATAAAGGAAACTACTCCTTCCGACAGTAATTAAATAGTAAGAAAATCTGATTAAATACTCCATGGGGTTCTTAAGCATGTAGCATCTATTTCACAATCACAGAATTTAACGTAAGCATTTACAAGTTAAAGCACCAACATGAATTATGGTAACCAATGAGCAAACACCCTACTACATGTTTTATATAGAAACTACTTCTTTTAACAGATTTCATTTGCAATAAAACCCGGTTAGATATTTGAAATGATTTCCCAGACATGTAGTACTAGATTTACATCCATAGAAACTAGGTTAAGCATTATCAAGTTCGAGTAGCAACATGAAAGAAAGACATCAATATCAAATACAATGTTACATGTGTCATATCGAAACTAATTCTCTTAACAGATTTTATAGAAAAAAAACATTTAATTAAATACCTGGAATGATTTTCTAAACATATAACCTTAGTTCTGCAAGTTGTAGGACAAATATAGACCCGAAGGTATGAAGGTCATACCCACATGTGGGAGAGACAAACAAAGATCCTACCTCAAGGGATACCATGATTTCTGAACTGTTCATCAAATTTAATTGACATTTGAATGTGTTCATATCCTCAGTCTATCTTCTACACAACAACCAATAGCTTTGTTATAGGAAGGAATTAAAACACAAAGGACGTAGGTAAATTTCCACCATTATATATGCAATCATCTCCTTAAGCATGCAAAAACGTTGCTTCGTAGAAATCAAAAGTAACTTATTGCATTGAGACTATAGACGTTTGTATAAAAATCTACATGGAAGCTATAATGGATGCACTTAACAGGTTGGAATTAAACTACGATGCATGCATTGCACAAAAATAAAAAAGTTTAAACCTCACTCTTTAATATCCGCAATTTGCCAATCCTATCATTAAATTTGCGCACACCAAGATCAATTCCCTCTAAGATGATGGTACTCCTCAAAAATCCAAAAGTTAAACAAAAGTGTATGAAACGAACAAAGGTCTCGAACCCACTCTTATAACCACCTAAACTTGCAGGATAACATTAATATGGATGACTCGAAACTGGGATTAAACTAAGTCTTATAGAATCCATAACTACACCAAAGTATAGAGCTAACTAGAGCATTAGACAAAGTTGGAAACATGCCTTTGATTTCTCTTTTCTTTTTCTTCCCGTAGAGCTCTAGGGCCGGTGGAGAATGATGAGGAGGGGTGGAGTTTCTTAGGGCTGGCTACCAAGAAAAATTTTCTAAAGCTTTTGGAAGTAGAATTTTAAAGAGGTGGAAGCTTAAGACTTTATCTAAATTCTATCAATTTTATAGAGATCAAATTTACATTATATTTTATATTATATAATATGTCAATTATCTATACGTTAGTGATCATATTTGCTTTATGTTATATATAATATATTATTTATAAAGATTAAATCTATATAATAATATCTAATTTATTTATACGTTTCTTATATAATCTATATTTTATATTTTATATCATAATATATAATATGTAAATTATCTTTTTGATGAATAATCTATATAAAAATTTTATATATTTATATTTTATTATTTGATTAATCTAAATTCTTTAATGGTAGGCTAACTTAATTAAATAAGTTCTTAATTAAATTAAGCGACCACTTTAATTAAACCATTGAGTTTCCGAACACTACACAAGTCCTCCAAACCCGTCAACTCCTGCACACTTGATAAAGCAATTACACCACAAACAATCTAACTTTAATCCACTTATCATTCATCAAAACCTAAATTAGATCATTAGTGTAAATTACATCAATAGTTTTCACACCATATTTGACCTACTTTTACTTGCATGATTTGTAATATCTTGACTCTATGCTTCATTTTCATGCTTCATTACTCCTAGATATTGCTCTCGTATATTTTTGTTGACAAGGACGAGAATTAGAGTGAAATCGGAGGAAGGAGATCAAATTTTGAGACTCCACAGTCAGACACAAATTCCTGTGCCTGGCTTGCCCGACTCACCATAGGTGCCCAGGCCCAATAGCACATGTCGTGCCCCACTTAGTCGACTTGACATGGCTGCCCATGCCAAACGACATGGGTCGTGCCCTTCTCTGCCTCCATGCCACGACTGCCTGTGCCTAGATCGGTCGGCTTGCCACGACCGCCCATGCCCAACGACACAGACCATGTCTTGTCAGATCCAAAGCCCTGCGCCCGACTTGGGCGCCCGTGCCCAGTGACACGACCCATGTTGAGTGTCTGATTTTCTGCACTATAAAAGGAGTTGTCGTTATTGGTATTGGGGGCGAAGTCCTCCTCCTTAGGAAAGGGTTTCCCCTAGAGCCACCACCTTCATCCACTCCGACGATCTGTCCACCTCCGGCACAAGGAACCACTCCGAAGACATCAGGAGCCTTCTCCCTAAGCATTTCTTATCTCTATTCTCTAATTTGAATTATATGAATGTTTTTATTAGTATCTTTGATTTGTAATTACCTTGCAATGAAGAAGTTCGTTTGATTCTTGGATATAGGGAGTAGCTCTTTTGATATGTGAACATCTTTTTTATTTAATCTATTGAGTTAGCATATTTCTTGTTCAATGAAATATGTGTTTTGCATCTTTTCATTCAAAAGTATGAGATTTGTATCCCATGAGGTTTGAGGATGAACCAAAAGGAGAACCTAACCCTCTGACCCGTAGAAAATCAAGACGCAGAGAGTCAGATAAGAAAGTGCAACCTAGTATGTCGCAAGGAATCCTAGGTTATCATAGAGCTTAATGGATCAAACCTAATTCGTTGTGACGTAGTAGAAAAAGTAGTTAATTAGAGGTCAAGTAATGAAAATGCCCCGTTAAGTTTTGATCACTAGTTACGATCCTTTCAAAAGTAGACAATGACTAGGGTTGGTATGCCATTGTAATATCAAAAGTTCACATTGTTAGGATGTATACTAAAAGCCTAGCTTTTGGTATAAACATTTATCTAGAAATAAGAATCACATTGGTCAAATGTCTACATTTATAATAAATGTAGTTGTTCAATTAATTTATATTGTAGATAACATGGTGTGTGGTGTCATACACAGAAGATCATGTTATCGATTCTTTATAAATTATAAACAGTTGCTCATGACTAAGATGGAAAGGAATAAACTATTGGAATAGTCGTAGTGTAATTAGGTATTAGTTTATCTTGACTAATAAATTACACTAGTACACTCTAAGTGTATTGAGTAGGACCATTTTAGGTAAGTTCTTTTTATACTGACTTGATAAAAGAACTAGACCTTAGTTATTATGGAAGTGTGTGCTCTTAATCCTAATATAATAACAAGCACATATATTTGATATTTATTTCTTTAATTTATCAATGGGTGAGATTTAGTTAGATAAATCAATAAGTCCGATAAGTTGAGAAATGATATCACTTATAGTGTGTGTTGTTGATTATAGAAGGAAATTGTATCCTAGTGATCTAGGTTGATAATGTCCCCAAGAGGAGCTCATAAAGATTGTCATGTTAAACCCTGCAGGTGGACTTAGTCCGACATAACGATAAGGTTGAGTGGCACTACTCTTGGACTAAGATATTAATTAAATGAGTTGTCAGTAACTCACTTAATTAGTGGACATTAGACATCTTAAACACAGGGAGACTAACACACTCATAATAAGAAGGAGCCCAAAATGTAATTTGGGATTGGTGCGGTAGTTCAATAATAGTTCTTTAGTGGAATGAATTATTATTGATGAAATTAAGTTGTGTGTTCGAGGTGAACACGGGAAGCTTAATTTCATCGGGAGACCAAAACCAATTCCTCCTCTCGGTCCCTATCGTAGCCTCTTGTATATAGAGATTTATACCCACCACATACCTATCTTCTTACCCAACCAATAGGGGCCGGCCAAGCCAAGCTTGAAGCTCAAGCTTAGGGCCGGCCAAGCCTAAAGGTTGAGCCTTAAGGTGGTCGGCCAATAGCTTGGAGCCCAAGCTTAGGTGGTCGGCCACTAGAATATTAAAAAGGATTTTTATTAAAATTATTTCTTATGTGGATATCATGGTTTTAAAATAGAGTTTAAAATTTAATTTTTTTCCTTTTATAGTTTTCTACAAAAGATTAAGAAAAGATTTGAAATCTTTCCTTATTTGTAGATTGAAAGGAGATTTTAATTTTGAGAAAACTTTCTTTTTTAACCATGATCATAATTTAAAAGAGAATTTTAAAAATTAAATATTCTCTTTTATTAGTTTCTACAAAAGATTAAGAAAAGATTTGATATCTTTCCTTCTTTGTAGATTGAAAAGATATTTTAATTTTTAGAGATAACTTTCCTTTTTGGAAATTATCCACATGTTTAAAAGAAAGATTTTAATTTATAAAATTTCTTTTTTATAAATCACCATGAAGGGAAAAATTATTGGAGAAATTTTTATAAATTTTCGGAAACAAATTAGGAAGTTTTAATTCTTGATTTAATTAAAATTTTCCTTGTTTTGGGGAGAAAGTGGTCGGCCATATGAATTGAGAAAAGAAAATTTCTTTTTAATTAATTAAATTTTCCTTTTCATGACAAAAGAATTAAGGAAGTTTTTATTAAAATTTCCTTATTTGCCAAATCTAAGGATTATAAAAGAGGGGGTAGAGGTGCTTTCATGGGTGAACGACTCTATTATTCTTCTCCTCTCTTTTCCTCCTTGGTGGCCGACCCTAGCTTCTCCCTCTTCTCTTTTTCTTGTGGCCGACGCCAACCCCTCTTGGAGCTCTTGATGGTGGCCGGTTCTAGCTAGGAGAAGAAGGAGAGAAAGAAGGTTTTGTTTCTTGCATCCCTTGGAGTTTGGTGGTGGTGGTCGGACCTCTACTTCTCTTGGAGAATTGTGGTGGCCGAAACCTAGAAGGAAGAAGAAGGTGCTTGGTGGTTCTCGTCTCAGAAGATCGTTGCCCACACAACGTCCGAGGTTAGAAGAGGAATACGGTAGAAGATCAAGAGGTTATTTTTGCTTACAAAGAAAGGTATAATTAGTAATTATTTTCCGCATCATACTAGTTGTCTTTGTATTGTTATTTTTGGAAATACCAAACACAAGAGGCATATGATTCTAGAGTTTTCGAAATAGTTGTTCGAGTTTGTATTTTCTTCTTTTTCGAATTTGTGATTCGATTGTTCTTTTTGGTTAACCTAGAGTTATTTATGAAAATTAAATATTAGCTTTCCTTAAAAGGCTTTGTCTAGGCGGTGGTGGTTGTTCCCATATCCAAGAAGGCCATGTGCCTCGCCATGCAGTCCTGGAAGCTAATTTTGGAAATTAATATTTAATGAAATTAATAACATAGGTGGATTTGAATCAATAGTGTTAAGTTCCGCTTGCGATTCAAATCTAAACCATTAAGAACAGATAAGTTAAATTTGGAATCAATGATGTTAAGTTCCGTCTGCGATTCCTAATTTAACTTCTAAAGAACACAATAGGTTATTTAAGGAAAGGTTCGACACTTGTACAAAATTTTTATACAGTGGAACCGGTACGATTTTCCTAGGAGTAACCAACAATTGGTATCAGAGCTAGGGTTTGCCTCTGTATGTTTGGTTTTCAAATTAGGTTATGCACATGTCATACATAATTTAGGCAGGATAATAGTAGGATGTGCTAACTTTGTGGTTGCAGGCTCTAACTATTATGGCATATTTTTATTGTGTGTGATTGGACCCTTGGACATGTCAAGGGCATTTTATTGTGTGTGCATGATTGTATGTAACTAATACAGCATGAGCTGTATTAGCCTTAGGATTTTAGAATTTTATTTTCGATCTAGATTACATGTACATTCCTTCGTGGAATATAGGATCGATATATGTAAAATTCTATTTTTTGTCGCGGATCGGATTCTTGTGAGGCGTGGTACTTTTGGAGCACTTGAGGCACAGCGGAATAAGAAGCAAGATGGATGCGACAACTCGACCCGATGGCGGTGGCTAAAGATGACAGCAGCTAGGGTTGGAGCACATGGAGAACAGTAACAGGAAAAGGCCATAATAGTTGGGAAATAATTTCCATATTTATTGCTTTATTTACTGTGATGTGTGTGTATGCATGTGATGTATGCTAGGATAACTTAAAATTCCTCACTTTAAATAACTAAGTGGGAGAGGGATTTATTTTAATAAATTCCACGGTCTCCATTACTAGTTTGTAAGTGATGCAAACTAACTTGCGCGTTGGCTCTGAGTGCCTTCCTCCATATCGGATGAGTTTGGTTGCGGATCACTATATCAAACTTCCATTTAGGATGACTATAGGAAATTAATTAAGAGTGTGTGATCTTCCCCATCGGAAGGGGCATAATCTTATTAATGGATTTAGTGTCAAGTAATGGTATACACTTAGGCACATCTAATAGTATCCTCCCCATCAGAGTCACTGCTATTATTTGTGTGACCGAAGAAAACCAAGTATTAATTTGTCATAAAGATAGGTTGATAAGATAATAAAATTAAAACTCCCTCTTACAAATGTTGAGATTTTGTATACGTCCACACTATCGTGGCATACAAAATTTACGGTGTATGAGGTAATTTTATTTGTCAGGATGACAAGAAAATAAAATTAATGGGAAAAACTCCTTTTACAAATGTTTAGTTTTGTATACGTCCACACTATCGTGGCATACAAAATTAGCGGTGTTTGAGGTAATTTTATTTGTCATAAAGACTTATTGACAAGATAATTAATGGGTAAAACCCTCCTCTTACAAATGTTTGAATTTGTATACGTCCACACTATCGTGGCATGCAAAATTCACGGTGTTTGAGGTGTTGGTGAATTTAAATGATATTGTTTTAAGGAATCAATATTATTTCAAATTCAAAGTTATTGACCAAAATATTTGATAGACCAACTATTAATTTTATTGGTCATGAAGTTAGGATGACGAGATAATAAAATTAATGAATAAAATCTCCTCTTTGTTTTTGTATACGTCCACACTATCGTGACATACAAAATTCATGGGGATTTTAAGGTGTTGGTCTTGACCAAATATTTTTGTGATTCTTAGGATTTAAAATGTTTGTCAATCCCCTAGTTGTTATACTATAGAATAGACTTAGTAGTCCCAATTGTAATGATTGGAAATAGGACTTGGACATTTAAGGTAGACTGTCCTCTTAGAGCTAAGAACAAAATAGGTGTATTTCATTTATTAGTTAATACATGATTAGTGATGTTATCTACCGGTACCTGGTGTGTAGATACGGGAGCCACTAATCATGTTTGCAATTTATTGCAGAGGTTCCAGGAAACCTGATAACTATATGAAGGGGAAGTCACCGTCTACATGGGCACTACTGCAAAAGTGGTAGCTGTTGCAGTGGGAGATGCTTATCCTTTGATAGGGATAAAATATAGATTTTAAGAAATTATCTTTACGTACCAAGTTTAGAAAGAATTTGATTTCGGTTTCTAAACTATAGAAGAATAGATATTCTATCTATTTTGATAACAAACTTGTTATCAAGAAAATAGGAAAGATATCTGTTTTGGTACGTTGGTTAATAATTTATAAATCCAATAACTCCCACGATGCAATAAATGGAAATTAATAACACATCTTCTAACTATTAAGAGAAAGCAACCTTCAGAAATGAACTAATTATATCTTTGGAATTAAAGGCTAGGTTATTTTAACTTAAGTAGGATTCATTGGTAGCTGATGAACTTTTAGGTTCATTGGTAGTGGAAATCTTTCTAACCTGAGAGTCTTACTTGGAAGAAAAAAATAACCGAAAAGCTTTTAAGTCTAAGGGATATGGAGCCAAAGATATAATGGAATTGGTTCATTCTGATTTGTGTGGTCCTATGACTATCCAGACAAGAGGTTGTTTTCGAATATTTCGTCTATTTTATAGACAACTATTCGAGGCACAGATAGATTTACTTGATACACCGCAAGTCTAAGTGCTTTGATTAGTTCAAAGAGTATGAGGCTGATGCGGAGAAATGTCAAAGTAAAAATATCGAGACACTACGGTGAGATCGTAGTAGCAAATACCTCTTGGAGAATTTAGGAGTCACTTATCAGAAGTAGGGATTTAATCCCAACTAACTGCACTTGGTACATCCCAACAGATTAGTGTAGTAGAATGAAGGTATAAGGCTCTTATGGAATAATTAGATCGATGATAAGTTATTTAGAAAATTACCAAATTTGTTTTAATGATATACACTGAAAATAGAAGTGAACATAGTACCTTCTAAGTTAGAACTCTCTACTCCCATAGAATTACAGAATGGGCGTAAGCCTATTCTGAAGCATATTCGGATTTGGGTAGTCTAGCATGTGAGAGACACTGAAAAATTGGACATGAGTTCACTTGTTTGTGAGTTATCCTAGAAAAATGAAAAGAGGTGTGTAGTCCTTAAAATCGGAAGGTCATTGTTGGCACCAATGATCGATTTTAGAAAAGGACTATATTATAAGCCCCATGAGTAAAAATTGTTCTTAAGGAAATTAAAGGACACGTCTAACCTAATACCAACTGTATAAGATGAAATATCACAAGAAACTACAACACGTATCACAAATGATGCACAATTGCAGAAAGTACCTTGTCATAGTGGGAGGGTTGTTAGGCAACCTAAAAAGATTCATGTTTTGGGAGAGTCTTTAGACTCGATCCCTGGAGGACATGAACCTGATCTCCGGACATATGACGAAGCACTCCAAGATAAAGATGTAGCATCTTTGTAAAGAATATAGAATTAGAATAGAGTCTGGAAGCTTATAAAATCACCAAATGGTGCAAAAGCTATTGGGTAAAAATAAGTCTACAATAGGAAAAGAGGGATAGACAGGAAGGTAGAAACTTTCAAAGCAAGGCTTGTTGAAAAAGGAAACCTTTTTACCGGTAGACATGCTTAAGTCTACCCGGATTCTTTTATCTATGAGATTTAGCAAGTGGATATCAAGACAGTTTTCCTTAATGGAAGTCTTAAAAAAAACATCCATATAAAGCAACCAGAAGGGTTCATTGCAAAGAGCAAAGAGCATCTTGTGTGTAAGCTCAAACAGTCTATGGATTGAAGTAAAGCTTCAAGGTCTTGGTACATTCAGTTTAATAAAGTAATCCAGACCTATGGATTTATTTTATAACCGAATGAGTTTTGTGTATACAAGAAATGTGATGGAAACGTGGTGGTATTTCTTGTACTATATGTAATAACATTTTTGGTACTTGGAAACAATATCAAAGTGTTGTCAGAAGTAAGGGTATGGTTGTCCAAACAATCTGATATGAAGGACTTGGGAGAATGCATATATTCTTGGGATCAAAAGGATCGCAAGAAAAGAATATATTTTACTTATCCCAAGCTTCATATATCGAAACAATCTTAGCTCGTTTTAGCATGCAGAACTCCAAGAAAGGTTTCTTACCTTTTAGGCATGGAGTAGCTTTATCTAAAGAGATGTCTCAGAAGACATCAAAGGAAATAAAGGATATGAAGGCAGTTCCTTATGCTTCGGTTGTAGGAAGTCTAATGTATGCAACGCTGTGTACGAGATTGGATATCTGTTTTACCATGGGCATGTTGGGTTTTTCGGACCGCGAAAACCGCTTTTCGCGTCGCGGAAACCCCGAATCACCCAAAGCCGTAGATCCGTGCAAGGAAAACCGAACGGAAATTACGAGTACGAGTTTCAAAACCTTTAGATCTACTCCTAGATCTATGTGTTGAGAGCTTTACCCTTGTTGCGTGCCCTTTCGCGTTCCCGCTCGTCTAAGGAGTTGCCGGATCTCAAGACCGTCAAGCGTCGGTCCTCTAGAAGTATCCACACGGACACGTAGGTGGAGAAAACCTTACACAAAGGTGTGCTAGCACCTTGGTAAGATTCGGCCAAGCAAGGAGGAGAGGGAGAGGGAGAGCTTGAGGAAGAAGAAGGAGTAATCACTTGAATGAGAAAATTGAATTTTCTCATTCAATCAAAAGTGGTCGGCCACTCTCTATTGTAACTCCCCTTATTAATGGATTAAGTTGTCATCAAGGAGAGAATGTAACCTCCATGAGGTGGCACTCACTAGTAACTCTCATGAGGTGGCACACCATGATGATGTGGAACATCATCATTGGTCCACCTAATGCCAACTCACCAATGAGGTGGCAAAAGGTCAAGTCAAAATTAACCTTTGGTCTTCCTTCTTAAGTCGAGTCAAACTTGACCCAATCTCTTCCATGGTTGATCCAATCTAACCATTTGATTCAAGCCAACTTAATATAATGAATCTAATTCATTTAATTAAATTGATTCAATGAGTCAAAATCTAAATTAGACTCATTGAACACATGAATCAACTTGAGTCGAACTCAAGTTAGCCCAATTAGGATTACTCTTAATCCAATTTGATTCATCAAATGAATCTAATCCTCTTGGTTCATCATATGAACCTAATCTCCATCTAATTGTCTTAAGTGTGTGACCCTATAGGTTCTTGTAACGTTGGCAATGCCCTAAACCCATTTAGGAGCATAAGTAATGAGCGGTATCTAGCAACACATCATTACTACCCAAGTTACAAGAATGTCGAGATCCGACATCACCTTGTGACTACTAATTGTAATTCCTCACAATATATGACATTGTCCTTCTATCCTAGACATCTAGATTGATCAATATGAGGCATAGACCGTGTCATCCTCTAATCAATCTAAATCTTGAACTCCAAGTAGACTTACTCGATCAAATGAGCTCAACATCTAATGTTGACTCATTTGGACATGGCCATGCACTTAGTGGTCTCACTCTATCAAGAATACCGATGTCGCTCCCGTCATATGGGAGGGATAGATCCCATCTACATCACTCACATCCCTCTACATAATTCGTTATATACCCAGTAACCGCCTTTATAGTCCACCCAGTTACGGGTGACGTTTGACGAAACCAAAATACATAACTCCTTATGTAGGGATCCATGGTGACTTCAGGTCTAAGGACTAATAGTCATACTAATAGCCACATGAGAAAGTATATGACACTCATATAACGATCCATGATACTTTCTCATGGCGGATCATTCAGTATACATTCTCCAATGTATACCCATGTGTCAGCTTGATATCTCTATATCCATGACTTATGAGATCAAGTCATCGAGCTGACCTACATGCTAGTCTTATTGCATTAACATTTTCCCTGAATGTTAATACTCGACTAAGAATGATTTAGAGTAGTGTTCCCTATATCATCTCACTATCGATTCAACTAATCGATTGATATAGGCATGAACCTTCTACTCAAGGACGCTATTATACTTAGTCTATTTGGCACTAATATAAATAAGTATAATAACCAAACAAATGCCTTTATTAATATGTACAAGAATATGATACAATGAGTCTATACAATCATCAAATGATTGGCTATAGGGCTCTAACTAACAGGGCATGGTTAGCAGATATCAAAGCAACTTTGGACAAAGACATTGGTCTGTGGTAAATCATATATTGAAGTACCTTAGAGGCACTAGAGATTATATGCTAGCTTACAAGGCATATAATTTATTCCCTGTGGGTTGCATGGATTTTAACATCCAATCGAAAAGGGATAATAGTAAGTCAACCTCGGGGTTTTGTGTTTACTTTAGGAGGTAAAGTCATAACTATGGAAGAGTGATAAGCATAGGTGCTTTTTCGGACTCCGCCATAGAAGCTGAGTATATGGCAGCCTCTGAGATAGTCATAGAAGTTGTATGGCTCAGATACTTCAAGATAGAATTAGATATGATTTCTGGTTTGTCCAAAATAATTTGGTGCAGTAGCAAACTCGAAAAAACCATAAGTCCATAAGGCAAGTAAACACAATAGAGCGCAAGTACTACCCAATACGAGAAATCATATAACGAGGAGAAGTTGTTGCTGCTTAGATTGCATCAAGTGATAAACTGGAAGATCCTTTCACTAAGGCCCTTAAGGCAAGAGCTTTTGATGTGCATGTTGAAGGGGTGGGAATCAGATGCATGGCAGCAGATATGACAGCTTAGTCTTTTAGTATAAGTGGGAGATTGTTAGGATATATACTAAAAGCCTAGCTTTTGGTATAAACATTTATCTAGAAATAAGAATCACATTGGTCAGATGTCTACATTTATAATAAATGTAGTTGTTCAATTAATTTATATTATAGATAACATGGTGTGTGGTGTCACACACAGAAGATCATGTTATCGGTTCTTTATAAATTATAAACAGTTACTCACGACTAAGATGGAAAGGAACAAACTATTGGAATAGTCGTAATGTAATTAAGTATTAGTTTATCTTGACTAATAAATTACACTAGTACACTCTAAGTGTATTGAGTAGGACCATTTTAGGTAAGTTCTTTTTATACTAACTTGATAAAAGAACTAGACCTTAGTAATTATGGAAGTGTGTGCTCTTAATCCTAATATAATAACAAGCACATATATTTGATATTTATTTCTTTAATTTATCAATGGATGATATTTAGTTCGATAAATTAATAAGCCCGATAAGTTGGGAAATGATATCACTTATAGTGTGTGTTGTTGATTATAGAAGAAAACTGTGTCCTAGTGATCTAGGTTGATAATGTCCCCAAGAGGAGCTCATAAAGATTGTCATGTTAAACCCTGTAGGTGGACTTAGTCCGACATGACGATAAGGTTGAGTGGTACTACTCTTGGACTAAGATATTAATTAAATGAGTTGTCAGTAACTCACTTAATTAGTGGACATTCGACATCTTAAACACAGGGAGACTAACACACTCATAATAAGAAGGAGCCCAAAATGTAATTTGGAATTGGTGCGATAATTCAATAATAGTTCTTTAGTGGAATGAATTATTATTGATGGAATTAAGTTGTGTGTTCGGGGCGAACACGGGAAGCTTAATTGCATCGGGAGACCAAAACCAATTCCTCCTCTCGGTCCCTATCGTAGCCTCTTGTATATAGAGATTTATACCCACCACATACCTACCTTCTTACCCAACCAATAGGGGCCCACCAAGCCAAGCTTGAAGCTCAAGCTTAGGGCCGGCCAAGCCTAAAGGTTGAGCCTTAAGGTGGTCGGCCAATAGCTTGGAGCCCAAGCATAGGTGGTCGGCCACTAGAATATTAAAAAGGATTTTTATTAAAATTATTTCTTATGTGGATATCATGATTTTAAAAGAGAGTTTAAAATTTAAATTTTTCCTTTTATAGTTTTCTACAAAAGATTAAGAAAAGATTTGAAATCTTTCCTTATTTGTAGATTGAAATGAGATTTTAATTTTGAGAAAACTTTCCTTTTTAACCATGATCATAATTTAAAAGAGAGTTTTAAAAATTAAATATTCTCTTTTATGATATCTTTCCTTATTTGTAGATTGAAAAGAGATTTTAATTTTTAGAGATAACTTTCCTTTTTGGAAATTATCCACATGTTTAAAAGAAAGATTTTAATTTATAAAAATTTTTTTTTATAAATCACCATGAAGGGAAAAATTATTGGAGAAATTTTTATAAATTTTCGGAAACAAATTAGGAAGTTTTAATTCTTGATTTAATTAAAACTTTCCTTGTTTTGGGGAGAAAGTGGTCGGCCATATGAATTGAGAAAAGAAAATTTCTTTTTAATTAATTAAATTTTCCTTTTCATGGCAAAAGAATTAAGGAAGTTTTTATTAAAATTTCCTTATTTGCCAAAACCAAGGATTATAAAAGAGGGGGTAGAGGTGCCTTCATGGGTGAACGACTCTATTATTCTTCTCCTTTCTTTTCCTCCTTGGTGGACGACCCTAGCTTCTCCCTCTTCTCTTCTTCTTGTGGCCGGCGGCAACCCCTCTTGGAGCTCTTGATGGTGGCCGGTTCTAGCTAGGAGAAGGAGAGAAAGAAGGTTTTGTTTCTTGCATCCCTTGGAGCTTGGTGGTGGTGGACAGACCTCTACTTCTCTTGGAGAATTGTGGTGGCCGAAACCTAGAAGGAAGAAGAAGGTACTTGGTGGTTCTCATCTCGGAAGATCGTTGCCCACACAACGTCCGAGGTTAGAAGAGAAATACGGTAGAAGATCAAGAGATTATTTTTGCTTACAAAGAAAGGTATAACTAGTAATAATTTTCCGCATCATACTAGTTTTCTTTGTATTGTTATTTTTGGAAATACCAAACACAAGAGGCATATGATTCTAGAGTTTTCGAAATAGTTTTTCGAGTTTGTGTTTTCTTCTTTTTTGAATTTGTGATTCGATTGTTCTTTTTGGTTAACCTAGAGTTATTTATGGAAATTAAATATTAGCTTTCCTTAAAAGACTTTGTCTAGGCGGTGGTGGTTGTTCCCATATCCAAGAAGGTCATGTGCCTCGCCATGCAGTCCTGGAAGCCAATTTTAGAAATTAATATTTAATGGAATTAATAACATAGGTGGATTTGAATCAATAGTGTTAAGTTCCGCTTGCGATTCAAATCTAAACCATTAAGAACAGATAAGTTAAATTTGGAATCAATGATGTTAAGTTCCGTCTGCGATTCCTAATTTAACTTCTAAAGAACACAATAGGTTATTTAAGGAAAGGTTCGACACTTGTACAAAATTTTTATACAGTGGAACCGGTACAATTTTCCTAGGACTAACCAACACACATCAAATATCATAGGATGGTCTACCTACATAAATACCCATTAAGGATAGGAAACTAAACATAGATTAGGTGATTATGATCATTTGGGTGAAACTGAAGTCCTAAAATCACTTCCCCCTTCACTCACTTCCCTGACTCAACTCTCTTCTCTGCCTCTCCCTCAAACTTTGTCAACTCTTATTCTCTTAAACTTTCTTGTGACCACACACCACCATGATCGTCTAGATAACTTGCTTTGCAAACGTAGCTAGTGCTTAATCAACAGTCCTTGTGGATCGATATTTTATTACTTGATAGCACTTATGTGCACTTATGGATTTGAATACATCACCATGCTGCCAGTCAAGGCCAAGCTTGTGGCCAACAACTGGCGGTCGCCCAAGCTATGATTGACCAAGGTGTCAACCACGTTCTAGCGACCTACCACACTTCCAGCCATGGCTAAGTTGCCAATCGCGACCAAGCTCATAGCCAATAGTTGGCGGTCGTGAGCTAGCAGCCGACCAAGCCATCAACCATATTTTAGAGGCCGGAGAGCCGCCGACCACGTGCTAGTGGCCGAAAAAGCCGTCAACCGTGTGTTGGCGGTGGACAAAGTCGTCGGCTGAGTGCCGAAGGCCGACAAAGCTATCGGTCGTCAGCTGATGGCCAGTAAATGAGAAGCCGCATGCATAAGAAAAATTGGAGTTGTGGCCTAATTTTTCAACCAGGATTACCGACGGAAATCTATTTCCATCCGTATTTACTGACAAAAATTAATTTTCATCGTTAATTTCCATAGGTATTCCATTAGAAAATACCGATAGAAATAAAATTTCATCGATAAGTTTGGTTAATTATGTAGCCCTAGCTGCAGCATTGATCAATTTCTTGACAAAATCCTATTTTTCATTAGAAAATATCGATGGAATATGGTTCCGTCTGAAAATTTTTCATTGATAATAGAGATTTTTTTTTTTGTAGTGGTAATTCTTATCTTCGCGCTTACGTATTAGATTTAGTCTGAACCATATCCAATTTTAATTTACCGCCCTCACTTTGTATTCTATGATTTAATTCATTAGTATATTATTTCATATTTTATTTTTAAAATTTATTCCTTAACATTCTAAGTTGGGATATTTCCTCGTAAAAGTGGTACCAATGGATTAGTTAGGTCCAGAACTTTCCAAATATATGATTAATTTTAGTTTTATGAGAACAAGGTGATAAATCGATCAATCAAAATAGCGGTGAAAGTTTGGTATTATTTTTTTTTAAAAAAAAATCAGAGGGCGGTCACATCCTTTCATCCCCACGTGGTTACACAATTGCTCACCTCAAAATACACTATCTAAAACACAATAAGCATAATAATTCATAGCAGTGAGCACAGTTATTTCAGTTAATAATTAAACTGAATTAATCGAAAATATATTTAACCGATTTAATTTTGGAGACTCCACAGCCGGACATGGGTGCTCGTGCCCAGAGGCACAGGCCATGCCTGGCTCGGTCGACTCACCACGAGTGCCAGGGCCCAGTGGCATGGGTCATGCCCCACTCGGTCGACTTCCCATGGCTACCTGTATTAGTACCTCAAGGTAGTTTTGATATGGTCAACCGAGTTAAGTTAGGTCCTGTGTATATTTTGATGCCTTGTATCTAAGTGTGCAGGAACTTAGGATCACAGGAAGTCGAGCGAAAGACGCAGCTAGCGAGAAGGACCGCACAGGAGAGAGTCGACGGGCTCGGTACGTCCAAGGGACGAAGTGCTGCGGAAGAGTATGCAGGTGAAGAGAAGGAAGCACGCAGTATTTTTGAGGGACGAGAAGCCGAAGCTGAAGCTTGCTTGAGAAGAAGACTGGAAGATGGGGTTGGTTGAGTCCAATTCCAGATGGACGAAATCACCCAAGTAAACGGAGCAGCGAAAGAGCAAACAGAGCTACTGGATCTGCTGAAGGCACCTCCAACGCGGCTGGAGGTGCCCTCGCGCCTTTCTGGTGGAAGGCTCCTTCAATCTCTTGAAGGCGCTTTCGAGCCTTTATGGAAAACGCCTTTGACTGAGCAAAAAGTAATCGTTAGCGAAGATAAAGTTTTATCATCACACGATAACATTTGTCATCCTGGAGGAGCCTTCAAGCTTATTAAAGGCGTCTTCCAAGGTCGGATATGATTTTTCAGGGGCTATAAAATGATCCTTGGAGTTAGGAAATATTCAACAACTTTAGTATTCATTTCCTAGTCTTTTTCTGAGCGTTCAATGAGTGTATGAGGCCTCTTTGCCTTTACCGAAGGAGATTTTTAATGCTTTCTTTTGTCTTGGATTAACAACCACCTAGGTTGTAACCAAGTAACTTTCTATGCCTCTTTATTTTATTAGTTGTTAAATTGCTTTAATTTAATTGTGCTACTCATGTTGTCTGAAAGATCAAGAAAGGTCTGATTTTATTATATAGGTAATTCACCCCCCTCTTGTCAGTTGTACGGGTTCCAACAAGTGGTATCAGAGCCAGGCTTGCATCAGAAGGAGTAACCGCCATCTAAAGCAAAAGAAATGGCCGGATCCAGCATCTACCTGCCAAAATTTGAGGGAGACTTCGCAACGTGGAAAAAGAATATGGAGATATTTTTCAAGACTGACTTTGAAAATTTATTAATTATAAAATACAATTTTGTAGTTCCTACTGATCATCACGGAGCCAGAAAAGAAGAGTACACGTGGACAAAGAAAGAACAAGCTGACTTCGTGGATAATGGAAAAGTAGAGTTCCATCTGCTTAGTGTTCTTTCGCCCTTGGAGGTAAGCCAGATTGGAAGATACAACTTCACCAAAGATCTCTGGAAAAAATTCCTAGAACTCCATGAGGGTACTTCAGAAGCCAAACTAGCGAAACGGGACATTCTCCGAAGCCAACTGACGAACCTCCAAATGAACAAAAGATAAAAGGTAGTCCAACTCCATACAAGGATCAAAGATCTAATCGCCCAGCTCAACAACCTCGGAGAAAATGTAACAAATCGTGACTCTTTAAGGTACACACTTAACACCTTTCCAAGAACTCAAGAATGGTCAACCTTAGTAGATGCTTACTACATCTCTAAAGACCTTGAGGTAAGTGTTGGGGATCGATCGACCGGCTTGAAGGGGGGTTGGATAGACGGCGCCCCCAAATACTCGCTTCTTTCTACAACGTTAGTTTGCGCAGCGGAAATACAAACAAAACAAACAAGCTTAAAGATAAAGGCAAGAAAGAAATGCAAACCAAGCTACACGATCGTTTAACGTGGTTCGGAGATTAGGGCTCCTACTCCACGGCTGTCCGTAAGGTGGACGATCCCGATCCTTCGGTGGATTACTCCCCGGCAAACTCCGGCTAGCTCACGTAGCTCCTTGTGGGTGGAGAAACCTCACCACAACCCTCACAAGAACTCTTTTGACGCTAGGGTACAAGTAGACTACTAATAGAGATTAACCACCTCTATTTCGTCAACTCAAACCAAGCTCCCAAGCTTTGGTTTTATAGGCCACGGGTTGGAAAACCCCGCCTACCAGTCGACTGCTAAAACATGCAGTCGACTGCCCTCTGTGGAAATTCGACCGTTACATCCCAACGGCTCGATTCCACACATTCTGTTCGATGCCAGTCGACTGACCCAGTCGACAAGTACTGCTACAGATCGCTACAGTAAAACCCTAAAACTAGGATTTTACTCTGAGTACAATCTCTCATGCACTCGTACCCTCACCCTTATGACTCATTTGATACTTCATTTGCAGCTTTGACCTCTTGCCTTCAAGCCTACTTCCTTTGGCTCTCGTCTCTCAGATGCATTCAAGCCCGCGGCTCGTCCCCAATGTCATCCTTCGCGTATGCCTTGAAGTCGCTTCCCTCGGCCCTTGTCCTCGCTGCCTTGTCCACGGTCTCTCGGATGCTCCATCCTTCACCGGACCCGAAGCCATCAACCTGAGTCACATGTGTATCCTGCAAACCTGCACAACTCAAATACATATATCAAATACAAGGGTGAACCTAACTTAAACCCTTTGCCCAAACACCAAAACATATGGTCGCACGGACCATTGGGATTGCTCCAACAATCTCCCCTTTTTTGGTGTTTGGCAATACGTTTAAGTTAGGGAAAACAAATAGCAAATAAACATGCTAATACATACAATGGACTTACGATGCCAAGACTACACACTTGGACTTACTCCGCCGAATGGTCTTACGATGCCAAGGCTACACACTTGGACTTACAACGCCGAATGGTCTTACGATGCCAAGGCTACACACTTGGACTTACAACGCCGAATGGTCTTACGATGCCAAGGCTACACACTTGGACTTACAACGCCGAATGGTCTTACGATGCCAAGGCTACACACTTGGACTTACTCCGAAACAATGCATCATGCATTTGAACCTATCCCAAGGCTCTCCCTACAGCTACGCTCCCCATGAGCTAGGATTTTTACAACGGGCTTTTTAAGAACCTATCCCAAGGCTCCCCCTACGCAAAGGCACTTTCAGGTTTTCCCAACTAAACCTTACTTCTCCCCCTTTGCCTAACATCCAAAAAGTCCTCCAACAATATCCCAATTGTTGAAAACTTGTCATTCCAATTGACCCTAAACTCGTGTGTTTATCCCCCATGGATTTCATACACTTGTATGAGTTGACTTGGTCAAAATCCAGTGTTGAAAACAATTTCAGACTGGTATCAGTCGACTGCAAGAAGTGCCAGTCGACTGGTCGCAACTGGTTGAGCGAACAGAATGCTTCTGTTTCCAGCCAGTCAACTGCTAGTTTTAGCAGTCGACTGGCAGTTTTCAGCCTTTTTCAGCATTTCTGACCCAATTTCAGAAATGCACCAATAATTCCACAGACCTCCAAAAATCCCCAAATTTTATGGAGAGGTCTGTTTTAGCCATGTCTACTTGGGAAAAATACATTCAAAAATATATCTATCACCAATCCCAAGATTGACACAAAACTCAAAACTAGCTAAAAAGTTCAATTGAACCTTGACCTAAAGTCCTAGTTTTGGCTTCCTCTTGATGTATTTGCCCATATTAACCCACAATGCATCCCTAGCATTGGTTTATATGGCATTTATACATCCAAAACCAATTTTCATGCTATATGACCCCAATTGTCATATTTCTTGCATGAAACATAAACTAATTGTGCCAAAACCCTAGGTTTGAGACTCAAGTCCGTCTCCAAACCACTTGGCACATTCCATGGCTTGTCTAGACTCCCAAGTAAAACCCCCTTGAGATCCATTGGCCATGGGTCCCAAATTGACTCTTTGAGCTCCCCCTAGAGCTCTTAACCTTAGTCACCTCCCTAGGTGACTCATCCACAATGGCTAGGCCACATCGGTCCATCCCTGGTGAAACTTGGCCTACAAATCTAACTTTCTTAACCTTGGACACTTTGTCCTTGGTTAAATTCTCCTTACCATTAAATGGTTTTCCCTTGCCATTTATTGACTTCTCCTTGCTATAGTCATATGCAACCCTAGCATAAGACTTTCCCTTAGCTTTGGAGGACTCTCTCTTGCCATGATCATTTGCCACCCTAGCACATGATCTCTCATTAGCCTTGGAGGGACTAGATTGGTATCCCAAACCCGATCTATCATTATTGGGTCTTTGACTACCCAACACCATATTTAATCCTTTAGATCCAATAATGAATCTCTTAAGGAATTTCTCTAAATTATCAAGCTTTAACTTCAAAGCTTGATTCTCCCTCTCTAGGTTCCTAACCCTAGAGTCAACATATCCACCATGGACATTCCTAGACCTACCCTTTCTAGGCATGTGTCTCCCCTTCTTGGGATTAATGCCTTGGGTCTCCTTAGGTCTATCATTTCTAAATTTATCATGCATAGATTTCCTAGGGTTATGATCCACATTTACCCTACTCCTATCATGATATCTAAATCCAAAATTTTTCATTGCTACATAATGATAATCATTATTTCTCCTAGCATGCATGGGAAGATAAGAATTTGAATTTAAATTACACTTCAAATTAGGGTATACGTCCCTTACCCTTGAAGCTCCCCCTTGATTTGAGCTCCTCTTCTTCTTCTCCCATTTCTTTAGATGCGCAAGCTTCTTGATTTCCCACTTCTTGGGGCATTTTGTGTGGTAGTGGCCCTTCTCCCCACACGTGAAGCATGTAATGCACATTCTCCTCCTTTGGGCTTCTTCATTCCTACAACCCATGTTAGTATTCAAAATAACTTGATTGGGTTTAGGAGTTACCTTCTTCTTACCCAATGGACACCTACTCTTGTAGTGTCCCTTCTCATTGCAACCGAAGCAAATGATATGGTCCTTTGACTTTGCTTCGGTGGAGGTGCTCACTAGGTTGACCTCCAAGATCTCATCTTCCTCCGTCTTGGATTCTTCTTCAACCCTTGAGGATGTTGACGATGCTTCTTCATCCTCCTTCTCCTCCTTGGAAGTTGAGCATGATTCAACTTCCGTTTGTTCCTCTTCAACTTGAGCAACAAGACCCATCTCAATGGGTTCTTCGTCCTCTTGTGTAGGTTTAGGTTCTTCTTGTAGAACCATCTTCACCTTGCTCCACAACTCGTGGGCGTTCTTATACTCACCTACACCATTTATCACATGATTAGGCAAAATATCAATCAATATAGATATTACCTTTGAATTTGCCTCCGATCGTGTGGTTTGCTCTTCCGTCCAATGTCGTGGTCGGAGCCTTTTTCCCTTCTTGTCTCTTGGGACTTCGAACGGGTACTTGATCACCATCATTGTATCCCAATCCGTGTCAAAGAAGACTTCCATCTTCATCATCCAAAATGTGATGTCCCCAAGGCTTCCTCCTTCAAACTTTGGCGGTTCTATCAAGCCGGTCATCTTGTGTTTCCTTGGCGGTTAGTCCAATGGAGAGCGTCCTCGCTCTGATACCACTTGTTGGTGATCGGTCGACCGGCTTGAAGGGGGGTTGGATAGACGGCGCCCCCAAATACTCGCTTCTTTCTACAACGTTAGTTTGCGCAGCGAAAATACAAACAAAACAAACAAGCTTAAAGATAAAGGCAAAAAAGAAATGCAAACCAAGCTACACGATCGTTTAACGTGGTTCGGAGATTAGGGCTCCTACTCCACGGCTGTCCGTAAGGTGGACGATCCCGATCCTTCGGTGGATTACTCCCCGGCAAACTCCGGCTAGCTCACGTAGCTCCTTGTGGGTGGAGAAACCTCACCACAACCCTCACAAGAACTCTTTTGACGCTAGGGCACAAGTAGACTACTAATAGAGATTAACCACCTCTATTTCGTCAACTCAAACCAAGCTCCCAAGCTTTGGTTTTATAGGCCACGGGTTGGAAAACCCGCCTACCGGTCGACATGGTCCTCTGTGGAAATTCGACCGTTACATCCCAACGGCTCGATTCCATCAACTGATGACCGTACCGATCGACTGCTCCACACTGGCCGATCGAACAGAAACATGCTGATCGCTCCCCAGTCGACTGGTGAAAGTACCAGTTGATTGTTACCCCGAGTACAATCTCTCGTGCACTCGTACCCTCACCCTTATGACTCACTTGATGCTTCCTTTGCAGCTTTGACCTTTTACCTTCAAGCCTACTTCCTTTGGCTCTCGTCCCTCGGATGCATTCAAGCCCGCGGCTCGTCCCCAATGCCATCCTTCGCGTATGCCTCGAAGTCGCTTCCCTCGGCCCTTGTCCTCGCTGCCTTGTCCACGGTCCCTCGGATGCTCCATCCTTCACCGGACCCGAAGCCATCAACCTGGGTCACATGTGTATCCTGCAAACCTGCACAACTCAAATACATATATCAAATACAAGGGTGAACCTAACTTAAACCCTTTGCCAAAACACCAAAACATATGGTCGCACGGACCATTGGGATTGCTCCAACAATCTCCCCCTTTTTGGTGTTTGACAATACGTTTAAGTTAGGGAAAACAAATAGCAAATAAACATGCTAATACATACAATGGACTTATGATGCCAAGGCTACACACTTGGACTTACTCCGCCGAATGGTCTTACGATGCCAAGGCTACACACTTGGACTTACAACGCCGAATGGTCTTACGATGCCAAGGCTACACACTTGGACTTACAACGCCGAATGGTCTTAAGATGCCAAGGCTACACACTTGGACTTACAACGCCGAATGGTCTTACGATGCCAAGGCTACACACTTGGACTTACTCCGAAACAATGCATCATGCATTTGAACCTATCCCAAGGCTCTCCCTACAGCTACGCTCCCCATGAGCTAGGATTTTTACAACGGGCTTTTTAAGAACCTATCCCAAGGCTCCCCCTACGCAAAGGCACTTTCAGGTTTTCCCAACTAAACCTTACTTCTCCCCCTTTGCCTAACATCCAAAAAGTCCTCCAACAATATCCCAATTGTTGAAAACTTGTCATTCCAATTGACCCTAAACTCGTGTGTTTATCCCCCATGGATTTCATACACTTGTATGAGTTGACTTGGTCAAAATCCAGTGTTGAAAAGAATTTCAGACTGGTATCAGTCGACTGCAAGAAGTGCCAGTCGACTGGTCGCTACTGGTTGAGCGAACAGAATGCTTCTGTTTCCAGCCAGTCGACTGCAACTTTTAGCAGTCGACTGGTGCAGTCGACTGCTAAAACTAGAAGTCGACTGCAAACAGTTTTTCAGCCTTTTTCAGCATTTCTGACCCAATTTCAGAAATGCACCAATAATTCCACAGACCTCCAAAAATTCCCAAATTTTGTGGAGAGGTCTGTTTTAGCCATGTCTACTTGGGAAAAATACATTCAAAAATGTATCTATCACCAATCCCAAGATTGACACAAAACTCAAAACTAGCTAAAAAGTTCAATTGAACCTTGACCTAAAGTCCTAGTTTTGGCTTCCTCTTGATGTATTTGCCCATATTAACCCACAATGCATCCCTAGCATTGGTTTATATGGCATTTATACATCCAAAACCAATTTTCATGCTATATGACCCCAATTGTCATATTTCTTGCATGAAACATAAACTAATTGTGCCAAAACCCTAGGTTTGAGACTCAAGTCCGTCTCCAAACCACTTGGCACATTCCATGGCTTGTCTAGACTCCCAAGTAAAACCCCCTTGAGATCCATTGGCCATGGGTCCCAAATTGACTCTTTGAGCTCCCCCTAGAGCTCTTAACCTTAGTCACCTCCCTAGGTGACTCATCCACAATGGCTAGGCCACATCGGTCCATCCCTGGTGAAACTTGGCCTACAAATCTAACTTTCTTAACCTTGGACACTTTGTCCTTGGTTAATTTCTCCTTACCATTAAATGGTTTTCCCTTGCCATTTATTGACTTCTCCTTGCTATAGTCATATGCAACCCTAGCATAAGACTTTCCCTTAGCTTTGGAGGACTCTCTCTTGCCATGATCATTTGCCACCCTAGCACATGATCTCTCATTAGCCTTGGAGGGACTAGATTGGTATCCCAAACCCGATCTATCATTATTGGGTCTTTGACTACCCAACACCATATTTAATCCTTTAGATCCAATAGTGAATCTCTTAAGGAATTTCTCCAAATTATCAAGCTTTAACTTCAAAGCTTGATTCTCCCTCTCTAGGTTCCTAACCCTAGAGTCAACATATCCACCATGGACATTCCTAGACCTACCCTTTCTAGGCATGTGTCTCCCCTTCTTGGGATTAATGCCTTGGGTCTCCTTAGGTCTATCATTTCTAAATTTATCATGCATAGATTTCCTAGGGTTATGATCCACATTTACCCTACTCCTATCATGATATCTAAATCCAAAATGTTTCATTGCTACATAATGATAATCATTATTTCTCCTAGCATGCATGGGAAGATAAGAATTTGAATTTAAATTACACTTCAAATTAGGGTATACCTCCCTTACCCTTGAAGCTCCCCCTTGATTTGAGCTCCTCTTCTTCTTCTCCCATTTCTTTAGATGCGCAAGCTTCTTGATTTCCCACTTCTTGGGGCATTTTGTGTGGTAGTGGCCCTTCTCCCCACACGTGAAGCATGTAATGCACATTCTCCTCCTTTGGGCTTCTTCATTCCTACAACCCATGTTAGTATTCAAAATAACTTGATTGGGTTTAGGAGTTATCTTCTTCTTACCCAATGGACACCTACTCTTGTAGTGTCCCTTCTCATTGCAACCGAAGCAAATGATATGGTCCTTTGACTTTGCTTCGGTGGAGGTGCTCACTAGGTTGACCTCCAAGATCTCATCTTCCTCCGTCTTGGATTCTTCTTCAACCCTTGAGGATGTTGACGATGCTTCTTCATCCTCCTTCTCCTCCTTGGAAGTTGAGCATGATTCAACTTCCGTTTGTTCCTCTTCAACTTGAGCAACAAGACCCATCTCAATGGGTTCTTCGTCCTCTTGTGTAGGTTTAGGTTCTTCTTGTAGAACCATCTTCACCTTGCTCCACAACTCGTGGGCGTTCTTATACTTACCTACACCATTTATCACATGATTAGGCAAAATATCAATCAATATAGATATTACCTTTGAATTTGCCTCCGATCGTGTGGTTTGCTCTTCCGTCCAATGTCGTGGTCGGAGCCTTTTTCCCTTCTTGTCTCTTGGGACTTCGAACGGGTACTTGATCACCATCATTGTATCCCAATCCGTGTCAAAGAAGACTTCCATCTTCATCATCCAAAATGTGATGTCCCCAAGGCTTCCTCCTTCAAACTTTGGCGGTTCTATCAAGCCGGTCATCTTGTGTTTCCTTGGCGGTTAGTCCAATGGAGAGCGTCCTCGCTCTGATACCACTTGTTGGGGATCGGTCGACCGGCTTGAAGCGGGGTTGGATAGACGGCGCCCCCAAATACTCGCTTCTTTCTACAACGTTAATTTGCGCAGCGAAAATACAAACAAAACAAACAAGCTTAAAGATAAAGGCAAAAAAGAAATGCAAACCAAGCTACACGATCGTTTAACGTGGTTCGGAGATTAGGGCTCCTACTTCACGGTTGTCCGTAAGGTGGACGATCCCGATCCTTCGGTGGATTACTCCCCGGCAAACTCCGGCTAGCTCACGTAGCTCCTTGTGAGTGGAGAAACCACACCACAACCCTCACAAGAACTCTTTTGACGCTAGGGCACAAGTAGACTACTAATAGAGATTAACCACCTCTATTTCGTCAACTCAAACCAAGCTCCCAAGCTTTGGTTTTATAGGCCACGGGTTGGAAAACCCCGCCTACCAGTCGACTGCTAAAACATGCAGTCGACTGCCCTCTGTGGAAATTCGACCGTTACATCCCAACGGCTCGATTCCACACATTCTGTTCGCTGCCAGTCGACTGTGTAGGGGATCGGTGGCCGGCTAGAAGGGGGGTTGGATAGCTAGGTCACCCCCAACTTTGATTTCTTCTCTACACGGTTAGTTTGCGCAAGCGGAAATGAAACTAAAACAAGAAAGCAATGAGTAAGAACACAAACGCTAACACGATTCTTTTACGTGGTTCGGAGATTGCTTGCTCCTACTCCACGGCGTGTCCTTGAGGTGGACGAGCCCTTGATCCTTCGGTGGATCAGTCCCCGGCAATCTCCGGCTAGAGCTTTCTCCTTCTCGATGGAGCAAACCTCTCACAAAGGATCTCTTCCTCTTTACAATGATGAGCTTAGGTTTAGGAGGAAGAGAGTAGGCTTGGAAGCTTTTGGGCAATGACAAGGAGTTATTCAATAAGCATTAGTAACCTCCTTCAAGCCCCAAAGCTTCCCTTAAATAAGAGGAGAGAGTTGATCATCATATCAACTCATCTCGGCACCAGTCGACTGCTAAAACATGCAGTCGACTGGTGTTACCGTTGGAGGTAGCTAACGGCTACTTTCCAGCACCAACGGTCATATACCAGTCGACTGCTAAAACTAGCAGTCGACTGGTGCAGTCGACTGACCTACACCGACCGAACGAACAGAACCACTCTGTGCGCGCCCAGTCGACTGCTAAAACATGCAGTCGACTACTACAGTACTGCTACAGTAAACCCTAGAATTTATGTTTTTACTCCGAGTACAATCTCTCGTGTACTCGTACCCTCACCCTTACGACTCTTTTGACGCTTCCTTTGCAGCTTTACCAGAACCTTCAAGCATACTTTCTTTGGCTCTCGTCCCTCGGATGCATTCAAGCCTGCGGCTCGTCCCCAATGCCATCCTTCGCGTATGCCTCGAAATTGCTTCCCTCGGCCTTTGTCCTTGCTGCCTTGTCCACGGTCCCTCGGATGCATCATCCTTCACTGGACCCGAAGCCATCAACCTGAGTCGCATGTGTATCTTGCGAACCTGCACAACTCAAATACACATATTAAATACAAGGATGAACCTAACTTAAACTCTTTGACACACACATCAAAACTATGATCGTACCGATCAAAACCTAGGTCGATTGTACCAACAATCTCCCCCTTTTTGATGTGTGACAATATGTTTAAGTTAGGCATAAAGATCAACATGAAAATTAGAAGCAATATGTAAACATGAAGCGTAATACCCAAGCTCCCCCTTAACATATACTCTCAACCATAATTTTCAAGTTTTGCACATAGTTAGGTTTTTAACTTAAACCTTTGCATTTCTCCCCCTTTGACACCATCAAAAATTGTACCAAACATGTATACATACTATGGTATCAATGTGGACTTAAAAATACCCAAAACCAGCTCTTGAAAGTGCTGGAAAACAGCTACCAGTCGACTGCTAACTGTCGCAGTCGACTGGCACATACCAAAACCAAATTTCAGCATTCTGAAGCCAACTTCAGAAATGCATAAAAAATTATAGAAAATTCTAAAAATCATGAAAATTTGAACACATATTTCTTATAATGTTCTTTAAAAAGGAAAAATATGTTTCCATGAAAATTCATCATATTTTTGAAGTTTTGATAAAAACTCAAACACTTTAAAAATCAATCAAGTTTGTATCAATTTGAAACCTTGTTTTGCAATCATATGTTTCAAAATAGCTAAACCACAGTAAATAAATCATAGAATTGTTTTCAAAACATTTGAAATGTCCAACTATGATCTATGGGCAAGATGTCCATTAATTAAACATTTGCTTTCCCCATAGTTGGTCTATGATCACTAAAAATTGATACATTTCATAACTCATCAAAATGTCATAAGCACATGTGAATTATTTGTATCATCCTAGTATCTCACATTTATTGTTAGAAAATAATGCAAGTCATTGTGAGATAAAGGTAATCTCCACTTAGCCCTTTTTATCATGAATTTCTATCAAGGCTAAGTGCTCCCCCTTAAGGTCTCAAGTAAACCATTTTTCAAGGATTTGAACTATGATTTCATTGGTTGACTAAACCTAAAATCCTCTAACCCTTGAGGATTGATTTTGGCACCCAATAGAAGTTCTCTCTAATTGGGTTGACCAAGTACTCCTTAGGGATCCATTTCCTATCTATGGTCTTTGTCTTTGATTTCCCCCTAGCAAGTAGACAATGATAAGTCTTTTCATTATTGGGTTCATTGTATCCTAGCCCATTTTTCTTAAAACTTGCCCTTTGGCTTCCGATAATCATGTTTAAGGTATTTGAGCCAATTTCAAATTTTCTAAGGGCTATGGTGAGGTATTCTACCTTTTCCCTTAATTTCCTATTTTCCTCTTCTAAACATAAATCATTTGAACTTGTAGAGGAAGCATGCAAATCATCATCCCTAATAGGCATGGATTCTAATTTTTCTTTAAGCATGCAAATGTCATTTCTCAAAGATTTGTTCTTTCTTTTTACCTTAAATAAATCATCATTTGTGCTTGAAATAATTTTAATTAAAATATGGGGAGGAAGATTATGTACCTCACTTACCGAGAAGTCCGAATCCGAAGTTTGACCTCCCCCTTCACTTGAGCTCCCCTCTTCATCTTCGCTTGAGCTCCTTCCTTCTTCTTGCTCGGATGAGGTGGAGACTACATCATCAATTCCCATTAAAGCAAAATTTACTACATGGTGCTCTTCTTCCTCCGATGATGATGAAGGATCATCCCATGTTGCTTTTAGGTTTTGAGCCTTCTTCCCCTTTTCTTTTGTCTTCTTCTCCTCCTTCTTCTTCCCTTCCTTCTTCTTCAAGAGAGGGCAATCATCTCTCATATGTCCCTCTCCTTGACAATTGTAGCATTTGATCTTTCTTCTTCTACTCTTGCCCCTTGAACTTCTCCTAGCATGTGATTTGTTAGAAGAAAAAGATTTAAATGCTTTTCTCATTTTTCTTACCATATATGCCTCTTGATCACTATCCATTGAGGCACTTGATTCTTCGGAGTCGGAGGATGGTGGGGATGAAGACTTCTTCTTCTTACCCTTTCCCTTGTTTGCCACAAGGGCTACTCCTCTTGATCTATTTGCATCTCCTTCTAATCCTTCCACCCTCGTTTCATGAAGCTCCATTGTTGAGAAGAATTCATCTAGAGAGCTCTTCTCTAGATCCTTTGAAATGTAGAATGAATCTACGATAGAGCTCCATGTCGAGTTTCTTGGGAAGGCATTGATGACTTTCATTATGATGTCTCGGTTGGAGAGTTTCTCACCTACACTTGTTAGTCCACTTAAAATTTCTTTAATTTTAGCATGAAGTGTAGATACCTTATCTCCCTTCTCAAGCTTTACATTGTTGAGTTGAGTTCGGAGAAGATCTCTTCTTGCCAAGTTTGCCTCCGATGTGCCTTCATGAAGCTCCACTAGCTTTTCCCATAACTCCTTGGCGCTTGAATAGGTTCCCACCCTTGTTACTTCTTGTTGGGGAAGAACATTTAGTAGATGATGGATGGCTTTTGAATTCGCTAAATGTTCTCCTCTTTGCTTCTTGCTCCACCTTGTTTTCTCAAGTATCTTATTGTCTTGATCCCTAGGCACTTCGAAACCATTTTCCATGATTAGCATAATATCAAAATCGGTTTCGAAGAATACCTCCATTCTCTTCTTCCACCAAGAGAAGTCCCCTTCGAATTTGGGTGGATGAATGTTTGAGCCGGCCATTGATGATGTTGTTCTTCTTGGCGATTAGTCCGTTGAAGAGCGTCCTTGCTCTGATACCACTTGTAGGGGATCGGTGGCCGGCTAGAAGGGGGGTTGGATAGCTAGGTCACCCCCAACTTTGATTTCTTCTCTACACGGTTAGTTTGCGCAAGCGGAAATAAAACTAAAACAAGAAAGCAATGAGTAAGAACACAAACGCTAACACGATTCTTTTACGTGGTTCGGAGATTGCTTACTCCTACTCCACGGCGTGTCCTTGAGGTGGACGAGCCCTTGATCCTTCGGTGGATCAGTCCCCGGCAATCTCCGGCTAGAGCTTTCTCCTTCTCGGTGGAGCAAACCTCTCACAAAGGATCTCTTCCTCTTTACAATGATGAGCTTAGGTTTAGGAGGAAGAGAGTAGGCTTGGAAGCTTTTGGGCAATGACAAGGAGTTATTCAATAAGCATTAGTAACCTCCTTCAAGCCCCAAAGCTTCCCTTAAATAAGAGGAGAGAGTTGATCATCATATCAACTCATCTCGGCACCAGTCGACTGCCAAAACCATCGGTGTTGGAGGTAGCCAACGGCTACTTTCCAACACCAACGATCATATACCGCATCTAAAACTAGCGATCGTGCAATGATCGCTAAAACTTGCAATGATCGATCTACACCGACCGAACGAGAACCATTCTGTCGCCCGATCATGCGATCGCACGATCGCTAAAACATGCAATGATCACAATCGCTACGGTCGCCACAAGATCTACATAGAACCCTAAATTTATGTTTTTACTCCGAGTACAATCTCTGGTGCAACCCTCACCCTTACGACTCTTTTGACGCTTCCTTTGCAGCTTTACCAGAACCTTCAAGCATACTTTCTTTGGCTCTCATCCCTCGGATGCATTCAAGCCTGCGGCTCGTCCCCAATGCCATCCTTCGCGTATGCCTCGAAATTGCTTCCCTCGGCCTTTGTCCTTGCTGCCTTGTCCACGGTCCCTCGGATGCATCATCCTTCACTGGACCCGAAGCCATCAACCTGAGTCGCATGTGTATCTTGTGAACCTGCACAACTCAAATACACATATTAAATACAAGGATGAACCTAACTTAAACTCTTTGACACACACATCAAAACTATAATCGTACCGATCAAAACCTAAGTCGATTGCACCAACAGACTGCCCCAGTCGACTGCACCAGTCGACTGCCAAAACATGCAGTCGACTGCTACAGTACTACTACAGTAAAACCCTAAAAACTAGGATTTTACTCCGAGTACAATCTCTCGTGCACTCGTACCCTCACCCTTATGACTCACTTGATGCTTCCTTTGCAGCTTTGACCTTTTACCTTCAAGCCTACTTCCTTTGGCTCTCGTCCCTCGGATGCATTCAAGTCTGCGGCTCGTCCCCAATGCCATCCTTCGCGTATGCCTTTAAGTCGCTTCCCTCGGCCCTTGTCCTCGCTGCCTTGTCCACGGTCCCTCGGATGCTCCATCCTTCACCGGACCCGAAGCCATCAACCTGGGTCACATGTGTATCCTGCAAACCTGCACAACTCAAATACATATATCAAATACAAGGGTGAACCTAACTTAAACCCTTTTCCCAAACACCAAAACATATAGTCGCACGGACCATTGGGATTGCTCCAACAATCTCCCCCTTTTTGGTGTTTGGCAATACGTTTAAGTTAGGGAAAACAAATAGCAAATAAACATGCTAATACATACAATGGACTTACGATGCCAAGGCTACACACTTGGACTTACAATGCCGAATGGTCTTACGATGCCAAGGCTACACACTTAGACTTACAACGCCGAATGGTCTTACGATGCCAAGGCTACACACTTGGACTTACTCCGAAACAATGCATCATGCATTTAAACCTATCCCAAGGCTCTCCCTACACCTACGCTCCCCATGAGCTAGGATTTTTACAACGGGCTTTTTAAGAACCTATCCCAAGGCTCCCCCTATGCAAAGGCACTTTCAGGTTTTCCCAACTAAACCTTACTTCTCCCCCTTTGCCTAACATCCAAAAAGTCCTCCAACAATATCCCAATTGTTGAAAACTTGTCATTCCAATTGACCCTAAACTCGTGTGTTTATCCCCCATGGATTTCATACACTTGTATGAGTTGACTTGGTCAAAATCCAGTGTTGAAAATAATTTCAGACTGGTATCAGTTGACTGCAAGAAGTGCCAGTCGACTGGTCGCTACTGGTTGAGCGAACAGAATGCTTCTGTTTCCAGCCAGTCGACTGCAACTTTTAGCAGTCGACTGGTGCAGTCGATTGCTAAAACTAGCAGTCGACTGGAACAGTTTTTCAGCTTTTTTCAGCATTTCTGACCCAATTTCAGAAATGCACCAATAATTCCACAGACCTCCAAAAATCTCCAAATTTTGTGGAGAGGTCTGTTTTAGCCATGTCTACTTGGGAAAAATACATTCAAAAATGTATCTATCACCAATCCCAAGATTGACACAAAACTCAAAACTAGCTAAAAAGTTCAATTGAACCTTGACCTAAAGTCCTAGTTTTGGCTTCCTCTTGATGTATTTGCCCATATTAACCCACAATGCATCCCTAGCATTGGTTTATATGGCATTTATACATCCAAAACCAATTTTCATGCTATATGACCCCAATTGTCATATTTCTTGCATGAAACATAAACTAATTGTGCCAAAACCCTAGGTTTGAGACTCAAGTCCGTCTCCAAACCACTTGGCACATTCCATGGCTTGTCTAGACTCCCAAGTAAAACCCCTTGAGATCCATTGGCCATGGGTCCCAATTGACTCTTTGAGCTCCCCTAGAGCTCTTAACCTTAGTCACCTCCCTAGGTGACTCATCCACAATGGCTAGGCCACATCGGTCCATCCGGTGAAACTTGGCCTACAAATCTAACTTTCTTAACCTTGGACACTTTGTTCTTGGTTAATTTCTCCTTACCATTAAATGGTTTCCCTTGCCATTTATTGACTTCTCCTTGCTATAGTCATATGCAACCCTAGCATAAGACTTTCCCTTAGCTTTGGAGGACTCTCTCTTGCCATGATCATTTGCCACCCTAGCACATGATCTCTCATTAGCCTTGGAGGGACTAGATTGGTATCCCAAACCCGATCTATCATTATTGGGTCTTTGACTACCCAACACCATATTTAATCCTTTAGATCCAATAGTGAATCTCTTAAGGAATTTCTCCAAATTATCAAGCTTTAACTTCAAAGCTTGATTCTCCCTCTCTAGGTTCCTAACCCTAGAGTCAACATATCCACCATGGACATTCCTAGACCTACCCTTTCTAGGCATGTGTCTCCCCTTCTTGGGATTAATGCCTTGGGTCTCCTTAGGTCTATCATTTCTAAATTTATCATGCATAGATTTCCTAGGGTTATGATCCACATTTACCCTACTCCTATCATGATATCTAAATCCAAAATTTTTCATTGCTACATAATGATAATCATTATTTCTCCTAGCATGCATGGGAAGATAAGAATTTGAATTTAAATTACACTTCAAATTAGGGTATACGTCCCTTACCCTTGAAGCTCCCCCTTGATTTGAGCTCCTCTTCTTCTTCTCCCATTTCTTTAGATGCGCAAGCTTCTTGATTTCCCACTTCTTGGGGCATTTTGTGTGGTAGTGGCCCTTCTCCCCACACGTGAAGCATGTAATGCACATTCTCCTCCTTTGGGCTTCTTCATTCCTACAACCCATGTTAGTATTCAAAATAACTTGATTGGGTTTAGGAGTTACCTTCTTCTTACCCAATGGACACCTACTCTTGTAGTGTCCCTTCTCATTGCAACCGAAGCAAATGATATGGTCCTTTGACTTTGCTTCGGTGGAGGTGCTCACTAGGTTGACCTCCAAGATCTCATCTTCCTCCGTCTTGGATTCTTCTTCAACCCTTGAGGATGTTGACGATGCTTCTTCATCCTCCTTCTCCTCCTTGGAAGTTGAGCATGATTCAACTTCCGTTTGTTCCTCTTCAACTTGAGCAACAAGACCCATCTCAATGGGTTCTTCGTCCTCTTGTGTAGGTTTAGGTTCTTCTTGTAGAACCATCTTCACCTTGCTCCACAACTCGTGGGCGTTCTTATACTCACCTACACCATTTATCACATGATTAGGCAAAATATCAATCAATATAGATATTACCTTTGAATTTGCCTCCGATCGTGTGGTTTGCTCTTCCGTCCAATGTCGTGGTCGGAGCCTTTTTCCCTTCTTGTCTCTTGGGACTTCGAACGGGTACTTGATCACCATCATTGTATCCCAATCCGTGTCAAAGAAGACTTCCATCTTCATCATCCAAAATGTGATGTCCCCAAGGCTTCCTCCTTCAAACTTTGGCGGTTCTATCAAGCCGGTCATCTTGTGTTTCCTTGGCGGTTAGTCCAATGGAGAGCGTCCTCGCTCTGATACCACTTGTTGGGGATCGGTCGACCGGCTTGAAGGGGGGTTGGATAGACGGCGCCCCCAAATACTCGCTTCTTTCTACAACGTTAGTTTACGCAGCGGAAATACAAACAAAACAAACAAGCTTAAAGATAAAGGCAAGAAAGAAATGCAAACCAAGCTACACGATCGTTTAACGTGGTTCGGAGATTAGGGCTCCTACTCCACGGCTGTCCGTAAGGTGGACGATCCCGATCCTTCGGTGGATTACTCCCCGGCAAACTCCGGCTAGCTCACGTAGCTCCTTGTGGGTGGAGAAACCTCACCACAACCCTCACAAGAACTCTTTTGACGCTAGGGCACAAGTATACTACTAATAGAGATTAACCACCTCTATTTCGTCAACTCAAACCAAGCTCCCAAGCTTTGATTTTATAGGCCACGGGTTGGAAAACCCCGCCTACCAGTCGACTGCTAAAACATGCAGTCGACTGCCCTCTGTGGAAATTCGACCGTTACATCCCAACGGCTCGATTCCACACATTCTGTTCGCTGCCAGTCGACTGCCCCAGTCGACTGCACCAGTCGACTACTAAAACATGCTACAGTAAAACCCTAAAAACTAGGATTTTACTCCGAGTACAATCTCTCGTGCACTCGTACCCTCACCCTTATGACTCACTTGATGCTTCCTTTGCAACTTTGACCTTTTACCTTCAAGCCTACTTCCTTTGGCTCTCGTCCCTCGGATGCATTCAAGCCCGCGGCTCGTCCCCAATGCCATCCTTCGCGTATGCCTCGAAGTCGCTTCCCTCGGCCCTTGTCCTCGCTGCCTTGTCCACGGTCCCTCGGATGCTCCATCCTTCACCGGACCCGAAGCCATCAACCTGGGTCACATGTGTATCCTGCAAACCTGCACAACTCAAATACATATATCAAATACAAGGGTGAACCTAATTTAAACCCTTTGCCCAAACACCAAAACATATGGTGCACGGACCATTGGGATTGCTCCAACAGTAAGTACTCTTGAAAATTTATTTTCAACTTTTGAACTTCATGAATCTCATTGTGTAGATCAGGAAAAAGAAAAATCTAGCAACATTGCTCTAAAAGCCAAGAAGGATGAATCAGATGCTGACATTTCCCTCGACGATGATGAGTTAGCATATATGATAAGGAAATTTAAGAAGTTCTTTAGAAATGATAAGTTTAATCAAGTGCAGATAAAGAAAAGAAGAGTAAGGAATATAAGATGCTATAGCTGCAATGAAGAAGGGCACACCAAGGAAAACTGCTCACTAAAAAAGAAGTACAATAGGAAAGGTCCAAGCACAATAAAACACAAGACGCTGAAGGCGACTTGGGATGAGTCATCATCAGAATCTGATCTAGAGGAGTACGCAAGCAGATGAGAAGGAAGCACGCAATGTTTGTTAGGGATGAGAAGCCGAAGCGGAAGCTTGCTCGAGAAGAAGACCGGAAGATGGGTTCAGGTAGCCAAATTCTAGATAGACGAAATCACCCAGGTAAACGGAGCAGTGGAAGAGCAAACAGAGTTGTTGAAGGCGCCTCCAATATGGCTGGAGGCACCCTCGCGCCTTTCTGGTGGAAGGCGCCTTCAATCTCTTGAAGGCGCCTTCAATAACTTGAAGGTGCCTTGGACTGAGCAAAAATTAATCGTTAGCGAAGATAAAGTTTTATCTTCACACGATAACATTTGCCATGCTAGAGGCGCCTTCTAAGGTCAGATGAGATTTTTCAGGGTCTATAAAAAAACCCTTGGAGTTAGGAAATATTCAACAATTTTAGTATTCATTTCCTAGTCTTTTTTTGAGCGTTCAACGGGTGTAAGAGGCTTATCCGCCTTCACCGAAGGAGATTTTTAGTGCTTTCTTTTATCTTGGATTAACAACCGCCTAGGTTGTAACTAACTAACTTTTTATGCCTCTTTATTTTATTAGTTGTTAAATTGCTTTAATTTAATTGTGCTACTAATTTTGTCTGAAAGATTAAGAAAGGTCCGATTTTATTATACAGGTAATTCACCCTTGCTCTTGCCGCCCGCACGGGTTCCAACAGCCTGTGCCTAGCGGTACGTACAGGTCGTGCCCAGTGGCATGGGTCATGCCCAGCTCTGCCTCCATACCACGACTGCCCATGCCTAGCTCGACTAGCTTGCTACAACCACCAGTGCCTAGTGACACGGGCCATGCCCCGTTAGATCCAGAGCCTCGTGCACGACATGGGCGCCCATGCCTAATGGCACGGCCCATGTCGAGCGTCCAATTTTCTACACTATTAAAGGAGTTCTCCTTATTGGGATTGGGGGGGGGGGGGGGTCTAGGACCATAGGACTTCGTCCTCCTCCTTGGGAGAGGGTTTTCCCCCCTAAGGAAAATCCTAGAGTCATCACCTTCATCCACTCTGACAATCCGTTCACCTCTGGTACAAGGAACCATTCCAAAGACACTAGGAATTTTCTCCCTAAGCATTTCTTATCTCTATTCTCCAATTTGAATTGTGTGAATGCTTTTATTAGTGTCTTTGGTTTGTAATTACCTTGCAATGGAGTAGTTCTCTTGATTATTGGATGTAGGGAGTAGCCCTTTGATATGTTAACATCTTTTTATTTAATCTATTGAGTTTGTATGTCTCTTGTTCGATGAAATATGTGTTTATGATCCGGATCTATCATATTAACATAACCTCGATGTCAAAAGTATCATATTCGTATCCCATGAGGTTTGGGGATGAACTAAAAACGAAACCTAACCCTCCAACCCATAGAAAATCGAGACGCGAAGAGTCAGATACGAAAGTGCAATCCGGTATGACACGAGGAACCCTAGGCCACTATAGAGCTTAATGGATCAAACCTAATTCATTGTTATGCAGTAGGAAAAGTGGTTAATTAGAGGTCAAGTAGTAAAAGGGTTCCCCTTAGGTTTCAATCACTAGTTACGATCATTCCGAAAGTAGCCAATGATTATGGTTGGTACACATTTGTAGTACCAAAAGTTCATATCGGATACCATATGATGTTCTATCTACATAAATATCATTGAGAGTAGGAAACTAAACATAGATTAGGTGTTTACGATCATTTAGGAGAAACCAAAGTCTTAGAATCACTTCTCTCTTCACTCACTTCTTTGACTCATCTCTCCTCTGCCTCTCCCTCAAACTTTATCAACTGATAACTCTCATTCTCTTAAGTTTTCTTGTGACCACACACCACCATGATTGTCTAGATAACTTGTTTTGCGAACTTTGCTAGTGCTTAATCAATAGTCCATGTGCATCAATATTATATTACTTGATGACATTTTCGAGCACTTGTAGATTTGCACAGATCACCACGCTGCCAACCGTGACCAAGCTTGTGGCCAACAATTGGCGGCCGCCTTAGCTGCGACCGGCCAAGGCACCAACTACATTTCTGGCAGCCGACCACGCTGTCATCCACGGCCAAGTTGCCAGCCATGGCCAAGCTCGCAGCCAACAGTTGGCAACTGTGAGCTAGCGTTCGACTTAGCCACCGGTAGTATTCTGGAGCCCGGAAAGCCACTGGTCATGTGCTGGTGGCCGACCAAGCCGATGGCCACGTCTTGTGGCCGGAAAGCCGTCAGTCCTGTGTTGGGGCCGATAAAGCTGTCGGTCGTGTGCTATCGGCCGGAAAAGCCTCCAGCCATGTGCTGACGACCGGCAAAGGAGAAGTCGTGTGCATAAGAAAAATAGGGGTGTGCCCTAATTTTTCAACCGAGATTACAAACAGAAATCTATTTCCATCGATATTTAGCGATGGAAATTAATTTCCATAGATAATTTCCATTGGTAAGTCTGGTTAATTCCGTCAGAAAATACCTTCAGAAATAAAATTTCATTGGTAAATCCGGTTAATTAAGCAACCCTAGCCGCAACATTGACCAATTTCCTAACAGAATCATATTTTCTGTCAAAAAATGCCCACGGAATACGGTTCTGTCGAAAAATTTTTTGTTGATAATCGGGAATTTTTTTTTTTGTAGTGGTAATCCTTATCTCCACGCTTACCTGTTGGATTTAGTTCAAACTAGATCTGATTTTAATTTATCACCCTTACTTTGTATTTTACTATTTAATTCATTAGTATATGATTACATACTTTTATTTTTAAAAATTATTCCTTAACATTCCAATTTATGATATTTCCCCGTAAAAGTATTATCAATGGATAGGTTTGGTCTAGAACTTTCCAAATATAAATTAATTTTAGCTTTTTTTTTGAGAATGAGGTGATAAATCGATCGATCAAAATAGTGGTCAAAGTTTGGTATTAAATTTTTTTAATAAAATTTAGAGGGTAGTCACATCCTTTCTGTTGGAGCAATCCTAATGGTCCGCAAGACCATGTGTTTTGGTATTTGGGCAAAGGGTTTAAGTTAGGTTCACCCTTATATTTGATATGTGTACTTGAGTTGTGCAGGACTGCAGGATACACATATGACTCAAGTTGATGACTTCGAGTCCGGTGAAGGATAGAGCATCCGAGGGACCATGGACAAGGCAGCGAGGACAAGGACCGAGGGAAGCGACTTCGAGGCATACGCGAAGAATGTCATTGGGGACAAGTCGCAGGCTTGAATGCATCCGAGGACGAGAGCCAAATGAAGTAGGTTCGAAGGCAAAAGGTCAAGGCTGTAAAGAAGCGTCAAGTGAGTGATAAGGGTGAGGATACGAGTGCACGAGAGATTGTACTCGGAGTAAAATTCTAGTTTTAGGGTTCTACTGTAGCAGTACTGTAGCGTTACTGGTGCAGTCGACCGCGCAGTCGACTGGGTGCGAACAGAATGATTCTGTTCGTTCGGTCAGTGTGAGGCGACTGCATGTTTTAGCAGTCGACTGCACCAGTCGACTGCTAGTTTTAGCAGTCGACTGGTATCGAGCCGTTGAGATGTAACGGTCGAATTTCCACAGAGGGCAGTCGACTGCATGTTTTGGCAGTCGACTGCATGTTTTAGCAGTCGACTGGTGCAGTCGACCGCGCAGTCGACTGGGTGTGAACAAAATGGTTCTGTTCGTTCGGTCAGTGTGGATCAGTCGACTATATATTTTAGCAGTCGACTGGTATCGAGCCGTTAGGATGTAACGGTCGAATTTCCACAGAGGGCAGTCGACTGCATGTTTTGGCAGTCGACTAGTAGGCGGGGTTTTCAACCCGCGACCTATATAACCAAAGCTTGGGAGCTTGGTTATAACTGACGAAATTAGTGGTGGTAAACCCTAATTAGTAGTTTACTAGTCTCAAGAGTCTTGGTTGATGTTGTGGTGAGGTTTCTCCATCCACAAGGAGCGACTTGAGATAGCCGGAGTTTGCCGGGGGCTAATCCACTGACAGATCGAGATCGTCCACCTCAAGGACACGCCGTGGAGTAGGAGCCCTAATCTCCGAACCACGTTAAATGAACGTGTTAGCGGTTTGCTTGTTTTTCTTTCCTTTATTATTTAGCTTGTTTGTTTTAGTATTATTCCGCTGCGCAAGCTAACGTTGTAGGAAGAGCGAGTATTTGGAGGTGTCGTCTATCTAACCCCCCTTCAAGCCGGCCACCGATCCCTTACACTTTCATCCTACATGGTTAGACAATTGCTCACCTAGAAATACACTATCTAAAACACAATATGCATAATAATGCATAGGAGTGGATATTCGATTAATTGGATTAATAATTGAATTGAATTAATCGGAAACAAATTTAACCGGTTTAATTTTGACTAATTGAATTGAATCAAAATTTTGTTAAAACATAATTAATCGAGCCGAATTGAAGTTTTGCTAAAATTGAATTAAAAATCAATTAACATCGAATTGATGGAATTTGTTTAAAAATTAATAAAAAAAATATATACAAAATTAATAATTGAAATTTGATATTTCTTATTATAATTCGACCTTAAAATAACAAAAATTACAAATAATATTAAATATAAAATATTAAACAAATATTATAAATTATATATAAATCCTAATAAATAAAATTTAATTTTTTTAATAATTAGGTTAATTGGGTAAATTTTGTTAACCAAATTTTTTAACTCCAAAAATCAAATTATCTGATATTTTTAAAAATAAAAATTGAATTTCTAAAATAAATTTATTTGGTCGATTTGTTTGTTAACCGAATTGTTGCGCATCCCTAGTAATGCATCAAACATACACTATCTATGAAAAAAAAACATAAAATTTAATTTAAACTCTATTACAAAAAAGTATATTTTCCGTTTAAATTAAACAAAATCAAAATTTAGATATAATTGTAAAATTGTTATTCATTTTCACCTTGAGTATTACACTCAATTTATTCTAGTAATAACCTCTTGCGGCCATGAGAAGATATAGGCATTGTGGACGCCCTAATTACCTATTTCTCTCCTTGTTAGGTCTTTAATTGGTAGTTTAGCTTAATCTTTTCTTTCCAAAATAAGAACTAAAAATGTACATTATCTAATTTTAGATCCTCCAAAGCAGGACCACTATATTTAAACGAGATTGTGGCTAATTGTTAATTTAAATAGATACTCAAAGTGCATACTTTCACTTGATTGTCCCTTTAATCTCTATTTCATGTAATTGTTGAATTTTTTCATCTTTGTTAGTGGAGTTCTTGATAATTCTCCACCCTCTCTTTTTTCAATATGGAAGTGATTTTTTATGCTAATTTAATTAAATCTTATAAACTAACTTTATTATTTTTTTTATTAGTGTTAGGTCATGGCTACTGAAGAAATGAGCCCTAAGAAGATTATGAGGGCTGAAAGATTTCCGGAGGAAGAGAAAAGTCCTAAATTTGGCATGGTCGACTCACTTCATCCTAAAAATCGAAAGGCGATCTTAACCAAGCAAGTAAGTCAAAAGATGAATTGCTTATGCTCGCCCACCACTCATGCCGGTTCATTTCGTTGTCGCCTTCACCGAAACTCCATGAGTCATGTCACCCGCTCGGTCGGAGCTAACTTATGTGAGTTGGCTAATAACAACTAATCCTTCGTTGGGGAGGATCCTATGATTTTATGTACATGCCATTTGGACAATCCTATATTTAATTATATGCTATTAATTAACTATTCATTATATTCACAAATAATTATCTTTGGGTTATTGATTAAAATACTTTTTTATACCCTTTTTTCGTGTAAATGAAATATTATGGAAAAAATAATATTTAATATAATTATATAATTGTTTTTATTAGTCTCTAATGGGCTGGGCCTACACGGCTAAACCGCTATTATTAGCCCAATTGATCCTGGTTCGCCTATTAAATCGGACGGCCGAGACGCATTCCATCTCGGCGCCGCAACCCTTGCCCCCAAACCCTAATCAATTTCCCTTCCTCCGTCCAAATCCTTCATTCTATAAATAGAAAGCGGAGGATCTCTCGCTGCATCGCCTTTGAGTTCGTCGCTATCGCCTCCCTCAGGTTCTACATCTACTGGGCTATCTCCTTCATCCTTGTCGGTATGTAGTTTTGGTAATTTCGTCGATCGTTTCATGGATTTATTCTTCTTCTCTTAGAGAAATAGATTATAATGAGCGCTCTTAAACATCTTAGCGGATTTCAGTGAGGCTTTCGTGTATACGATATTAATATTATTGTTGTACGCTGAAGCTTACTATTTTGATCCCTTCTGTTTTCCCTTCTAGAGAAAAAAATTTGCTCCTTTTGCTTTTTTGATGATAGTGTTTTCTTTCGGGATCAGAATATTGGTGCCTCCTTTGTCGATTGGTATATATTAGTGGCTGATGATGAATGATCTCTAAGATCTTAGCGGATTTCAGTGAGGCTTTCTGGTCTATGATCTTAAAATTGTTGTTACACACACTGAAGCCTATTCTTTCAATCTCTATGGTATCGTCTTCACAAAAAATTGTGCTTTGTTTTAAATTTTTGTTCAGGGCAGTATTTTTTCTGATCATAAAAAATTCATTGCTTCTTCGCTTATTGCTTTATGGATTTCTTTTGGTATATAAAAATGGCTGATGAGGAATGATCTCCAAGATCTTAGCGTATTTCAGTGAGGCCTTTTGGTCTATGATCTTACAAATGTTGTTACACACACTGAAGCCTCGCTTCTCATTCTCCTTTCTTTTTCTGCAATTAAATGATTTTTTCCTATCAAAAATCAATTTTTTATTGAGATTTGACAACCTTCAATTTAAAAGTTGCTGTTTTGTTTGATGAATTGATTCATGGATGGATTTGGTGCAGTGATGAGTTACTGGTGTGGGCAGTGGCGTTGGCTTTTCATGGTCATCACCGTGAGCCTTTTTCACCAATCAAACGACTTTTCCTTCCACTGAGCGCTCATTTCCTTTCCATTTACCTTGATTATTTGAGTTTATACTGAGTTATTGATAAAAAAAAACATAGAAGCATTCTCTCCTGCGTCGAATAACTGATTACCAGCGAATCATTCCAATGGTCGCTGCGTATGAGGCGACGCCAAATCATCTTCCTCCGTATCTGCTCTCTTCAGGCGAGGAACCCCTATCCTCGATCCGATTGTAGAAGCGGGGATATTCACATTCTTTCGACAGTCTTCAGATCTCCTATTCATTCCTTTTTGCTTGTCTTTAAGTTCTATCCTTGTTCCTCCGGAAAAGAAAGTGATGAAGAAGAAAGAGCAGAGAGGGTATAGTCGACTGAATCTATAGCACCGGAGGAAGATTCTTATTCAGGGCATCAGTTCTTCAGCCACCATGAAGCGTGAAGAATCAAGGTAAGAATGGGGATCGGGTCTTCACCCAACACGAGGGTCGGCGGGATTACCACTAGGAATCGGCGGAGGTTGCCGGCCCTACTGCAGCTATGGATCGGCCGGCGTCGGCGGAGACGCCGGAGGAGGGGGTTGATAAACTGCGCCGAATGGAAACGGCTTGGGATTCTGAAATATCTACCAATGTTTTTACGGAATATTGTAAACAAGCCCTTATTTTCATTAAAATTTCTATTTATACCTCATTTCCCTCTTCTCAAATTAAATACTAGTTTCAAAAAAAGTCCACTGGCGTAAATCTTAAACCTTCCATTGTTCTATATTTTTTTTACTTAAAAATATTAATATTCTCAAAATAAAAATAGAATGAAATGCTATATTTTTTTAAAAAAAAAAGATATATTCTTTCAACAATAATAAAAACAAGATCATTATTTAAATTGTTGTCGTGCCTTAGTCAGATAATATGGTCTCGTATAGAAATATGATACAATTTTGTATATTTATCAAATCAATATAATGGAATAGAAGTAATGAAGCGTGGGCATTGATCCTTGAGTACCCCAAATCTGCCCTTGGACTACGGTTAAGTGAAAATTTTCGTGATGATTGTTCCATGGTAGTAAAAAAAGTGAAATCTGTTATCTTTATTCCATGGTAACAATTTTACTCCCCACTACTCAACTTAATTTTGTCCTGGTGGCTTCGTGATGATGGTCTCAAATTCTATGTTAGTTGGTTTAATATTTTAAAAATGTTGGTCATCTAGATGAGTTATTATAAGCACTTTTTGATTTATTCATGATTATCTCAAATTCGATGTTACATAGTTCAATATTTTTCTTGAGTACCCTAAATCCTAATGCGATTGCCAATTAATGTATTGTATTATTTGTTCGATAATAAATTTAAAAACATTGGTCATTTGAATTAGTCATCATTAGCACTTTTTGATTTATTCATGTGATTGATGGAAAATTTTTATAGGCTTGAACCTCCAAGATTAATTGTGTTGAATACTTAGATTGTCAATTAACTAAAAATTAACAAGGTATATGTGTTATATTTCTAAAAATATTTAGAAGAACAATTTAAATCATCAAAGTATGAATTCGGTTGATTTAATGTGCATAGTTAGTATTTAAAGAATTTACATATCTCCATTTGCATTTGGTGGGTTGTACCTAGATTATTATTTTATTTATTTTTAGTGTGAGTTTTGGTGGTATTTTCAACCATCCTTCCCTTATATCACTCGTCTTTTTAAGATTTTTTCAACGTCTAAGAATCACTCTCTTAGAATTTTCACATCATTTTTTATCTATTTGAATTTTTCACTACCTAGAGTTCACTTCTAGAATTTCTAGCAAACATACGGTAACCCCTAATTTACTTAGACTTTTCATTTAAAGTTCATTCCGCTGAAAGTTTCCACCTCCTTCGTTCAAGGTCATTATTCCACCCACATAATTTGATCTGAACCATAACTCCGATAGCACTTGTTAGGACAAAAAAAATTCACATATTTTCATAATAGTTTGATATTTTTCATTTTAAATCTAAACCCTAATAAATTTATTTTTGGACTCTATCCAAAAGAGCTCATATTAATAAATATATCTTCTATTTTATAAATTCATGATAATTTTTTTTAATGTATTTTTAACATAAAACTTTGATTATATTTCAACACATACGTTAGGTTTAGAATTTACCGGAAGAGGCACAATTTGGTAGTTATGTCATAACATTATGAGTAACTATGGAGAGGCACTATGGAGAGGCAAGGGTAAGTTGGTGTCATCAATTCGCACCCTCTTGATGCCTTTTATAGTTCGGGGTCATTAAATTTGGGAGCTACAGGGGAAAGGACCTTTCATGGAAAAGGAGTGTATGTCCTGATACCATTGACAATGCCTTGTACTAGATGTTAAATAAAGTTCTTCAAGACATGCATGGTGCTATGAATTAATTCAATGTGGTGTGCTCAAAGTCAAGATATATATATAGCAAAAGGTTAATTTAGGTTGTGAAGTAGTATTGATTTTGAATTTTTGCTAGACAAGTCAAGGAGAGCTGTTTTAAATAATTAAACAAGTTTAAAGTAGTAGGTTTAGACTATAGAGGCACATGATAGGGAGGTTGATGAAGATAAATGAGGGCTCATATGATTCACCTGAGGTGATAGCAATTAAACATGATGTCGACAAGATGGACTCACCCGAGGTGGAATTCGGTATTGAGCTCGCTTGAGGTGGCCATTACTCTTTTGGAAACTAGTACACTAATTTACGTACTCTACGAAATTCATAGTATATATAGATATTGATCTTAGACTGAGCTTGTTTTTTTCACTATGAATTACTATATGTTCACACATTGTTTATCGAAAGTCATACACACGGTATCCGCTCAATTCGTTAGTCCTTCTCAATACACTCACAAATCACGGCCGAGACACGGAAAATGAACCCTAAGAGAATTTGGACAATTAGGGTGGCCCTCTCACCGCAATTATTGAATGAATGCCTTCATCCAACCTCAAATACAATTAAAACACAGACAAAGAGAGAGAGACATGAAATTAATCCTTGAACCCTTGTGCTTAAGGAGCCCCTCCACCTCCTATGCATATGTAAATGTCCCCTATCTAGTACATTTACACCATTCCCTCAGCAACTCACAACCACCCCACTGCCCTTCATCCCCCTCCTCTCTTTATTGCACTGATTTATTACCTCTACTGTTGTTTCTTTCTCTATGATTTTATTTTTCCTTATAATTTTTTAAAGATGAATGATGATGATGAAGAAGAAGAAGACGACGATACATTGCACTGTTGCTTATACCTTGAACACCTTGTGTCGGCCATGGTGGAGCCATGGGAGCTCCATGAGTCCTGTAGCCCTGGAGAACATAACAACTGTTTGCATTTAGTGGTGCATGAGGGTTTGGTTAGGGTTTTGAAAGGGTGCCCTAAGGCCTTGTCCTCTTCTATTAATTATTGTGGATGGGGCTGGCTCCACTGCCACCATTTTCTTGTTCATAAAAGAATTATATTTGGTGCAAGGCGGAGGAAACAATTCGAGTCCGAGGCTCTTTTTTTTTTTTCTTCTTCTTCTTCTTCCTTTTGTGTTGATGATTGAGCTCTACGATATATAAAGATTTAAAGTTATTTACGGAATGCAAATCCTCTAAAATGTGACGTAAAAGTACGATGAAGATTAAGTTAAGTTAGTCGTTTATATTTGATCATGTGTATCAAATGGTTTTAAATGATCAAAAAGCAAGTGTATTGATTGACTTAATGGATCGAGCATGGAGTCATAAGAAGCCATTATTGATATTTAATTTATAAGTCATTTCAAAATGTGAATCATATTGAAAAATAATTTTCAAAAAAAGTCATAATTTCGAGTTTATTTGGGTTATATGCTGACTAAGTGCCTCATATTGCGGCAATCCACATGCTTTTGCACTAGTATTTCGTTAATTAATATCAAAAACAAGTTGACTTTAAGAAAAAAAAAGAGACCGGTTAATTTCATGCAATAAGAAAAATTAATTACCTAAATATTTTTTTTTTCATTATCGACTATGTTAAATCCTTTAATATACATGCATAACGAATAAATAAAGTAGTTAGACTAATTGAGTGAAGATAAATGTGATTAAATGATAATATTCATATAACCTCTTAACCCCGAAAGTATATAAAAAATCTCAAATTTATTTTTTTAGTAATTAATTATTATTATTATTTCTATTATTATTATTATTATTATTATTATTATTATTATTATTATTATTATCAAGAATGGTTGTAAATATTAAGTTTTAATTAGATGAAGGCATGAGAGACCAAAGGCGTAGCTTCCCAAGTTAATGCCGGGAATGACACCAACCGTTACCTATTCCAAAGTTTACAATTTCCATTTCACATATCTAATAATAATAATAATAATAATAATAATAATAATAATAATAATAAATGGTCTTTTTTTGTTTGTTTAAGGGTTTTGAAATGAATGAGGGGATGAATGGATAATTCTAATTTTGACAAATAAGTTAAATTTATAGTATTATGACTTGGTAGAATCCTCAAATTTTTATTAAAAAATCTTTAGACTTTTAATTTGTTTACTACTAAAATAAATGAACATTAATAATGATATTCATTTCTTATATTGAAAATTTATTATTTTGAGTTTTTTTTTTTAAAAATTAATCTTTATGATTAGTTGATTGGACCATAGGTCTTGAATATTAAATATTTAAAAAATAGATAAATTCTAGTTTTAAATTTTTAAGTCTCCAAGGCAACATTTATAACATTATTTTTCCTTATCATTATTTTTTCTTAAAAAATGATAAGAAAAAGACACAAGTTAACCTAACTCAAACATAAACACTCTCTTAGAATCAAAATGAACTCCAAATTAATTCACTTCAACAAAATAAAAAAGAAGCAAAGATGTTGAAACAAGAGATGAGTGGCAATAGTAAGACACACTCTCCCATTTTATTTTATTTTTTTTTATTATTTTTTTTAGGAAGTAGGCCTGCATAATTTATTGAAGAAGAATGAGTACGTGAATTGGTTGAATAATATATATGGAATTAAGATGGAGATGGCTCACACGATTCAATGAACAAGAACCAAACCTCTCTAGTCCCGGGCTAGGATGCAATAGTAGGGTACCCTATATTCTCCCAAATATTCATAATTTGATTATAAATTATGATGCACCATAGAATATTTTCCTCATTGGAATGATAAATCTAAGATGTTTGACTTCGAGGCATTGCGAGTACTTCTAAATTTACCATCGGTAGGAACTGTTTGTCGATAAGATCGATTATCCCCAAGATTAATCTGTCCGAAAGACTAAATATTTGGTATTAGCTAAAAAAACCAAACCTCTCTAGTACATCGGGTCATAATGCAATGACAAGACGCTCAAGAAGTTTTTCAATCACCCACGGTTTAAATCTCAATTACAATGAAAATTTTTGTAGGTCAGACCGATTATCTCCAAGATTAACAGATCTGAAAAACTGGATATCTGGTATTAGCTAAAAAACCAAACCTCTCTAGTCCAACCGATCATAGTGTAAAGGAAAGACGCTTGATCCTATCCAACAGTTGCGGTGACGAAAGCTGAGGATGTGGTGCTCTGGCTGATCGTGCATTGACTCCGCGCGACCTTGTAACCACGACTGCGTCAATGCCGAGTTAGGAAATGGGTCCCGACGTTGGCCCTCCGACGCTCAAGTCAATCATTGGCAATGTGTTGAAGTAAAGCAAAGTAATAAACAGTAGCAACAACAACGCTCAAAAAGTTTCTTAATCACCCACAGTTTAAACCCTAATTACAACAGATATTTTTCTCTAATTAGATAAAAAAATATGAGAAGTTAGCCGTTGGGCGAGGGATAATTCGTGTTTCTGAATTTACCCTGATGATCTACTTTAGGTATTATCTAATGAGATAAAATATGAAAAGTTAGCTATTAGATGAAGAATCTCTCATTAGTATGTGCTTTTAAATTTATCCTGATAAAAAATTTTAAGGGATCAAACCGCGATTATTTAGTTAGCTGGATGCATTGATTAAAAAAAAACCTCTTTCTTTCTTTCTTTCTCTCTCTCTCTTGTGTCTTCCATTTCCCCATATTTATCATAAAACAGTTTCTTACACTCTTCTCTCTCTATTAATACTGCAACAGCCACCTCCTCCGATTCCACATCCAACGAGCTCTCCGGCCATGGCAGATCCCTTCAACAACGTCTTCAAAGGCTACTACTTCAGCCACTACATGCCCCCAAACTACCTCCCTCCTCCTCCTCCGCCTCCTTCTTCTTCATCATTGACTTCTCAGTTTCCCATCAGTAATTACTTCTTCTCACCTCCTCCTCCTCCTCCTCCGCCGCCGCCGCCGTCTCCGCCGCAGAGAGCAGCGCTTCCTCTACTCAACCTCGTGAGCAGCGGCGCGGGAGACGCGGAGGCGGCGCCAGACGAGGAAGAAGAAGACGTGGAGGACGAGGAGGAGGAGGAGGAGGAGGCGGCGGTGGCTCTGCAAATTGGGCTGCCGACTCCGACTGCCGCAGATCTCTTATCCAGGATCGACCGGAACAGCAGCAGCAGGAACAACAACAACACTTCCAATTCAACCTCTGCTGCTGCTGCCGCCGACTCTAATTGCGCGAATATGGAGGAGGAGGAAGATAGGGAGGAGCATGAGGTCGAGCAGGAGGAGCAGGGAATCCTGATGCAGTACCCTACGATGATCGGGAAGGTGATGAGAGGGCAGTACTGGATCCCTACCCCCTCCCAGATCCTCATCGGACCTACTCAGTTCTCTTGCCCTGTTTGCTGCAAAACCTTCAACAGATACAACAACATGCAAGTCAGTAATCTAATTAATATATCTCCTTTTTAATTCTTCATCTTCTTGTTTAATCACAATTAATTATGATTATTGATTAAACGACAACAACACTTCTGTGTAATTTTATGGCTGATAAACAACCAGCCCAAAAGTTCTCTTTAATTTATATATCTTGTCTAAAAGAAGAATCGATCTTACTATATCATATAATATCATATGTTAGTTTTAGGGTGTTGTTGGAATTAATATAATTTTAATTTAGGTTAATTTGTGGTGATTCTGTTCAGATGCATATGTGGGGGCACGGGTCGCAGTACAGGAAGGGGCCGGAGTCGCTGCGGGGGACGCAGCCGACGGCGATGCTCCGGCTGCCGTGCTACTGCTGCGCGGCGGGGTGCAGGAACAACATCGACCACCCGCGCGCGAAGCCGCTCAAGGACTTCCGCACCCTCCAGACCCACTACAAGCGCAAGCACGGCATCAAGCCCTTCATGTGCCGCAAGTGCGGCAAGGCCTTTGCGGTTCGAGGCGACTGGCGCACCCACGAAAAGAACTGTGGCAAACTTTGGTATTATCATTAATTAATTCATTATTATTTATTTATTTATATTTGTTCTAATTAACTAATAATTATAATTATTAATGTAGGTATTGCTCGTGTGGATCTGATTTCAAGCACAAGAGATCACTCAAGGACCACATCAAGGCCTTCGGCGGCGGCCACGCGGCCTACGGCATCGACGTCTTCGACGAGGACGACGAGCCATCGTCGGAGATCGAACAGGACAGCGTCGGAGAACAGGCGGCGCCGCCGCCACTGCCCCGGTATGTCATGAAGTCCAATTGAAATGTAAACTGATTAATGACTTGGAGTGATATCGGAGGTACTTAACTCAGGCATGTGTAGTACTGGAATCGATGTCTTATTATGGTCCGAGTGATCCATCTTTTGTAGAATGAATTATATTTAGTCGAAGGGAGACCCATCACCCACGATATGCTATGGAATGTCTTTGAATTTATTTATTTGTCTGATTTATGCATTCGAATAAAATACGGCAAACATTTGGGTAGGAAAATAAGAATTTGGATTGGCGCAGCTTGGTGGTTAATTAGCTTTAAGTTATATATGTGACCACACTTGCAACAAAAATGAATGGATAGATCAGATGAGAAATTTATTAATTATGTGAGTTTGGAGATGAAATTATATATATATATATATATATATATATATATATATATGAAAAAAAATATTAGTTATGAATTTTCCATTACATCAAATATTGAAGAATTCAAAAAAATAATCATTAGAAAAAATAAACTTACCCCTGCCTGTATATAGTAGAAAGAATTATAGCATAGCTGCACAACACTGATGAAAATATCATGTTTAAAAGGTAAACTCGAGCAAAATTATTGTAAAAAGATTAGTCCAGTGTACGAAATTTTCATCAATATAGAATTCCAAAAAAAGAATCGAACCACACTAAATCTATTACAAACAGTATGGCAAGAGACTATTTTTGCTACTCAAATTCATGACCTTCTAATTATACGACAGTAACTTTACTTATGTGACAAACTCACCTTCAATAAAAATCAATGTATAATATAAAGTGTATAAGAATAGGAAAGGTCTTGGAAAAACTATTAAAAAAACAACTTTTTTTAAAAAAATATCTCTACTAATTAATCAAATGCACTTCTTTTGCTTTTAAATTTCCAGCTTTTTCTCAGACTCACCCAGACAAAGAATCCCCAACCTTTTTTGCTGTTCTTGGTGTGCTTTAGAAGCTGCAATGGCTAAAGTGAGGGAGACGGGAGAGAAAGAGAGAGATAAAAAACAAATATAAATATTTCCTCCTTAACCTGCTGCAGAATGCATCATTCCTTCCTTCCTCCTTCCCTTTATTCCCATTCCTCCAGTTGAAGTGATGAGTCATGCAGCTGCTGCAGCATGCAGTTTGATAACACACACAAGATGAAGCCTGCACTATAGCGAAATCCTCAGTCTGATAAGTAGAATCATAATAATCCTCAGTTAACTGCATGCATATGCCTTTTCCCTGCACCAATCCCAGCTTTTCTTTCCGGATGCTTTTGTGCTTTGCTTACTTTTCCATTTTTTAGTGGCAGTTAATGGATGGAACATATACAAGGAAATATTCAACTCAAATGATTAGCTTGCTTTAAGGACTAGTAGAGAGAAAGAATCTGTATCAACTCAAGCATATATTTTATGGCGACCAAATAACAATTATGAGACGGGCTCTTAAATGTGTCTGAGATTGTTGGGGAGACGGAGCAGTAGTCAAAAGAAGGCTTTTCGACAAGTCATATCAGACCACAATGAATCCATTCATCCATGGCTCAGTGTGTTGTGGGGTGCAGTCAGTGCAGGTGCAGCAGCCGGAGGAGAAGCAGCAGCAAAAGCTACTAGGTCTATAATTAAAATTGATCTGACACACCCTTCATGCTTTCTTTTTGTCTCTTTGTTCCTTGCAGCACTACTGCACGCTAAAACCTAGAGATATACATATAAATTATTCTTCTTGTCTGGCTTTCAGATGTGTATCTGTTATCTAATATAGCAGAGGAAAGAACTTTGTGAAGCTTGAGCAAAGCTCTCTGGGTGTTATGAGTTCATGGTAAAAAAGATGATCATCTCATGGACATGCACCATAATTTGAAATTAGATTTATCGGGACCCGACTAAATATATATAAAAAAGGCAGTCGAGTACACGAAACTTCTACCAATACAGAGTCCCAAGGATAGATTTATTATACACAATCTTATCCTACTTTGTAACAGGTCACTTCCAAACCAGACTAAATATACATAATTCAACAAATTTGATTTGCCAAATAGAGTTTAGGAAAAAAAAAAGAATCTTTACACGCATATATAATGTAAATTAGTTGAGACAAAGTAAATCACAATTGGGTTAACAATTTAACCATGGCACTAAGTAATCTCCTAATTATGAGGTTGTTTAAGTGGATTCTATGTCATAGCAATTTTTATTAAGAATATAATTAATCTGGAGATAGACAGCCTTCCATCTGATTCACCTATCGGGTTGTCCGAATATATTTTTAATAATATCTTGAGTTGAGGATGGGGTGGCCATGGGTGTTGCTTGTTTGGTTACAGAAACACTGCATTGTTTCCTGTTGCTCTTCTCTTAATTATTTTGCATAATACATATTTTTTTTTATTCTGAGAGATCAAATACGTTCTGTGTAAAAGATAAATATTACTTAATGGTGTAAAAAATCAATGATAATCTATTTTATTTTTCTTTTCAACATTCAAATTATTTATCTAGAATTAAAGAATGGACAATAAAAAATTAGAAAATTCCCATCCTCAGAGGCAGGTGAGGTAAAACAGGGTGAGTGAAGCATGTTATTGGAGGAGTTTTTCTTTCTTTTTCTTGCATAATTCCGCTTGTTTTGTGATTCCAGTTCAAAATAGAGCAATAAAATATATTATAAAACGAGGTGAGGCAAAGCAAGACTAAAAATCTTGTCCCATCCTCGCGTCGCCATGTTTGTAATTTTTTTTTTTATAATTCAAGTTTCCAAATTGATTTTTGAAGATTGATAATCTTCCTTTTGATTCAATCAAACAAATTATTATAAGGTCTTTTATTTTTTTTAGTTGGCACCAAATATTCATTTTATACCGATTAATCCTGGGTGACCAGTCTGGTTTTAGGAAAATTTTTCATCGACTACAAGGAGGATGGCCCATCAATCCAAAGTTTTTTAGATCAATCGTTTATTAAGAAAAATTCATCTATTAATTTAGGTGCCTTAAAAATTAAAAAGATATCCAACCGTTGTACCATTACTTGAGAGCAAGTTCTTCCACTTTAGATTCATACATAAGTATTATAAGATTGCATGTGTGACAATCTAATTGATATCGAGAACAATTTTTTTTTAGAATAAAAAATACAACAGTTAGCTACAGCATAATCATCGCAAATACATGTAAAAAAAATTACATGGATTATGCGACAATTAAAAGAACCTATTGCAAGCACTAGTTTAGACAAAATTGACTACAACAAATAAGGTAACTGCGCAACAGTGTTAGCTATAGCAAATTTTGTGTCTAATCAGATGACATGAATTATGATTTTGACAATATAAGCAAGCGCAAATGCTTCATTAATAAATTTCCAAGCATAATTGGTTAGATAGTAGTGACTATAAGTAGAAAGGCTAAGAATTAACATCAAAGCAATTAATAAGATGTACTTGGTGCTGTCAAATGCTATTCCTCATAAATCAAGTTCTAATAGTAAATATTGAATGCTATACTGTATCCTGAACAAAAAAATAGCTGACTCAATTTATTGTCTTAAAACTAAGGCATCAAATTACCATTGCCAATTACTTCCAACAAACAATTTTCTACACTTTTGCATTCTACTAAATGATAGAAAATATTTTAAACCCTAGAACAACGGAACTAAAAGGTGCAGATCGCATATATTAGTAATTTGAGCCCCAAATCTACGTTAAAATGGAGGGCAAGCACTAGTGAGGATTGAATATTAAAAAGATATATAAACGCATGCATGTCTCGAATATTGTTCCATATCTAGACTTGCTTATTTAATTTAATTTAAAAGGAACGGTAAATCTAAAAGGAAATGCAAAGGTCAAGTTCTGGGGAAATGGAAATGGGATATAGAGGGCATGAGGCCATCGGAATCATAAAACAAACATTGACATCGCCCTGGTTTTGGTGGTGTTGTTCCTGTCGAATTTTAAGCAGACAAATGAGGAAGCAGCGTTGAAGAAGAAACCACGCCCATCCCCATGGCAATGCTTTGAATTCCGAGCATTGCATGCGTTCATGCATAAGCATGTCATAGCACGGATTTCAAAGACTTCTAAGTATTGACTCACTTCTTTATCACACACACACATATACTGATATGGAAATGCCCTTCAAACTTAGTTATATAGATAACTAACCAATTGTGAAATCTGCAGGAGGTTGATGCGGAGGTAATGATAATATCTCAATCAATTCATCTTCCACCTCAGGCCATAGCTAACCTGCTCCTGCAAAGAAAAGGGAATCGAGAATGAGCCCCACCAAATCCGATTCCGATGCAGATATTGTTTTTTGAGGAAAAATCTGAAGGTAAAAATAATGAGTTTGGTTGAGATTTACACAAAGAATAAATAGCTGTAGAAATACACAGTGAGAGAGAGAGAGAGAGGGGTTAAATTTACTAGGAAGGAAAGGGCACATGTGGACAGCAGAACCCCTTGTCTCCCCCTGTCTGCTTACAGCATCCAAGGCCCCTCCAAACAGTGCTACCTTATGTCGCACATCATCCTCTATATATCTCTGTGCCATGTCCACGCACCATCATTAACTATTAAACATTGAGAAGAATAAGAGAAACAGTAGTGGTAGAAGGCCGCACTGTTGCCTTGACCTTGTCAAGGAGGGTGACACATACATACACAGACACCCTCTTAAATGACAATAGTGTTATGCCTTCTCCCTATTCACATTCCGATGCAATACAAATGGGGACAACCCTGTCTGCTCATGGAAATCTAGGGTAATCCTCCGGTGCAGTGTAACAGTGTGGATATCTGAGGAGGGAGAGAGAGAGTTGGAGAGAAAAAAGCTTGCATATTTTTTTTTACTCATCTGCTTTTGCTTGCCCCGCATAATTATCCTCCTGCAATTGCTTAATGGTGAGCAGTTGAAGCAATGTAGAAAGGTACTTGACAGAGTTTTGTGTGGTCGTACTCCGTGCGCCTTCACATATTCGTACCACGCCCGTTGCCTTAATCCTGCATTTGCTTAATGGTGATCTTCTTGTAGAAATGTAGAAAGGTCCATAATTGAATCTTGTGTGATTGTTGTTTCTTTTTATTTGTACAACGTAATTATCCTTGTGATCATACTGCAATTGTTTAACGGTAAGCACTTGAATCAATGTAGAAGATGCTTGATAGGGTCTTTTGTGCAATCTTTGTGTGGGTTTTTATTTAGACACTCAAAACCCTAATTATCCTCGTCCAGCAATTGCCTAATGGTGAGCATTTAAAGCAATGTAGAAAGGTGGTTGATAGGCTTTTGTGTGGTAGGCATGCAATTGCTATGCAGAAAAATGTGTGATTGTTGTCTCTCTTAAACGAATGTATTTTTTTAATTATTAAAATAGGTTATAACCGGCTATACTTTATAAATTCGATTAATATTGAGTTGTAATAAAGTAAATTTATGTCAAGAAAAATTAAAGGAGCAAAGATGAGAAGTTAAGATGATCTGACGTTGCTATAAAAACTAACATTAAAAAATTACTAGCATATATCATCAAATAATTATAGCGCCCACAGAAGTTACCATAAGAGAAAATAAGTTGAGATTATATAGATATGTTCAAGATCAACATATTTAGGCTAGAATAAAAGTTGTATGAGGTAGGAGAGACCTAAAAGCATGGTTAACATAAAAAATAAGTTAATTGGTTTGTATTAAGTTCAATAGAGAGATAAGATTCATGTAGCACTTTAATTAGTTAGGACAAAAGACTGAAGACTATCACTTGAACTAAAAAAGTGTGCAATGGAAAAGAGAGCTACATGATAGGAGGAAGAGACTACTAGGAGCTAAAGTTGTTTGGTGGGTATACAACATCAAGGAAATATCTAGGATTTGTTTACTTGGGAGAAAAAATTATGGAACAAAATAAAGGGAAAGAAAATCTATGCTTACATGAAAGGAAAACAAATTGAAGACAAACTTTAGCCACTTTGGCTTTTGAAAGTTATTCACCCAACAATATTCAGGAAGACCTAAAGTTCTTCAAAAACTATTGAATTAATTTAAATATCAAGTATTGAATTTATTAAGGAGAGAAGATCCTTAAAACAATTAAAGAAGACGGCATGAATATGGTTGAAGGCAAGGGAACAAACAATAATTGAAGTCACTGTGAGTGCAGCTAAAACTACTATATATTCTTTCTGCTTTGAGTCTGACACATTGACTCTCTTATGTTTTGGAACCTGCCAAAATACTGTTATTTATTTTGCGGGTTAAAATAATTAGGTGAAGTATAGACGAGTAATCATAAATAAATAAAAAAATTAATACCCTTTTATTCATGTATATACAATATTTGTTTGGAATGTCTAGTATCATAAGCATATTTAAACTCCAACTAATAGAAGGAACTAGATGCTGGCCAACTGGAGGAGGTTACTTTGGAGGACCGCATTAAAGACACTGAGAGAGGAATAGTACAATGGGAAGACATGTGAAGGAATTGAAAGTTGAGGTCAAGATCTAATTAAATGGGGATTAAATTGACGAATATATATAATTAGATCTTGAAATCAATCTTTGAGAACTAATAAACTAGCTCAGTTGGTTCATTAATCAGACAGGATAACAATCAAATAAGGATTAATTACACGATTTATCAGAGGTTCTAACACATCGATCACAATTTTTTTTAACAAATATATAGCATACTTTTAGCCCAGTTACAAATCCATATCATTTCAGACTTAAAAAAAAAGTTAAATGTCGTTCTTTATTAATAATATACCATATATTAATTCAACATTTTGAACATACCTTATTTTTAAAAATTAAAAAATAGCTAAAAATTTGATCAATGAAGAACATCATGTGTCAAAAAGATGTGTGATGTTATGTAAAAATAATTTTATAAAGAATTAATTAAAAATTTGATCTTAAATCTTTTTAAGTGATAGATTTGTTACAATATTGAGAGTATGTGATATATTAGTTAAAAGTAAAAATTCATGATAGAATTGTAAAGATATCTTAAAGCGAATTTGGTGAATAATCTTGATTTGACTTCAAGAAATATAAAAGAAGCCACTCAGTTTATACATATAATTTTTGGTATATAATTCCTGTAAAAAGTGAACAAACAAAAAGGGGAATGCAAGGAAAAGGGCGAAATGATCATTAAGGCTATCTCACAAGGTTGAAAAGAAGAAAAAGAAAGCAAGCTAATAAGCAATGTTTTTTGAGATTCTCCAAGTGCCGTGCATTTGTGTCTCTTTCAAACAGGGAATAAGGTTGATTTAGAGGCTTGACTGAGAAGAAAGGAAGAGCATATATGATACAGAGAGAAGGAAAAGTGAAATTGAGAGGGAGTCTATTTCTCTACTTTTTTTTGAGTAAATTCTTTTTTGTTGTTCTTAGGACCATGAGAAAAGGAAAGCTTTGACATTCACGGCCAACGTGCACTTACTCTCAAATCAAATCAAGGAATGATATTCCTGGAAAATTACATCAATTAGAAGTATAGAGGACAATTGTTGCCGGTCTTATCTCTAAAGAACCAAAATTAAAGTAAAAGAAAAGGCACCCTTACAATTTTCAAAAGTTTGCCTCCAAAGCAAAGCAAACAACTGCCACCTAGTCTTGAGTACCTAAGGGAATGGAAAGGAGCCAATGGTTAATAATGTTGCTAAATAATCATATAACTGAAAATCTAGTAAAAAATGCATTAAAAATGATACGAGCAGTTTCCTACTAAAAAATAGTAGCAAACAAACAAATTATAGGACTAAATAAGCCTAAGTTAAATATATATGCTTTACCATTAATATGTATAGATATGTCCATATCAACATGTGATTGATTTCAGCTAATTAATTAAAAGTGCATGGTAGGCCAAATATTGCATCAACTGCATGAGTTCGCTACAACTGGCCTTTCTTCACCAAATAGTAACTAGTGTCGCAGAACAATTATGAAGTCGAAAAGGACCCAAGGACTCAATAAATATTCCAGCCTTATGCTCGTTTAACTACTCGTGACTACATCTCACCCATCTAATTTGTCCAGGCTAGTGGTGGTCAAACACCAGACTTTGGCTTTTACATGATCTCTCACTTTCAAACTCATTGCACCCGTACGGCTTGAGGGTGGACATGATACATGAAACAGTAAAAAAAACAACAAAAAGTGAAAAGAATAAAAAGAAAAGAAAACTATAGGGGTAAAGTTAAAAAAGGAAGACAATAAAAAGAATGGAATTTTCTTCTTTATGATCTCCAATTTTTAAGGTGGATTAGATGAGGTGCAGCTAAGAGTTACAGTGCACTTCGTACTCTGAACTCTTCCTCAGAATTTGAAGTACAGTGACAAGAAACCATTCACTTTGGCTTGTGTCCTCCCCAAGACAAAAAGAACAAAGGACTTTGTGCTGCAACACTCAAACAAAAAGAGTGCCTGTTGACAAAAATGCTAAGCCAAATCAAGAGCACAGATTTTGCTAGTTAATTTCGCAAGCAAGAAGAATACATACACACAACTGTTAATCGATCCTTGTGCTTATTTCTCGTGTTAATTGCTGAAAACATCCTGAACTATACTAAGCTAATGGAACAAGTCGTGAATCATAACAGCTAAAAGATATCTCTCATTCCAGCTGTTCTACAGTTCCAAAATAGTACTCACATAAAGTGTACACGTTTACGGTTTCCATCATTATTAAAGAACCTACAAGCAACTTGCTCATCTGGACATATGTCATGAATATAACCACTGTTCATTACTGATCAGTAGTAGGGAAACGTCTTCTGACCACATGAAATGACCACCCTCTGCTTAGTCCTAGTTGTATGACTTCTTTTGCTTTGTTGGTTCCTGTGAATTAATGCTTTCATTTACTTACCAGATTATATGTATTGGTTAAATCGACTGTGAGAATAAAACTTAACTGCCATGAACGGATGAAATTGCACCAATTGTCACACTATCACATTCACAAGATCTATTAGTTAATTGCTGGGAGTATTACCTGTCACATTTTATTGTCGAGCTCAGGAGTACCAAAGGAGGACTGACCAAAAGAGTCCAGTGGGTCAATGCAATTTTGATCGAAAAGAAAATTAGACAAGGGTAAAGGAGCATTCTTCTGCAGTACCAAAGCTACCCCTTACATTTGTGACTATTTTAAGTAGTTTCCATTCATATCATCTACATGTGAGTTCCAAAGTCAACAAGGGACAAGTACCGTAATAATTGACTTCAATAGGTAGATTCCCAATGTTAAGATTCTAACTCAGATTTGTGCACCCAGTGACATAATTTAGATTTATTCCACATGATGAAGCTTGAAAGTCATTATAGTCTACTTCCAGGCCATTGAAGGCAACTCTGCCAACATATCCAAAAGGATAGTTACATAAGCTGAACCCTGATCTTCTCTGATGCAAAATTTTGTTCACATTTGAATGAAAGAAATGAATGTGGATGAGATTATCTCATATCACATTCCAATTGCATAACCTTAGTTAAGATAACATGTGAAGAGTTTTGTTCTAAAGAGTATCACATTACCACTTTACAAGCAAACAACAAAAAAGGAAAAAGCGCATGGGAGAGACCATTCCATTTTTTTTACACCTAGGATCTAGAATTCTACAACTACACAGCATTTATAACTAGCAACCAACTTTTCCCTGCCCATAACCACACAAATTTTCTGAAGAAGGCCATTTGTCTCTGCCCATAACTAACTGTTTTTATCTCCCACTCTAAGAATAAGTGAGAGGGTTGGGCACTAGCTTTCTCATTTTACTAACTTTAAAGAGCCTAGAATTTATGATCTATCTTGGTACACATGTGAAGAACAGCTCCATTTCCCAACAAGTAATAACATTATCAGTGCCGACTTGTCTTTACTTTGATGAAAACATATTTATTCTCTTCTTTGTTGCTTAATGTGGTGAATTTTTTGGCAAGTCGAGATAATGTCTAACTTAGGTAAAGGATTTCTGGCCAAGAGGCATGAAGAAATCCTTGTCTGAGAGAGACTCCCACACTAAGCATTAAATGACTCCCATACTTCTCAATCTTGTGGCAGTCTCAATGAAGGGGATTTTTTCCTAAATGTGATAAGAAGAGCACTATAAATACTTTTTAGATGGATAACACTTAAGTGAAAGCAGTTTGTCCTAACGTGACATGATCTTCAACTTCATTCCCTATCAATTAATGTATACGTAACTAAAGGAACAATTGATTTCCTAGATGAAGAAAATTCATATACAGGGAATGAGCTGGAGTAAGACCAATGCTTTCAATGAATTATGGTATCTGTTTGGTGTGATGGTTTATTAATATTTGCTTCATTCCAGACAGCAACTTGCTGAGCTGGAAGTGATGAAGTGAATAATGAAATAATATCAATCAATTAAAATGAGGTGTATATATATATACACACAAAATATTATATAACTAATGCAAGATTACAGTAGTATTAACTATTCTAACTTTCCTGTTCAAGATGGAACATAAATGTAAATCATGCCAAATTTGAAACACAAAGTAGAAAACATGCAGTGCCGTATACGGGGTTTAGTGAAGAAGCCTACAAGTGGATCTTCAAAACTGTAAAAAAGAGTAGAGATCTTCTTAAGCCATCACAATATTTCTAATGAAATGAAAACCAAGTTGAGTATATACTTGGTTCATTCATGAAAGATTAGATTGCTGGAATTTGTGGGTAGCAATTTGGTTATCAGTGTCTGATAATAGGATTTGTGTGACTGAATCTAAGCTCCTCCAGGAGTGATCATAGCCTAAGACAAGTTGTGTGAGCCATAGCACTGCACTCTGATCATAGCCAAAGTACAACAATTTGATGCAGATATCATAACATTGGAAGCACCGGCTTTATCTAAATTCAGATATAACTCAATAAATGTTAGTCTTTGGTGTAAAGCAAACCTTTGCTTAGAACATCATTGAGATAATAAAGAATGTGCAGAAGATCCAGATAACAGTGTCACGGCTTCTCCCTTGGCTGACAACTAAAAGAGTAAGGAGTAAATTTGGTTTGCTCACCAGTGAGATAAATAAGCTTCCCTAATATCGAGAAGTTTATCATCAAAGTCTTTAGCATCAAACCACAATTCCTTATAGGGAATGACTGATGTGTCAATTAATTCACAACCAAGTTGTTCAATTTACCATAATGAATCCTGTAGACTTTGGCGATAGTAAATATTTTGTGAATTTGTGCTACCTTTTATTGTTTCAGAAGATAATTACTATGCATATATGGGAAGCAATGTAATAGCATATGGGACTACAGTTACCGCACAGCAACTCTATTATTTAATACTCTTAGCCACTCAAACTAGAGCATAGATAGTATCTAGCTTGTCACATGAATAGACGTTTGAGTAAGACGTGATCCTATTGAAGCAAAAAAATATTTGCACGTAGGCAGGCAAAATATGACTGTTCAATGAGTTAACAAATCATACAACCGACCCTTCAACTTTAGATCAACAAAGCTTTAAATAGTTGATAAAGCATGTAAATAACAACCCCTTCAACCTCAGACAAGCCAACACAATGATACAAGAGAAATGATAAACGGTGAAACAATTAAATGGAGTTAAGGTAAATAGAGATTTCGGTAACTATTCTCTCAAGTATGCTTCTCGCTAAAGTAGTAATAAATAATCTCACAAGTCTATCCTTAAAGTGGCAATTACATTAAAATGCAATAGATTGAGGGAAAAGAAACACATTTTAAGTCTTATGAAAGATAGACAGTATACTTAGCAAAATGAGAACAGATCATTTCTGTGTTCAGGTCTGTAATGAAGATGTAACGCACAATTTGACCACTTGCAAGAAGTAACAGGATATTTTTCAGTTCAGATCTTCACTTGATTTCAGACGATACATATGTAGAACAGAAATAGAATTTAATCCCAAAGGATGATTGGGTATCAAGAGGAGGGAAGTATAAAGAGACGTACACTTGCAAATTGGGGCATCATAAAGAAGATGGTGCAAGAAAAAGATCGATAACAACAAGAAGCTCCTATTAGGGAGAAAGACAAGGAGCATGAAGAAAACAAAGAACAAGTTCAATGAGTGCTATTGTAAGCAAAAAAGATGAGGTTGAATGATGTTGGTAAAACTCAGAAAGCAGAATCCTTGCAGCTAACTCTGATGTTGGCATCAATGAAGAGACGACTCCATGCAGGATATGAGCGGAAAGACCAACGTCGAATAGGAGTACATTAAGGGTGGCACAAGCCCAATTGATGGAAATTCAACAACAAAATTCAAAGTATTGTGAAGGTTCAACAATAAGCAGAATGTTGGATCAGGTCCCAGCAGAGTATGACATCGCTCTCCAAGTTCTCCCATCACTTGTGTTTGTCAAGAGCTGCAAAGGTTCCACAGGGGTTGATGTTAAACACCAGATGTCTTGCAAGAAGGTGTCACACAGAATAAGTATAATGATTGGTTCATGTCTTGTGAAAGGGCAGCCTCACATGCAGCGGGAATGTCTCACAATAAGCATCGCACACAAGGCAGGAGACCAATGCATGTTGGCAATGAAGAAGATTTGGCTATGACAGAGGACCACCCAAAATCAAGGTACCTAATTTTTTTCATAGAGTTGACACTCATGGATAACACTATGAGAGAGAGGTTGATAGATGAGGGAGATCTCTTATCTACTTTGGGGATATAAACCATTATATTCCTTTTATTACAAACATGCTAGACCTAAAATGCAAATATGAAACTAGAAAGGCAAGAGTTCTTTACTAACAAATTGAGTAGGAAGAACAATTTCTACATCAATATGAAACGAATCATCATAATGAAGCACTAAGATCGCTTTGATATTGGAACTGCCTAGTTTATTGCATTAAAGTTCAACCCAAGGTTGTCAATCTCAAGATGGTATCTAGGAACAAGGAGAAACTATAGGTTCAGATTGTAGAATCAAGGCGTGAGGTTGTTAGATCCTACAATTTAATCAGTTATTTTTAGAACTATATTTGACATCTATACAATAATCATATGTATCAATTACCAATATCAACATTTTAGACTTTATTATTCTAATATCATTAGCATGATAAATTATTCACATCATAGATATATGAACAATGCATGTGTTGCATCTTTATATAGTAGAAGTGGATTCTATCATAGCAATGAAAACTATAAGATGATGACAATAGCTTAGAAGTTAAAAAGAATCTCATATACATGAAAATTTGATTTTCTCTAATGGTATGGCATGATAAGATTGTCTATATGTAAATATCAAGCTTCAAAATGCCTATGCGAATATAACCATATTCCGTCCAATTAAAGGTTGCTGAGAGTCTTGACGCAACAGAAAAGTTGTAGACCTTGTGGTCACGGGTTCGAGTCACGAAAATAGCCTCTTGTAATGCGGAGTAAGGCTGCCTACAATAGACCTAATATGGTCTGACCTCACTTTGGTGGGAATTTCATGCACCAGACTGTCCTTTTTTTTTTAAAAGATTGTTGAGTTTGAGATCCTACATAAGGAATGGTAAGGGATCTTATGATCAAGATGTAGGTTGGCAAGATCTTGGCCCGATTAAGATCCTACTTGGGATTTGAATCATCTAAGTCAATTTGAGTCATAAGATGAAGATCCTATGGTCTAGATTTGCAATTGTAATTCAATAAAGCCATTGGTTAAAAGATCTCAAATAATTCGCATTAGATGTTTCAGCAAACCTATTTGCTACCAAATGTTCTTTGTAGCACTCAATTGTATCATCAAAAGCAAATGTAAGTGTAACTCTTGAATTTCATGAGTAAGAAAGGAAGATGCAAGGCTATGCTTTGAGATAAAATCTACAATAAGTCAAATAGCCCTTTTGAGTTTGGGAAGTTCCAAGGAGAATTCACCAAACTAAAGAAGGACCTATTATGGCATGCAATTCCGTGTCCATTAAAAATGGATGAAATTTTAGCTTAATTGATTAGATAAAGGCTCAAATGTTTTATTATGTGAAATGAGGATCTGGGAATGCAATTTCACCTTTTCTCCTTGTCTTCTTCCTCATCTACACAACACAAGGGAAAGTTGATCCAACATTGATAGCCATCTATATTGATAAAGTGGAGTCAGCAATGATCGGGATTTAGAACTCTCCATTTGGCGTGGGAATGACAGTGATCAGCTGAGGTGAGAAATTGTTCTTTCTATCAAATCTGATGAGATAACTATTGTTAATATGTTGTGAACCATTTTGGTTTAAGGAATGGTTAGAGATGTTTGCCCTCTAGCTTTCCTATTTATGAAATGTCTGTTAATGATCTTGAGTCACCGTGCTAATAAGTAGTTTCTGAAATATCCAGTTCATAAAACAAGCCGTGAGTCCCAATTATTGGATCAATAAACGAGAAGCTGGAGAAAAACTCATGCATGTGAAAGAAACTAGTTCTTGTGAATCATTTTGCAATTAAAAATACATAAATGATGATTCAAATTAGGTTATAGTTAACATACTATTATCTATGTAATAACAATCAGGAAATTTAACAATCTGAAAGTAATGCAAACAATAAGAGCCTAAAATTACGAGATATGGTAGGCAAAGGGCACTTATTTAAGATTGACAACATGAGATGTCTTAATATGAGATGATGAAGTTTGTTGTCAGGCAAATGAAGCAAAGCGATACATAAGATGATGTTAATAGTTAATGTGAAACCAAAAGGTGCAAAAAGTTTGAAGTGTGAAACATATTAATGAAAAATCAAAATAGTGTCAGTTAGAATTTGATATGTTCTTTCTTTTTGTAGTTTTCTTCTTGCAATATTCTACTAATGGTTGTTAGTTGTGTTATTTGAGATAAAAAGAATTCATATTCTTTATTAAAGAGTGAGACATATTTATATACAAACTAGGAATCTATTTTAGGAAACTATAATTAGGCTAATTGACAATTAGTCTAATTGACATATATATTAACTAATATATACAAATAATATGGTAACAAATATATACAATAATATGATAACTTGCTAGATATTAATCATATCCAACTTGTTACAAAGATAAATTAACCGAATCCCATTTAAAGTATTTATGAAAATGTCCCCTACTTGTTCTACAGTCTTCACATATCTTGTAGAAATCAATTTTTGTTGAATTTTCTCAGGAACAAAATGTGCTTAGTTCACTCATGAAACATGATTCGATGCAATATGAAGAGCAATTTGATTATCACGCCACAATTTTGCTGATATTAAAATTTTAAGTCCTACGTCAGTCAAGAGTTGATATCCACAACGTTTTACTTCATACTCCTCCATAAGACTAAATTTCCTCCCACAAAGATACAATAACTTAAAGTAAATCTTCTATCCATTTTGGAACCTACCTAATATACATCTAAAAACATTCAATATGAGTGTGTCCATGATTTGTATATACAATACACAAAAGTTTTCATGAAGCATGCCATTTTGACGTATATAATTAGGGATCAGAGCCACTTCGAAATTAAGGACTCAAAATCAGGGTTCCATTTCCGCCTCTTCTATCTCTCACGTACTTTCATCTTAGCAGCGCGTCATTGTCTCATCCTTGCCCACGCGCATGTGCCTCCACCAACTGGCCACGACCTCCTCACTGACACTCTCTCCTTCCCTCCTCTGTCCGTGCACGAAGTCGGTTGCTACTTGTCACCACATCTGTCGTTGCTGCTCTCCCGATATGTGTCATCAGAAGAATCGCTATCTAATATCTGTTGGGACCTTGACGTCCGCTAGAGGGGGACGAATAACATCTCACCCAAATCGTTCGCTTCCATAAAGACACTCTCGTTTACATGGTTCAGAGATAAAGCTCCTACTCCACGTCTGTCCGTAAGGTGAACAATCCCAATCCGTCGGTGGATGATTCCCCGGAGAACTTCCAGCTAGCTCGCATAGCTCCTTGTGGGTGGAGAAACCTCACCACAACTCGCACAAGACCACACTAGATCACTTGAGCAGTTAGAGACTCTAATTAGGGTTAACCACCACTAATTTCGTCAACTTTGTCCAAACACCCCGAGCTCTATTAAATAGAGCTCGGGAGGAAAACACCGAGCTGTTTTCCCGCCGTCAGTCGACTGGTAAAAACACTAATCGACTAGTCCTAAGTGAAATTCGACCGTTATAGGCCAACGGCTCAAAACCAGTTAACTGATAAAAGTATCAGTCGACTACTCCATATGAGTTGAGCGAAGAGAGACATTCTGTTCGCTACTAGTTAACTGATGAAAACACCAGTCGACTGCTTAACTGCTACATTACTGTTATAGTAGCTGCTACGGTAAAACCCTAAACTTAGGATTTTACCCTGAGTATAATCTCTCATGCACTCGTCCTTCCCTACACAACCTAGAAGTAGTCTTCTAACCTCCTCCATCAGTCTCACATCCCTCCGATGTCTCCCCATCCTTCATGCATTGCCTTCTGGAACTTCCATCGGTCATGTCATTGTTGTCAGGTCTTCTTTTGTCAAGAGGTCGCGCCTCCGGGACTTCATCCATTGCCAAGTCACACTTAAACTTATGTTGCCAAGACTACATGCTTGGACTTACACCGCCAAGACTCACCCTTGGACTTTTTTTCTTTGCCAAGATCACACTTGGACTCTCCTTGTAGTACTTGTATCCTGCACACTCACAATGCATATTAAATACAACAACAAATCTAACTTAAACTTTGCCCAAACATCAAAACCTAGGGTACATTAATTGCTCCAACAATCTCTCCTTTTTGATGTTTGGCAACCTGTTTAAGTTAGGAAAACATAAATGCAATAACAATGCAAAGTAACTATGCAAATCACATATGCATAAACATGGAACCTAACCCTAGGCTCCCCCTTCATCTAAGCTCCCCCTTGAGCTAGGATTTCCTACAAAGTTAAACTTCTCCACCTTTGCCAACAAGTGAGCAATTGCTCCTCCCCCTTCACCTAAGCTCCCTCTTGAGCTAGGTTTTCTTGCAAGGGTGTATAGGTTTCCCACTTAAATCTAACACTTCTCCCCCTTTGCCATACATCAAAAAGAGCTCCAACAATATCCCAATTATTGAACTCTTTGACCTCTAATGACCATAAACATCATGTATTAATCCCCATAAGATTACATACGTGTTCTCTGTCCTTTTGGTCATTTTCTATTGCTAAAATAGATTTTCAGACTGTAATAGTCGAGTACCATTAACCCCAGTTGACTACCCTCTTCAAAACGAGCTTACAGACATTCTATGTTTGTAAATAGTGTTACTAGTATCAGTCGACTGGAACACTATTTCTGTCCAAATCAACATTTCTGACCCAACTTCAGAAATGCACCAGAAATTCTAGAGATTCTCAAATTTTGCGGAGAGGTCTATTTTATCAATGTCTACTTTGAAAAAATATATATAAAAATATATTTATCACAAATCCCAAGATTGACACAAAATACAAAACTAGCTAAATGATTCAATTGAACCGTGACTTAAAATTCTAGTTTTGGCTTCCTCTTGATGTATCTGCCCATACTAAACCATAATGTATCCCTAACATTAGTTTATATAGCATCTATATATCAAAAATCAATTTTCATGCAATATGAACCTAAATCATATTTTTATGCATAAAACTCAACCCAATTGTACCAACCCATTAGGTTAGAGACTCAAGTTCGTCTCCTATCCACTTGGCACATTTGATAGTCCACCTACCATGGTCTCAGAGGCTCTTCCTAACTTTAGGAATCTTAACCTTAATCACCTCCGACTCATCTACCATGGCTACACCTAGTGTACCTTTGTAGACTTCTTCTTAACCTTAGGCTCCTCATCCTTTTCATAATCATATGTGACCCTTGCATATTTCTTATCATGGACCTTGGATGATTCCCCCTTACCCTTGGTCACTCCTCCATTTCCATTGTCATGTGTCACCCTAGCACTTGACCTCCTTTTGGCCTTGGAGGGATCCAATTTGACATTTTTTTGTCTTTGACCATCCAAACACATGTCAAGTCCTTTAGGTCAAATAATGAACCTATCTAGGACTTTCTCTATTTCCTCAGGTCTTGCCTTTAAGGCTTGATTTTCCAATTCTAGGGCTCTAACTCTTGAATCAACATGTCCACCTTAGACATCCCTAGACTTACCCACCTTCCTAGGCATATATCTCCCCTTCTTGGGATTTATGCCTAGTTTTCACCCTCTTTCCTTCCCTTAGGCAAAGTGGTTTGGGTCTTATTAGGTCTACCCTTAGTACATGATTTCCTAGGGTTATCTACCATGTTAACCCTACTCCTATCATTGTACCTAAATCCATAATTATTCATGGGTACATAATTTTCAATATTCCTAACGAGCATGTAGGAATTTGAATTTGGATTAAACTTTAAAATAGGGATTAACTTCCCTTTTACCTTTGAGCTCCCCCTTGACTTAAGCTCCTCTTCTTTTCCCATTTCTTCAAGTGCGCCAATTTCTCGAGCTCTCCTCTCCTTGGGCACTTTGTGTGGTAGTGACTCCACTCACCACATGTGAAGCATCTAATGTGCTTCTTCTCCTTGACTCCATCCCTACAACCCACGTTAGTTCTTAAAGCAATTTTACCGGGTTTAGGGATTACCTCCTTTATCTTTTTAGCGAAGGACACCTACTCTTGTAGTGCCCCATCTTACCACACTCAAAGCATTTAATGTGGTCCTTTGTGTTCTTCTTGGTAGTCGAGGTGGAGGGTTGAGCTTCCAAGATCTCTTCTTCCTTGGATTGCTCTTCTTCCTCTTCACTTGAAGATGTGGACGGTTCCACTTCTTCCTGCCTTGAAGATGTGGACGATACCTCCTCATCTTCCTTCTTCTCCTCGGATGTTGAGCACATGTCAACATCCGATCGGTTCTTCTCCTCTTGGACCAATGAGTCCTTCTTGGGCTCCTTCACTCCTTGGAGTTTTGTAGCATCTTCATGGAATGCAATGATGTTTTTCCAAAGATCACTTGCGTTCTCGTAATTACCTACACACAACAACACGTTAAGAGACAATAAATTCAATAGAATTTTCGTTACCTCTTTATCTACCTCCGATTGCTCCCTTTGCTCCTCGGTCCAATATCGAGATCGGAGACGCTTCCCCGTCTTATCTGTTGGAGTCTTGAATGGTTCTTCCAAAGCCATCCAATGGTTCCACTCTATTTGGAACCAAGTCTCCAACCGCTTCCTCCAATACTCGAAATCATCCTTCTCGTATGGAGATGGGATCTCCTTCGAACTCCATCTTCTTCTAGCGCTTTGCTCCCTCGACGATTAGTTCGCAGAAGAGCGACCTAGTCATACCACTTGTTGGGACCTTGACGTCCGCTAGAGGGGGTGAATAGCGTCTCACCCAAATTGTTCGCTTCCACAAAGACAGGCTTGTTTACGTGGTTCGGAGATAAAGCTCCTATTCCACGACTGTCCGTAAGGTGGACGATCCCAATCCATCGGTGGATGATTCCCCGGAGAACTTCCGGCTAGCTCGCGTACCTCCTTGTGGGTGGAGAAACCTCACCACAACTCACACAAGACCACACTAGATCATTGGAGCACTTAAAGACTCTAATTAGGGTTAACCACCACTAATTTCGTCAAATTTGCCCAAGCATCCCGAGCTCTATTAAATAGAGCTCGAGAGGAAAATACTAAGTTATTTTCCCGCCACCAGTTGACAGTAAAAACATTAATCGACTAGTCCTAAGTAGAATTCGACCATTGCAGGCCAACGGCTCGATACCAATCAACTGATGAAAGTATCAATCGATTGCTCCACATGAATTGAGTGAACAGAGGCATTCTGTTCGCTACCAGTCGACTGATGAAAACACCAATCGACTGCTACAGTAAAACTCTAAATCTAGGATTTTACCCTGAGTATAATCTTTCATGCACTCGTCCTTCCCCGCACAACCTAGACATAGCCTTCTAGCCTCCTCCATCGGTCTCGCGTCCCTCCGATGTCTCTCCATCCTTTACACATTGCCTTTTGGAGCTTCCATCGGCCTTGTCATTATTGTCAGGTCTTCCTTTGCCAAGAGGTCGCACTTCCGGGACTTCATCCATTGCCAAGTCACACTTGGATTTACATTGCCAAGATTACATGCTTTGACTTACACCGCCAAGACTCACCCTTGGACTTTTCTCCTTTGCCAAGATCACACTTGGATTCTCCTTGTTGTACATATATCCTGCACACTCACAATGCATATTAAATACAACAATAAATCTAACTTAAACTTTGCCCAAACATCAAAACCTACGATACCTAGATTGCTCCAATAATATCGGCCGCTAGCAATCCTTGCCGCTAGCCTAAACCTGTCTCCCTGCTTTCCTCAACACAAGCAATACCTAAGCGCGCGAGGGTTTGTTTGTACTTGTTGGTTTGGATCTTCCTTAAGATTCTTCTCTTCTTTGACTTCCTTAGGGATAAAGTCTTATGACCAAAAATAAGCCTTCTATTGTGACGAATATGGTGCATGTAATGTCTAAAATCACGGACTATAAGCTAAATGGTTTAAACTATTTGGATTGGAGTAAGACTGTTCATCTTTATCTACGAAGAATTGACAAAAATGGTCATTTAATTGATGACCTCCTCAAGATTCAAATCATATATGGCTTAGAGAGAATGATCGCTTGTTCTTTTAGATTCGAAATTGTATTGATAGTAAGGTAATTGGTTTAATCAATCACTGTGAATTTGTTAAAGAACTAATGAATTACTTGGAATTTCTATACTCTGAAAAGGGAATCTCTCCCGCATGTATGAGGTTTGCAAAGCATTTTAGCGTGTGGAAAAAACAAGATCATCCTCTAATTAATTATTTTATGGCATTCAAGAACGCACATGAGAAGCTTAATATGTTACTGCCCTTTAACCCTAATGTGAAGGTTCAACAACACCAACCAGCGCAGATGGCTATCATGAGCTTTCACGTTGGCCTATCTCCTGACTTTGAGTTTACTAAATCACAAGTTCTCTCTAGTTCTAAGTTCTCTTTACAAGATATATTTAGTTGTATTCTTCGTACTGCACCCATTTCACTTAGTGGTACTTTGGCAAGTCACAATCCTAATTATGTGCTTGGAAGATCAACTAGCCACATGGAAACAAAGAAGGTGGCTCACAAGACTTTGAAACTCGAACTCTGAATTCGGGTGATATTATGTGCAACTATTGTCGTAAGCCAAGTGATACAAAGTTTGAGTGTAAAAAACTTTAGTATAAAAATTAGTAAAAACACTTAGCCTATATTGCATCAAATAATGATGTCTCTAATAAATCGATCCTTATTTTATAAATTTGTCAAGTTCTCAAAATATCAGGAATCACTAAGTCTTCATCTTCCTCTGTCTATTGTTGATTCAAGTAAACAAAATGCATGTCTCCTTTCCTCATCCTCCAAATGAGTTATTCATTCTTGTGTCACGGATCATATGACATGTAATTTTAATCTCTTTTCTACTTTTCAATTCAAAGCTAACACTCCTACCGTTTCTTTAGCTGATGGGTCTCTATCTTGTGTTTGTGGATCTAACACTATCAATCTCACCTCTTTGCTTGTCCTCTGTCTTACATTTACCTAATTTATCATTTAATTTGCTCTCTGTCAGTCAACTAAATTATAATCTTAACTGTTGCATCACATTTTTTCATGATCATTGTTTATTTCAAGATCTTTTGACGAAAAAAATTATTAGTAAACGACATGAGTTTGGAGGCCTCTACATTGTTGACACACTGCTCCCAAATTCTTTTGCTTGCTCGAGTGCTCCTTCTCCTTTCGAGGCTCATTATAGGTTGGCACATCCATCTCTCTCTTTGCTAAAAAAACTTTATCCACAATATGGTAAAGTGTCTTCATTAGATTGTGAGTCATGTCAGTTTATAAAACATCACCGTCTTAGTTCGAGTTTTGGAGTAAATAAATGTGCTACTATTCTTTTTGAATTAGTACATTCTGATATTTAGGGTCCATGTCCTATTTTTTCTAAACCTGATTTTAGTTATTTTTTTACTTTTGTGGATGATTCTCGTGTAACTTGTTGGTGCAACATCCCTCAGGTCAAGGTTGACCTGGTTGACCAAGCTTGAGTCTTGGTTTGGGTTTCGATGTTTGACAATGCAAGGTTGATTGAAGAAGAGTCAAGTAGGTCAAGGATGACCAGATACTTGACTGGGAAGTCCTAACTGGGATGTTAGGCAGAAGGAAGTCCTAGTGAGTGAAGCTAGGCAGAATGAAAGTCCTGGTGAGTGAAACCAGGCAGAAGGAAAATCCTGGTGAGTGAAGCCAGGTGAAAGTCCTAGTGAGTGAAGCTAGGCAGTATGAAAGTCCTGGTGAGTGAAGCCAGGCAGATGGAAAACCCTAGTGAGTGAAGCTAGGTGGAAGCCCTGGTGAGTGAAGCCAGGCAAGGGAAAATCCAGATGGATCAAGGATTGATCGGACATCTGGTGTTGAGAAGTCAAGTAGGTCGAAATGGATACTTGGCAAAGAGAAATCCGATGGGTCAAAGGTTGACGGACATCCGTGGAAGTCCCAGAGGTCAGTGACCGGATACTGCACGACGAGAAAAGTCCAAGTGGGTCAAAGGGATCGGACACTGGTGGGAAGTCTGGCGCAGTCAAGGGAGTGACGGATGGCGTGATGTACCAACAGTCAAGGTTGACGGATGTTGGTTCGAGTCTTGGAACTTGGTTTGGGCAAAATCTGGATCGATCGATGGATCGATCCGAAGCTTCTCAATTGATTGTCGATCGGGGATCGATTCAGAGTCCCAATCGATCGATGGATCGATTGGGGGTCTTCGCGCGATAAGCGCCGGATCGATCCGTGGATCGATCGGCATTTCGAGCACAGAGGCGCTCTGGATCGATCCGTGGATCGATCCAAAGCCTCCCCGATCGATTGGGAACATTCGAATCGATCGGGATCCGACCGTTGGCGTCGTTTATAGCTGCAGGCGTGCGATGGCTGCGGGATCTTTTCACCGATTCAACTCAGATCTTCGCCAGCTCCTCCACAGCACTCTCAAAGCTCGTGATCGCCAGTTCTTGAAGGTTCTTGGAAGCTCTCCGAGTCAAGAGGCGGATTAAAGGCAAGAAGAGAAGCTAGGGTTAGGGTTTCCTGCATTCATTGTAAGCCTTGTGCTTGTATTTTGTTTCCCTTTCCTTCTTCTTGTACCGAGAGTCTTGTAGGGCTTCTCCGCCCTCGGTAGTTACCGAAAAGGAGTGTTTCATAGTGGAGGGTGCGTGCGTGGTGTGGATCCTTGGATTAGTCACCTCTTGTGAGGTGGATACCAAGTAAACCAACCGTGTTAGCGTTGTGTGATTGTTTCTTTGTATTTCCGCTGCACATCTTTGAAGGAACGAGCACCGAGCGAACGCGACGAGCTATTCACCCCCCCTCTAGCTACTTTTGGTCCTAACAAGTGGTATCAGAGCAAGGTCGCTCTTCACCGGAATCATCGCCGGAAGGGGAAAAACAAAACAAGCAAAGCTAGAGGGTGAAGAAGTTGGAGCAAATTCTTCAAGTTCAAGACTTTATCAAGTTCAACTTCAAGATGCAATTCCAAGATGGGCTTGGATTTGACACAAGGGTGGCTCCACCATACACTTCTACGAGTTTCGATTCTTGGAAATCAAGAATCGAAAATTTTCTTATGATGGAGATAGAGCAATGGTTTGCTCTAATGGAAGGCTTCAAGGCTCCAAGAAATTCAAAGGGCAAAGTTCTAAAGAAAAGCAAATGGAGCCCGGAGCAAGTCCAAAGGTGCGAGGCAAATGACAAAGTGACCAAGCTTTTGGTCAATTTATTGCCAAGCACCATCCTTTGCAAAATTGGAAAATGTGAAGATGCAAAGGAACTTTGGAGCAAATTGGCAACAATCCATGAAGAACCCTCCACTGTACCGAATCAAGAGGAATCCAAAGAGGGCGACTCATTGGAGCAAGATCAAGAGGAGGACTCCGAAGTTGAGAGATGCTCAACTTCCGAAGAAAAGGAAGTCCAAGAAGCTTCATCCTCAAAGGAGTGCAATCAAAAGAGCAAGGAAGGAGCATATTCCTTGTTTCATGTACAAGAGGATGAAGAAGAAGGTGAAGCCTCCACCTTTAGGATTGAGGGAGAGCAATCTTCATTGACACCGGAGCAAGAGCAAGAAGAATCCTCCACATCCGGGTCAAGAGAAGATGAGGATGAAGAAGTTTCCACCTCCGCAAGTCAAGCAAAATCGAATGGAGAAATATCTTCGGATCAAGAGGAAGCTTCTACCTCCGGATCAAAAGGAGAAGATGCCACCCCTACAAGCAAAGGTATAAACATATCAATTAATAATAAAAATCATATCATATGCTTTGAATGTAGGGAACATGGGCATTACAAAAGTAAATGCCCTAAATTGGCCAAGAAGAAGGGCCAAGTGGCACAAAAGGGCAAGGAGAAGCCCAAGGAGACCATCCCCGGAACAAAGAAGAGCAAGGAGCACATTGTGTGCTTCTCTTGCAATCAAAAGGGGCATTACCGAAGTCAATGTTCTAAGGGGAAGAAGGTGGTCAAGGCTCATGGAGGAAGCTCTAGTCAAGGGGGAGCCTCTAAGGTAAAGAAGAAGGTAACATTTATTGAGCCTACTCCTTTACATTATGGTAAAAAGCATGATAGTTCTAATTTTTATCATTTTAATGCGATTTACCATAAGAATAGAGAGCATGGTAAAATTAAGGAAAATCATGTGGCTCTCCATGCTAAGACTACCACACCTAAGGTTAGGGAGGTAGATAGAAATCTAGGCAATCACACTAAGGGTTGTAGTTATAAGCGTAGAAACAAAAATGCTCATGGGTGTAATGAAAAATCAAAATTTAATGATTTAATGATAGAAAATCAAGTCTTGAGGTCAAGGCTTGATAAAATGGAAAAGACCCTAAAAAGGATGGAAAATATCCTAAAAGGGCAAAATGAGCATAGCCTAGGTCTAGGAGCACATAGGTCATCTAATGGCAATAAAGGTTTGGGATACAAATCCAAGGCTAAGAAGGATGTGCCCTCTTACCATAGGGTTCCATATAGTTATGGAACAAACCCTAGGTCCAGTGGTCAAGTCAAAAATACTAGGGAAGTCATCCCTAAGAGTATTTTTGCAACAAATGTGACTAAGACTTCTAAGAAGTCAAAGAAGGTCACAAAGAAGGTCACAAGGGAAGAAATCCCTAGGCTTGACCTAGAAAAAGTGACCAAGGCTTCTAAGAAGCCAAACAAGGTCACTAGAAAGGCATCTAGGGAAGTTATCCCTAGTGAATACCTAGAGCATCCAAGGAGCACCAATAGGTTTTGGGTTCCTAGGAGCATTTTCTCTACCCCATAAATGGGTTAGAGAGTGTCAACTCCGATTAGAAGGGTAGTTAACCCAACTTTGAGGAAATTGACACTCAAGGAGCATTTTCAAGGTTTTGTGAACCTTTGAAAATGAAATAGAATTATTATTTACTCCTTGAAAGAGTAAAATGTGCCTAAATGGTGGAAGAATTAATTTTAATCTTAAATGGCACATATTGGGAAATTCATAAGAACTACCAAGTTGGGATTTTGGTATGTTCTTAGGAAATTTAAGGCAATCCGGGCCTTACTTTAAAAGTGCTACTCTTGTGAAAAAAAAAAAAAAAATGAAATATGCCAACATTTGAGGATATGCTTAATTTCGACTGGCATAAATTAATCAAGGGAATTAGAAATGCCAATTTAGGCTTTTGCATTTTCTTGAAGCACTTTAGGGCAATCTAGGTTTAAGTTGTAAGTTTAGCTAAGGTTTTAAGGATACTTAAATAGTTAATCTAGGTATATTTTATTTATGCTAAATCTTGCCATGATTGTTTGCCCATCATATGCCATGGCATCATGTCTATTTTTGCATTCATGTTTTATTATGAAAAATACAAAAATACCATGTCATGACATTCATACATCATATAATTATAGGATATTTTCTTTTGAAAAGTATTTCATTTTGATGTATGCCATAACATTATCATGCATTAAGTTTAATTCCTTAAAAAATTAAGGACAAATGGCATTTAGCAACACTTATTAACAAGGGACATCCTAGGTGGATGTTTAATATCTCCAAAATGCCTAGATAGATATGCATGATCCCTAGATTAGGGCAAAACCAAAATCTACATCTCACAAAGACCTATAAGATGACTTGTATGCAATTTTAGTACACATTAGATACAAGTGAGATGTTAGGATGATGAACAAAACTCAAGATGTTGACTTAGTGCATTCTTTTGAGTTTTAGGTTCATCAAAACACATAGTTATGTGTTTTCCCATCTTTGGGAAAGCTAATGTACAAGTCATGTGCATTATGCCCAAGGAACATGATGGGATATTGGTTTTGAAAATGTTTTTAAATGTTTTTGGAAAACCTTGGTGAAGGCTATCTTTTGATAGTAATCACCATTGAATAGTTAGACACAAACTTGAAGAAAACACTAAAGTTTGTACAAGTTTTCAAGTTTGTGTCAATCTTTGAAAATATGAAGTATTTTCATAGAAAACTATTTTTCCATGATTAAGTATGCCCTAAATAATGTCTACACGAAATTTCATGAATTTTGGATTTTTGTAGAATTTTCTAGGGGTTTCTGAAGTTGACTGAAATGGAATTTCAGCAACTATCAGAGCTCCGATCGATCCATGGATCGATTGGAGTGCCTGAATCGATTCGTGGATCGATTCAGAAGGCAATTCTCGCAAGCAGTAGCTCGCTGGATCGATCAGCCGATCGATCCACAAGGACTGAATCGATCAATGGATCGATTCAGCCAGGTTCAATCGATTGGAACCCAACTCCAATCGATCCAGGTTGCTGATTTTGGCTGGGAAGGCCTGATTTCAGCATCTTTGAACCATGGTTAGTCTATGTAACCATTCCAAACCCTTAAAAATACATTTGTATACACAAACCGGGTGTTTTCGTGTTGAAAACAAGGATGGAATGGTTAAGGAAGACTTCGTTGAAGTTTAGGTTGAGGTTTATGGCTGTAAATGAACCAAGTGTTCGTGAACAAGCTTGGTGTTCGGCTTGGTAAGAGTTTGTTTATGTTCGTTCAATATGCATTAGATTAATTAAACAAACAAGCTTGAACAGCTCGTTAAGCTAAACAAACAAGCTTGAACACATATGTGCTCAGCTCGTTAACGTTCGTGAACAATGTTCACGAACAATATTTATTAATAAAATTCTTTTCAATATGCTAAATAAATAATAAAATAAAATAAATAAATAAATTTAAATTATCAATCTTAATAACCAATCAAACAATTAAAATTTTAAACAATCAAACAAGCTTGAATTGAGAGCTTGATAACATCTAAACGAACCAAGCTCAAGTCAAGCTCAACCCAAGCTTGAATTGAGAGCTTGATAACATCTAAACGAACCAAGCTCAAACCAAGCTCAAGCCAAGCTCGAACCAAGCTCAAGCCAAGCTTGAATTGAGAGCTTGATAACATCTAAACGAACCAAGCTCAAGCCAAGCTTCAAACAAGCTCAAGCTCATAAAAAATAAACCAAGCCAAGCTTGAACACTCATTTCAAAAGCTTGGTTCATTTTAAGCGCGGCTCGGCTCGGCTCGGTTATCTTATCAAACAAGCTTGAACACCCCAAAGCTCGGCTCTGCTCGGCTTGTTTACAGCCCTATTGAGGTTTGTTTCAAATTTTGAATATTTGAACCTCAAAACTTCTAAAATTTGGATTTCCTAAAGTTTTAGGGATTCCAAGTCATTGTTGGTGCAATGACAGAAGTTACCACCATGTCTTTAGGGGGAGGGACTCTTTAAAGACATGAAAATTATTTTTCATGAACCTTGGAAGGTGGTCAACCTTCCGTTAAGAACATGCTCAAGGTTGAGCGTTTGAACTTTAATGGGGAGTGGATATCCTCATTGTTCAAGTGGCTTCAAGTGGATAATGCTCAAGGATAGGCATTTGCCTACATTGGGGGAGAATGTAGGGTTAAGGTTAATGAAGGGTAATGGGACCTTCATTATCGTGTTGGTCACAACGAGTGAAGTTGTGAACAACGATGAGCAACTCTTCAGGGGGAGAGTTTTCAACAATGGGGCATTTGTTGAAGAGTGCCAAAAATTGAGGCACGGGTTGCTGTGTGCTCAAAGATGGTTTGATGTGTGCCAATAGGGGGAGAATGAAAGGGAGTAAGTTAGGCTTTCATTACCTGGAGTTTGCCCTCTTAGGGGAGAATGAAGGGCTTAACTTATGTATTCATTACCTAGTGGCATGAAGAAGGTTTAGGTTATGAGATTAGCTAACTTACGTGGTATTGTAAGTGATAGTGTTGGTATTGTCCAAACATCAAAAGGGAGAGATTGTTGGTGCACATCCCTCGGTCAAGGTTGACCTGGTTGACCAAGCTCGAGTCTTGGTTTGGGTTTCGATGTTTGATGCAAGGTTGATTGAAGAAGAGTCAGTAGGTCGAAGATGACGGATACTTGGTAGGAAGTTCTAACGGGATGTTAGGCGAAGGAAGTCTAGTGGTGGTAGGCGAATGAAAGTCAGTGAGTGAAGCCGGTGGAAGGAAAATCTGAGTGAAGCCGGTGAAAGTCCTAGTGGTGAAGCTAGGCGATGAAAGTCACGGTGAGTGAAGCCGGGCGGATGGAAAACCCAGTGAGTGAAGCTAGGTGGAAGCCACAGTGAGTGAAGCCGAGGCGAGGAAAATCCGGATGGATCGAGTTGATCGGACGTATCCGTGTTGAGAAGTCGAGTAAGTCGAAGGATTGTTGGATACTTGGCACGAGGAAATCCAGATGGGTCGAAAGGTTGACCGGACGTCTGGAAGGTAAGTGAGGTAAGTGACCGGATACTTGGCACGACGAGAAAAGTCCAAGTGGGTCGAAGGGATTGACCGGACACTTGGGATCAGCCGCGAGTCGAGGGTGACGGATGCTGGGTGATGTACCAACAGTCGAGGTTGACCGGATGTTGGTTCGAGTCTTGGAACTTGGTTTTGGGCAAAACCAAGTCTGGATCGATCGAGGATCCAGAGGGCCGGATCGATCGGTGGATCGATCGGGGCTTCTGTCAGAAGCTCGGATCGATCCGTGGATCGATCAGAGGTCCCAATCGATCGATGGATCGATTGGGACGCTGTCGCGATAAGCGCCGGATCGATCCGTGGATCGATCCGGAATTTTAGCACAGAGGCGCTGCGGATCGATCCGTGGATCGATCCAAAGCCTCCCGATCGATCGGGAACATTCGAATCGATCGGGATCCGGCCGTTAGCGTCGTTTATAGGCGCGTGCGATGGCTGCGGGATCTTTTCACCGATTCAACTCAGATCTTCGCCTCCTCCACAGCCTCTCAAAGCTCGTGATCGCCAGTTCTTGAAGGTTCTTGGAAGCTCTCCGAGTCAAGAGGCGGATTAAAGGCAAGAAGAGAAGCTAGGGTTAGGGTTTCCTGCATTCATTGTAAGCCTTGTGCTTGTATTTTGTTTCCCTTTCATTCTTCTTGTACCGAGAGTCTTGTAGGGCTTCTCCGCCCTCGGTAGTTACCGAAAAGGAGTGTTTCATAGTGGAGGGTGCGTGCGTGGTGTGGATCCTTGGATTAGTCACCTCTTGTGAGGTGGATACCAAGTAAACCAACCGTGTTAGCGTTGTGTGATTGTTTCTTTGTATTTCCGCTGCACATCTTTGAAGGAACGAGCACCGAGCGAACGCGACGAGCTATTCACCCCCCCTCTAGCTACTTTTGGTCCTAACATAACTTGGCTCTGATACCATGTTACTTTTGTTACTCTGTATTGAAGAGTGAGACACATTTATATACAAATTAAGAATCTATCTTCGGTAACTATAATTAGGCTAATTGACAGGTATATTAACTAATATATACATATAATATGGTAACTAATATATAGGATAATAAGGTAAATAATATATACGATAATATGATAACTAATATATATACAATAATAAGTTGTGTTTGAGTATTTGTAGTTTTTAAGATGTGACGACGCAAAAAACAACTGTTATACAATTAATGTGATGATGTTTAATGACTTCATGTAATGAGTTTTTTTATGCAAGTTTATGTTAAATGTTGATGCAGAAGGATTCGTTAGATCTTTTTATTATTTTTAGTAAATTACTATTTTTAGTATTCAAGGTATTTAGGATATTTTTGATAATTTCTATCCTTTATATTTTTTAATTTTTTTTAATCCGTTTAAGATTTTTAGGATTTTGGGCCTGTTAGGAATTTTTCCTTCCTGTCAAGATTTCTATTCATCCTTTGTGTTTTAGGGTTTGGAGTTTATATAAGCAATTGTTTGAGTTGATGTAAGGAAGTTTTTTATTAATAAGATTTTGCAACCGCGTCGTTTCTTCCCAAACCGAGTTTGATTGCCTTTCTCCTGGCATTTTACAGAATCAACAAAAATAGAAGACTTCTGGTCCAACACCATCACCGGGCAAACTCGGATGTCGAAAGTGATGGAGAGGAAGACGATGAATCCAATGATGAAGATCGAGAGGGGCAGTAGATTAGGGCTTTTGTAGGGCTCGATCCAACTCTCGACGACGGCGTGGGGGAGAATATCAACTTGGACGACAAGATAGAAATAGTCAATGATTCAATTTACAACGAAGACAAGACCGAGTCAACTAGCGAGTTAGTATACAACGAGGTACTTTATGGTGATGACCTTGAGATTTTAATTGTTTGCAAGAGTCCGCTAACTCCTAAGGGCAACTCAAAAGATGTTGGGTTTAAAACCAATATTGATGATGATTTTGATGAAGATGAAGAGGAGAGTTGTTTTAGAAAGTAGTTATGAACATTAGGTTATGCTGAAAGGTAATGTCAATTTGTTTCAGGAAATTCTTCAACAAATCCCAAAAGCTGCTTCTTTTAGGGGTTTCAAAAATGAATCCGACCAGAGTCAACCCAAAAAAAAAAAATTAGGTTCGAGTTGGGGGTTTTCGGGTTCGAATCGGATTCAGGTTCGGAGTTTTTGGATTGGTTTAGTTTCGAGTCGGATTTGGGTCGGGTTGACCCGAGTTTACTTAAATTTAGGATTTAGGGGTTTTTTTGGAGGTTAAATCAAATTTTATTTTGAAAATTAAAATATTTTATGTACATAAATAATAGAATGCAGTATGACAATGATGAAATATTAAGATAAAAGTGAAGAATTATAGGGAAATAACAAAAAAAAAGTTTTTTTTTGTGTATGTGTTTTGTGGGGGGTTGGCCGAGTTATTCGAGTTCGAGTTTAGGGTTTTCGAGTTGAATTTAGGTTCAGGTTGGGATTTTTTTTTTAGTGACCGATCTTCAACCTGACCCGAACCCATCAGATCCACCCGAATCGACACTCCTACCTTCTTTTAAGGGGAATTCTATCAATTTGGAGCGAGAATTAGACAAAATGAGTGCAAGATGTGGTTTACAGCTCTCCCTGTCTATTTTGAGCCCAACTAGTTCGCCTGCACTTCTTTCACACCATAAGATAGATATTTCTAGGGATTATCCCCCTCTGCTAGCTTCTACTGATGACGACCATATTATTGTATTTGACAGTGAGTATATTGTATTCCCTTTGGAAGGTGGTAGTACGGATAGAATAACGACTTCAAATTCAATTTCTTTGAAGTTGATGATGAATGGCCTGTTGCGGCCAACGAAGAGACATTGGAAGATGAGTGCTATGAATTCCGAGACATAGCTGAAGCACATGAAGGTGACAATAATAATCTTCATCAGGTTCAGGATATGGAAGATTTACACAAACTTGCAATATGGAACAAGTAATTCTTGGATTTAATTAAGGGGTTGAAATTAAACTTCCAAATATAGATAGCTTTGAGATATCTTCTAGCAACAGTGAGAAGGAATTTAAATTAATTAATTACTAATGGTAAAATATTTGCTAGGAACACTACTAATAAAAATACGATGCTTTCAATTGTCCTTGATTTATCAGTAGAATTGCAATGGTTATCATTAGATTTCACTGATTTGGTGCTAGATAGTCTTCCTGGGCTACCACCTGACACCCCTCTAGCCTAAACTCAAGGACGAGTTTTTTCAACCCGCGGTGATTGATGCAAAAGGATTCATTGGATTTTTTTTTATTAATTTTTAGTAAATTATTATTTTTAGTATTTAAGGTGTTTTTGGTTTTTAGGATATTTTTGATAATTTCTGTCTTTTGTATTTTTGGATTTTCAAGTCCATTTAAGATTTCTTAGGATTTTGAGTATGTTATGAATTTTTCCTTTTTATCCGGATTTATTTCTTTTCTTTGTGTTTTAGGATTTGGAGTTTATATAAACAATTATTTGGGTTGATATAAGGAAGTTTTTGATTAATAAGAACTTACGGCCACGTCGTTTCTTTTCAAACATCGAATTTGGTTGTCTATCTCCTAGCATTCTGCAAAATCAAGAGGGTTTAGAAGACCGCTTCCGGTATTCATGCAATAATCAACAGAAACAATAGTTATCCGCTGCATCAAATGTTCAAATCAACTCAAGATGGACAACAACAACAACCAAGTCTTATCCCAAAAGTCAGCTAGACACAAGTTGAACATAACTATAAATTATTGGTTCAGCATGGTATATCAGTTCAATAGTAAGTTGACCTTTCACCTTGGTATTTATTGGGCCAAAGATTTGAAAAGTGGAGAAAAAAAGGAGTACATGATCCAAACAACAGAATAAGTGATAGCAGAGAGACAAAGAATTGACTTATCTCGCCATTGATTTTGTTCAAGGTGTTCAAGAGTTGGAATAGGTAGATGTTGGTTAGCTACAGAACATAACATTGAGAAGAAACTATAGCTTTCTTTGACGAAAGCAAGGTACTTGTGCTTTCTCCACTAATATATGGGTGATATAATCTCATAAAATCAATACTTCAGAAATATAGTAAAGAGAACAATCACCAACTTTAATTAGCATTTCATATCATAAAATATGATTTCATTGCTACCTAATCTACCGTTTGGTTATCTAATGGTACATGTTTGTATCCGCATGATTCAGATGCATTAATGATTACAATTGTTCATCCAAGAAAATTATTGGTGTTCATCTTTACAAGTACATATATATAGACACAGGAGAACTTGAATAGACCATCAAAGAAAAACTCCTATTCTTTCATACTCAAGGACCTTATCAATGATGGCTTTTGGAAGCACTACAATGTTATTCATTTTCGTAACTATTTTCTCCACTGCAGAACAAAGTTCAAGCTGAGTATTCACTGTTACCACTTAATTTTATTATCCAAATATATAGGTTCTAATTGGTTAGACTCACATGGAATTTAAATTATTCCAAACATTTGAAATCATTAAACTTCTTATTACAACAAATCTTTGTGTAATCCACAATCGACTGGTCAGAACAGATGCACCAGAAGACCTAAACATGGCGAAGCCAACTATACGAAACCTACAAGCTTCAGTTACAATGCCGGACCCAACATCAGCTCCACAGTCCACCTCACATTTCCCAACAAGCCAAAAGCAACTTAAATCGACAAGATGATTTAAAAAGAACCAGAGAGATCTCACTGAAGGAGGCGATGAATCAAAAAAGCTCATCGGAGAAGGCAAAGTGATTATCAACGAGACAAACGTCGAATTGCATAAGATTGAGAACTCCACATACCAGCGGGAAATCACTGGGGAACTCGATCAAGTGGAGCGATCTGAGCGTCGGATTGGGCTCCCCGCGTTGAAAATCGCCCTCTCATCGCCCACTTCGATCTTACGACCTTTCTTCGAGGATTCGATCCAAGGCGCGAAACATTGATTAGGGTTAAAAAGTCGCTTCAATTAAACAGGCAATTATTAATTATTTAAAATTCACAAAACTCATTAAAATGAATAAAATTAATAAGAATATTTTTTAAAAAAAATGAATTTAAAAGGGCCGCAGGTCTCGCGGCGAATATCTAATTAGTACACAATATCAAAAACTAATTTAAAATTTAATATTTTAAAATTTCAGAATCGAAAACACATTTTCTCCGAATTATTTGGGCGGAACCGGTATGTTAACCGGGACGGCCATGGAATCAGTTGGGCCAGGCCGACACCACAGTCCGTTTTATAACATTAGTATCGCATAGAGAAATCCGATGCGGACGCCTCTCCACCGTCCAATCTCTATCGCGCTGAATCATCGTTCGACAGCGAGTCGCGGTGGTGCGATCGGACGGACGATTGGACGTCCCGCATAGACGAAATTACGCGGCGCCTATTTTAGGAGTGGAAGGCGAAGTCTGCGTCCGCTCACAATAAATACCTCCCCATCCCTCTCGCTGCGTTCCTTTTTCCGTCTCTCAAAACTCTCCTTTCGGTTGCCATCGATCGCAAGATTCCCCTGCGATTTCCGGCAGCTTAAGGTTAGGGCTTCGGTTCTTGCTTCTTGTTGTTTCTATCTCATCTAGGCTTTCCACCAGTACATAGGATCGAGATTTGTTGTTTGCTCGATTGCTTTTACTTTCCTTGTCGTTTTAGGGTTTGTCGTGCTTTCCCTAAAGGAGAGGTACCGTTTTGTTTTATGTTTGATTTGAATAAAAAAAAGTTGTTTCTTTGTTCTCATGGTCGGTCTAGGGTTTTGATGCTTAGTTTTTTTTCTCCTTTTTTTTTTTGTTTTGTTTTGAATGCTAAAAATTTGCAATTTTTTTTTAATGTTTTATGGTATCTACTATCCTTTGTCGTTGATTCTTGTATTTTATTGCAAACACGAGAATTGCAAGACAGTTTCAACTTTTTTATCTGATAAAGTTTATCTGATTTTAGGACTATCTATCGTTTTGGTTCAATTGTTCGTATGAATCTTAGAATTTATCAGATTTTAGGACTCTCTATCGCTTGGGTTCAATTGTTCATATGAATCTTAGAATATGTTACGAGGTTATCTATCAAATTGTCTTTTTGCACTTGTACTCTGCTATATTACAAAAAGTTGTATCAAATTTCTGTCTAGTTTGTGTGATGGAAAAGGTAGTTCAATGGATGCAAGATCTTTGTTCTTAGTTGACAGAGTTAGGGTTGTAAACGAGCCGAGCTTAAAAAAAACCAAGCTTTTGAAATGATTGTTCAAGCTTGACTTGGTTTATTTTTTATGAGCTTAAGTTTGTTTGACGCTTGACTTGAGCTTGAGCTTGGTTCGTTTAGATGTTATCGAACTCTCAATTCAAGTTTGGCTTGAGCTTGGTTCGAGCTTGGCTTGAGCTTGGTTCGTTTAGATGTTATCGAACTCTCAATTCAAGCTTGTTTGATTGTTTGAAACTTTTAATTGTTTGATTAGTTATTGAGCTTGATGATTTAAACTTATTTATTTATTTAGTTTATTATTTATTTAACATATTGAGAAGAGTTTTATTCATGAATATGGTTCATGATCATTGTTGGCGAACGTTGTTCATGAACGTTAACGAGTTGAACACATATGTGTTTAAACTTGTTTGTTTAGCTTAATGAGTTGTTTAAGCTTGTTTGTTTAATTAATCTTGTGTATATTGAATGAACATAAACAAGTTCTTACCAAGCCGAACAGTAAGCTTGTTCACGAACGCTTGGTTCATTTACAATACTAAAGTAATCATGTTGTGTTAATTGTGTCATAATTGTATTGTGTTGCCTGTGTTAATGCAATACTATTTAGAACAATCTGAAATTTATTGTATTTTTTCCCAAGATAATGTTGATATGATAGAAGATTAGTTGAACTTGTAGAATAAAAAAGTTCTTAAGCTATTAAAAACCTTGTTTGACTTGACAAATTGATCAATCTGGGTCATCCATCTACATGTTCTACTCATGTTGAATCACTTCACTTTTGAATTGTTGTCTATGTCGGTTGTGTTAAACATAAACATACAGATTGTTCCATGTTATAGTGCCATGTTTGATATTGTCAGTTCTGTTCTGAGTTCCTGTCATCATGATGCAGGAGAGTTAGCAATGGAGCACAATGAGTCTGGATGCGAAGCCCCCAAACGTCCAATTCTTTGCATCAACAAATGTGGCTTCTTCGGGACCGCTGCAACGATGAATATGTGCTCCAAGTGCCACAAGGAGATGATTCTGAATCAGGAGCGGGAGAAGCTGGCACAATCCTCCATTGAAAGCATCGTCAATGGCAGTGGTAGCGGAAAGGAACCCATTGTTTCAGACAATGCCGATGCACTTGTAGCTTCTGCTGAAGTAAAACCGCCTACAATCCAATCATCTGATGTTACGGGATCAAATGAAGTTGGAGAAACAAAAACCAAGGAAGGTCCAAAGAGGTGTGCTTCCTGCAAGAAACGTGTCAGCCTGACTGGATTCAGTTGCCGGTGCGGAAACTTTTTCTGTGCTGCCCACCGCTACTCAGACAAGCATGACTGCTCGTTCGACTACCGAACGGCAGCTCAAAATGCTATCGCTAAAGCGAACCCCGTCATCAAGATGGAAAAGCTCGATAAGATCTAAGGACATGCCCTGAAGGTCAATCGTTTTGGTTCCAATGAGATCCACATACAGTGCCTTTTCTCTCAAGATGTCGGTGTCCTTTCTCGCTGTGAATGGCTGTGGAGGAATGGTGCAGTAGTGCATCCTTGCAGCCTCGAAAACTCTTTTATCTTTGGAAAAGGTTTGCATGTTGCATCTGGTGTGTAAGCTTTAACCTGTGCTTCCTTAGTGGACAAGTATGTTCTCTCAGGTATGGTTCAGTTAGTTATGGAAGTTGCTTTCATTCCTTACATGGTATCTTCTATTTGTGGTGGTAATTATTCAGTGCTTGAATTGGTGAAAGGTGCCTATTTAAATTAGTGTTCATGAGTTTGAATGTTGAATTATCATCTAAAATAGTTACTTAAACATGTTATTCAATACACATTTTTTAGTACTATCAAGAAATCCAAGTATCCGACTCTATTTCATCAAGCAAACTTGTGATGGTAAATGTCTCGGTTATAAATGGCAAAAATTAGGAGTGTTTTAAAAAAAAACATTTCCTTTTCATTTCTATCCAAGAATATTCCAATCCCCCATCTCGGGAAGGCAGGGTCTCTTGGATCATTTTTTGTAATCTAGAAGATGTGTCATTCGTATTTGCGGTCGGATCGTGGTCGCGATCCGGTCGTAATTGGTTGCGATCCCTTCCTGCGTTCATCGTCTCCATCAGGTTATAGTTTGGTTCGGAGCGGGCGAGCGGAGGTCGCCTGGAGATCACTTATCCACCACCGAAGGCCTTCAGACGGCTTTCGGTCGTCTGCTCCGAACCAAACTATAATCTGGTGGGGACGATGAATCTAGGAAGGGATCGCAACCAATTACGGTCGGATCACGACCACGATCCTGCCACACATACGAGTGACACATCCCCTGGACCACAAAAAGGTGATCCATGAGATCTGCTCTCCCTCTCGGGACGGTCCAGTGACTAGCACATAAGGTGCTACTATCATGAGATCTGAAATTTGAATTTTGGTATACTCGAGTTAAATATCTCTTTTATGTGTCAGTCATCATTCTAAAGACTAGTAGTCACTGTTTTGGGACGGATTGACGAAGATGTTGAAGCCAGCGTGGTCACCTTTTCGACGCCATAAATTTACATTATAGGAACGGCTACCTAGATAGAAATTCATACCTGCTATAATATAAATGTAAATTTAAAATTGACATGTCAAAAAATCAAAATCTAATACTCTACTTAACGCCAGCTGTGTAATCTATAATTTTTACTTAATTATAAAGGTTGTCTTGAAGAAAAAAAAATTTGGGGTGAAGTGCAAAATATCCATACATCGATATTCAATTTTTATTATCGAGCAATTAATAATAATTATTTTTCAATAGATTTCTTATTTTTTTCACGAGAATCTCAATCAGTAAAAAAACTATTGGCCAAGTAGATAACGGACTTTATATCTCTTGCGTTTTCTGGTTTATTTGGCGCCTGATTTCTCCATCACGATCGGTCAATCCATCGACCTTTGTCGTCGCCTTCTTCTTCGTGGTGGGTGGCGGTGGTGATCGTCGTCGTCCTACTCGTCGGTGGTCTCTTATTCCTCTTGGATTGATTGCTTGATTAACTGATGGATTGTGTCGCGATCAGTCGAGGGAGAGCCGGAGGGAGGATATGTCGTCGGGCGGTCAGAATAATTATGACAAATTCAACCAGAAGATTGACTACGTCTTCAAGGTGGTGCTGATTGATGACTCAGCGGTGGGTAAATCACAGATGATAGACTAGGAAACAAAGTATCAATCTTGGTAGGTAGGGGTGGATCTAGAGGGGGAGGGGCGGCATCGGGGTCCCCCCCAATTACCGACTATAAAATTTTTAGGGTGTGTTTGGTTCGAGGTTATTCTTGATAATCTTGGTTATCCATCCAAGGTTATCAACAAAAATCTTGTTTGGTTTAGGTATTCGATGATTCCCAAGTAATGTTCTATTCTCGACACGTCAGCAAAAGGGTCATGCAGCCCGGAATTGGAAAACCTCAGAAAACTAAGGTTTTTCTTGATTCCGGGGTTAACGAATTTTTTTACCAAAAATACCCTCCGATAAGAAAAAATATGAAAAAAAGAGAAAAAATGTAAAAAAATATTAAAAAATGTAAAAAAAATAAAAAAATTGTTTTAAACAATTTAAAATTTAAAATTTTATTTTTTTAAAAAATAAATAATTTCAAAAAATAAAAAAATATAAATTTTAAAAAAATATATATAAATTTTAAATATGTTAAAAAATTTTAAAAATTTTAAAAAATTTAAAAAGTTTAAAAAATTTTAAAAATTTAAAAAAAATAAAAAATTTTAAAATTTTAAAATTTTAAAAATAAATAAATTAAAATTAAAATTAAAATTAAAAAAATGTAAAAATATAAAAAATATAAATATAAATAATAAAAAAATATAAAACATTAAAAAAATAAAAAAACATATAAAAAGTAAAAAAAATATATAGGAAAAAGAAAAGTAAAAAACATTAAAAAATAAATAATAATAATAATAATATTATTATTATTATTATGTATAGTTGGTTTTGTAATTGAGGGTAATACGGTAAAATATTAAATTTGGATATTCATTAAAACCTTCAAACAAACAAGTTTTTGTTACATTACCTAGGTTGAACCAAACAACATTTGTTTATGTTTTATTCTCCATAACGTTGGTTATGTGATTACCTGGTAATCACATAACCAAGGTTATACATGATGACTTGAATCAAACGCATCCTTAGTATTATGAGATTTCATCTGTGAAAATAAAGGATACTATCTTTTATTTTATATAATAATCATCCCTCCATATTTAAATTTTTGGATCTGTCGCTGTTAGTAGGATATCAGCACCTGCATCAATGACTGATATACCAGTTAGAAACATTGAATGCTTGCTTTTCTAGCTGCACAACCAATGAATGTGAGCAGTAATAGTTATTGATTGAAGTGTTGTGACTACAACCAAATCCTGAGTTTATGTACATTTCCATGATGCTTAATATTCTTGGATATTTCTTCATGCAAACCTGTTGTTCATGTGGTGCTTTGTTGAAGATTTTCTTTTGCATCGAGATTATTAGTGTTTAGTCACATGACTGCAATCACTAAAATAAACACTAGGGAACGACATCATATTGATAGTCTTTAATTTCACTTGCTATGCACAGTTTATGTGGTGGTTTCCTATATTATTTTTTTTTTTTATTTTTATTTTTATTTTTATTTTTTTCACTTGCTATGCACTGTATTATCCTCTATAGTGCTTGGTCACATAGCTACAATCTCTAAAGTAAACAATAGTGAACTAAATCATATTGATCATGGTTCCGACCAATGTTTTAAAAAGCACGAAGCGCAACGAAGCGCCGAGTCCAAGCTTCAAGCTTTATAAGCTTAAGCGAGCTTAGGACAATTTTAAGTGTAAAAAAGTGTTTTTTATTTTTAGATAAAATTTAATTATTTTAAACAAATAAATAGATCAAATAATACTTAAACATGATAAATTTAAGGTTCATGTATAAATTTCTCACATGTTTAGAAAGGCAAAAATCACAAAGTTTATAATATCCATTAGTTTTTAGTTTTCACAATAAAAGAACATAAAAAACTAGATATTATCTAATTCCTTGTCTGATTCTAATTCGATCTCCTCAATTTTTCTCGATAGTAGGCAGATAGGGGGTTTATGGCAGATTATGACTTTTCTCTCAAGAGTTGAGAGATGTTGTGTCTCTTCGTTTTCTCTAAATTTTTTTTCCTTATATTCTTTAAAAATTTACAAATCAATTAAAATTATAAATAAAAAATCGCGCTTAAGCGCTATTAAGCGCGCTTAATCATGCTTAATTTGATCAAACATACTTTGACCACTTTTTTCCCCGCTTTCACCTAAAGCGAAGCTTTTCTTCCTCGCTTCGCGCTTAAGCGGCACTTAATGACGCTTTTTAGAACACAGGTTCCAACCAAATGTCATGGTCAAATCATCAATCAACAAATTTACTAACAGATGCATTTTACATCGATCATCTGTAAAGGAGATGAAGGGTTATGAAATGCATTCTAAAAGAGGATTAGACTAGCACCGTGGGATCTCGGCAAGTCATTTTGATGCTCAAGTTAGAGTTTCCTTGAGGTATTATGCGAGGAAAAAAAAGTGGAGAAGAAGGAGACAACCTGGTGGGGTTGTAGAGAGTTCGGATCTTTTGCACTTACCCTCTCTAGGGTTCATATAACTATTAGAAGAATATCTTTATATCAGATGCTCCAAACGTCGCATGCTCTTCCATCATCATTGTATACGCTCATAAGCAAATCAGATCTGACATCCGTTATTCATATATCAGGCGCCATGTGTTTGTAGGAGAGCATTAGAGGATCAGATCTGGCAACTTTGTAACTGCCTCTCCATTCATCTAGTGTCGCATGTCATGGAATATTCGTAGTCGTTGTCCACTTTTTTTGAGAGAAACGACCTTGTTCGGGGGTTGCAAAGAGGAAGTACGATACCAAGATGGATGATGAAATAACATCAATATTAAGTGGCCTTGTGAGTAGGAGGTGTCGGCGGCTTGGGCCGAGACCTAAATAATGGCATCGAGATTGGAGACCAACAAGGAAGGTATCGGTGGCCTGGACCGAGACCTGAATGATGGTACCAGGATTTGAGACTGACAGGGGAGGTGTCAACGCCCTGGGCCAAAACTTGGACAATGGTGTTAGGATCTGAGCCTCAAAGGAGCAGTGCACGCGGTTTGAGCCGAGACCTAGATGATGGTACTGAAATCTAAGTCTGACAGGGGAGGTGTCAACAACCTGGGTTGAGGCCTAGATGATGGTGTCAAGATCCGAGTCTAGCAAGGGAGGTGTCGACAGCTGATGTCAAACAGGGTAGATAGTGTCGGGATCTACAACTGAGACATGGAGGGCGTCAGCAATTGAGGTCGATCTAAGTAGATGGTGCTGAGATATGTGATTGAGACAAGAGCTATGTTGGTGACTTAAACTTGGGTAATATTAGCAAGTGTTGGTGCAACCTTAGGTTAAGGTTGACCTGGATGACCTGACTCGAGTTGACTTGACTCGAGTTGTATTTTGATGTTTGACGAGAATAGAAAAGTTGTATTTTGATGTTTGACAAGAATACAAACTTGGGAGATTGTGGATGCAACCTTTGGTCAAGATTGACCTGGTTGACCCGACTTGAGTTGACCTGATTCGGCAAAAGTTCAAGTATGGAGACTTGGCATGGAAAAGTCCAAGCAGGGAGCTTGGCACGGGAAAAAGTCCAAGTATGGAGACTTGGCACAGGAAAAGTCCAAACAGAGAGCTTGGCACGGGAAAAAGTCCAAGCATGGAATCTTGGCACATGAGGTCAAAGAGGGCTAGGGAGTTCGTTCACTGGACCGGACAAAGTCGGAGAGGGCTCGGTAGCTCGTTCTCCGGACTAGGTCAGAGAGGGCTCAGTAGCTCGTTCACTGGACCGGACGAAGTCGGAGAGGGCTCGGTAGCTCGTTCTCCGGACTAGGTCAGAGAGGGCTCGGTAGCTCGTTCTCTGGACCGGACGAAGTCGAAGAGGGCTCGGTAGCTAGTTCTCCGGACTAGGTCAGAGAGGGCTCGGTAGCTCGTTCTCTGGACCGGACGAAGTCGGAGAGGGCTCGGTAGCTCGTTCTCCGGACTAGGTCAGAGAGAGCTCGGTAGCTCGTTCTCTAGACTAGAAAGGCTTTAGGGTTTAGGACTGGGAAGCGCCAAACCTACCTTGCATAGGCATTGGATCGGTCTGTTGACCGATCCAGTGATACTATGGATATCTGATCGGTCAACAGATCGATCCAGTGATACTGTGGTTATCTGATCGGTCTGGTGACCGATCAGTAACCAAACAGAAGCTTTCTGTGGGTTATTTGATCGGTCTGGTGACCGATCAGTAACTAAACAGTAGTTCACTGTAAGTTATCTGATCGATCTGTAGACCGATCAGAAAGCAATGAGATTCAGAAAATAATAGGGAGATCGGTCTGTGGACCGATCCACCTATAGGCTGATCGGTCCACAGACCGATTAGGGATTTCCTGGACCGATCAGGCCATAGCCTGATCGGTCCAGGCCTAGCCGTTGAGTCACAACGGCTAGATTTCTGTGTCTTCTTTGTCTTCTTCGTAGGTTCAGGTTATAAATCGAGGTTGAAGGACTCTACAAAAAAAAGATAGAAGGGGGAACTTACTACTCTTGACTGCGATCTGAGCTTTGCTGAGCTCTTCATTCCTGAAGCTTCGTGTGAGCTTCCCTCGGCTGGTTCTCTGATCAGCTGCTGTTGGCATCCGTGAAGTTGCTGCTTCATCAACGGACCCCAGTCGACGAGAAGGCAAGCAAAACTCGGTAGGGTGTTTTTACATTCATATTGCCCTTGGTTTCTTGCTTTATTTCTTGCACTCCAATCTTGCTGTTGCAAAAGAAATTGTGGCGAGGTTTCTCCACCCATAAGGAGTTTTTATTAGCCGGTTTTTCCGGGGTCTTATCCACCGACGGATTGATAGGATTCCTCCACCTTACGGACACGCCGAGGAGTAGGAGTATCATCTTCGAACCTCGTTATATCGTCGTGTTTGAGGTTTGATCTTCTCCATTTTCGTTTCTGCTTTTTATTTCCTGTGCGCTAACTCAAATTGAAGGAAGAAACGAGAATTTGGAGTCGGCTATTCACACCCCCCTCTCTAGCCGCGACCGAGGATCCTAACAAGTGGTATCAGAGCCAGGTTCCTCTTCGTCGGATTAACACCCGGGGGAGCACAAGCTAGAGAATGGATCGACTTGGAGAAGACGTCACGATTCCACCCTTCTACGATCGCGACGACTTCACGTATTGGAAGGTAAGAATGAAGTATTTTCTTATGACTAACCTAGTAAATTGGAATTGTGTACAAGTAGGTTTTATTCCTCCAGTGGATAAAGAAGGAGAACCTCTCAAGAAGAAGAAGTGGACGAAGAAACAAATCCACCGATCCATAATCAATGACGAGGTAACGAAAATCTTTGAATTTTCATTATCTAATGATATCTTGTGTAAGATAGGTGGATACAACAATGCCAAGGAGTTGTGAAACAACTTGGTTAAGTTCCATGAGGAGAGTGTTAGCTAGAGCCCTAGAGCCAATCATTTGATGGTTATATTTTGGACTTGTTGTATCATATTCTATATATAAATAAAGACATTTGGTTATTATACTTACTTGTATTGGTGCCAAATAAACTAAGTATAGTAACGTCCTTGAGTAGAAGGTTCTTACCTATATCAATCGGTTAGTTGAACCGATAGTGAGATGATATAGGGAACACTACTCTTAATCATTCCTAGTCGAGTATTAACATTCAGGGACAATGTTAATACAATAAGACTAGCATGTAGGTCAACTCGATGACTTGATCTCACAAGTCATGGATATAGAGATATCAAGTTGACACATGGGTATGCATTAGAGAATGTATACTGAATGACCCGCCATGAGAAAGTATCATGGATCGTTATATGAGTGTCATATACTTTCTCATGTGACTATTAGTATACTACTAGTCCTTAGACCTGAAGTCACCATGGTTCCCTACATAAGGAGTTATGTACTTTAGTTTCGTCAAACGTCACCCGTAACAGGGTGGACTATAAAGGCGATTACTGGGTATGTAATGAATTATGCAGAGGGATGTGAGTGATGTAGATGGGATCTATCCCTCCCATATGACGGGAGTGACATCTGTATTCTTGATAGAGTGAGACCACTAAGTGCATGGCCATGCCCAAATGAGTCATATGAGATATTGAGCTCATTTGATCGAGTGAGTCTACTTGGAGTTCAAGATTTAGATTGATTAGAGGATGACACGGTCTATGCCTCATATTGATCAATCTAGATGTCTAGGATAGAAGGACACTTGTCATATATTGTGAGGAGTCACAATTAGTAGTCACAAGGTGATGTTGGATCTCAACATTCTTGTAACTTGGGTAGTAATGATGTGTTGCTAGATACCGCTCATTACTTATGCTCCTAAATGGGTTTAGGGCATTGCCAACGTTACAAGAACCTATAGGGTCACACACTAAGGACAATTAGATGGAGATTAGGTTCATATGATGAACCAAGAGGATTAGATTCATTTGATGAATCAAATTGGATTAAGAGTAATCCTAATTGGGCTAACTTGAGTTGGACTCAAGTGGATTCATGTATTCAATGAGTCTAATTTAGATTATGACTCATTAAATCAACTTAATTTAATGAATTAGATTCATTATATTAAGTTGGCTTGAATCAAATGGTTATATTAGATCAACCATGGAAGAGATTTGGTCAAATTTGACTTGACTTGAGAGGAAGATGAAAAAGTCAAGTTAGACTTGACTTTATGCCACCTCATTGGTGAGTTGGCATTGATGTGGACTAATGATGTTACTCCACATCATCATTGGGCGCCACCTCATGGAAGTTACAAAGCCATTCTCTTTAATGGCTTCACATTAATGACACTTAATGCATTAATGTGGAGAGTTACACACATGATGGTGGCCGACCACTTGAATGAGATGAATGACTTTCATTTTGAAAATGATTCTCTCATTCATTCCTTCTTCTTCCTCCTTGAGTTCTTCTTGCTCTCTCCTTCTCCTCTTCTTGTCGTGACCTATCAAGGTGCTAGCACACCTTTGTTTAGGTCTTCTCCACCTAAGTTATCCGTGTGGATACTTCTAGAGGACCGTACGCTTGACGGTCTAGAGATCCGACATTTTGGACGAGCAGGATTCGCGTAGGGCGCGCATCAAGGGTATATACATCTTAGCCTTTGTAGATTTAGTGTAAATCGAAGTTTTCTAACTCGTACTCAAAATTTTTTGAATTTTTCCTTTGCACGGATCCGGTGGCATGAGTGATTCGGGGTTTCCGCGACGCGAAAAGCGGTTTTCGCGGCCCGAAAAACCCAACAGAGAGCTCCAATTCAAGTCATGAAGAGGAGTCAAGTGAGCCAAGTAGCTCACATCATGGAGGTATGGAATTAGAAGTTGAGGGCTACTCAACATCTAAGGAAGAAGAGGAGGAGAGTCCTTCTTCAGGATTGGTGCAAGAAGAAGAAGCCTCTACCTCCGGAAGGGATGAAGGAGAGAGCTTATATCCATCCTCAACCCTAGGCAACTCAAGCAACTTAATTTCAAGTAAATTACATATAATGTGCTTTGAGTGTAGGGAATATGGGCATTACAAAAATAAATGTCCAAAGAGGATTAGGAAGACTCCACCGGTGCCAAAGGTCAAGGAAGTCGGAGTCCCGATACGCAAGGGCAAGGAGCACGTGGTGTGCTTCCAATGCAAGCAAAGGGGACATTATAGGAGCCAATGTCCGAGGGGGAGGCAACCTCACAAGGATAAGAGACCAAGCACATCTATGGAGGGAGCTAAGGCAAACCCTAAGGTACCCTTTAAGGCACATTCTTGCAATTATAATAAGACACATGCTAGTAGTTCTATTGCAATCATCAATAATGATAAGCATGATAATCATACACTATGTGAATTTTATTAATAGACTTCGCTATTATTTACTTCGGCAATTATTAATTATGAAGTAATATATGATCGTTAACTTCAGTAATAATTTTGATATAGTAAATATTATTTTAGACTACGCAGGTTAAAAAATATGAATCCGTTTTTAATTTTATTTGATATTTTACTTTGTATTATATATTTTATGAAGTATTAAGATGTAAAATATAATTGATATGTTTGAATGTTGAAGTAAAAATTTTGAACCGGTGAAAATATTTTAATCCTTATAACATTCTTCACTTTTCTAAGTTTTAAGTTTCACAAGAAAGTCGACCCATCTTCACGTCTTTATCTTCAAGCTCCATCTCGTCTTCTCTCTTGGAAATCAAAGACAAGGGCGGCGGGCGACATGGAGAGGGTTGCGCTACTCTGCTCCTTATCTTGCTCCAGCACTATCTGAAGGCGCCTTCTCTCCTCACCACGCTCCTTGTCTCGCCTCTTCTCCTCCAACATCTGCAGACCCCGGAGGTCACAGCAGTTCTTCCCCTACACTGTGTTCACTCTCCACTTTTGGCGGAAGCACCCCACACCGCTGCTATGCTTGGGGCGGGGCTTTCCTATAACTTCCATCCGTGCAGTCTCCACCTCCCTTGTCGAGAGAGGTATGGATAAGAGGAACAGAGCATGGTTGATTTGCCTAGGGCATTTGTCTCCTTCTTTCTCATGCCGGTTTTAAAGAATTGATTTTGATTTTAGTTTTACATTGCAGCAACCCTTTTATTATTTTTCTTGATCCAAGTTGAATTTTTTCTTGATTTTTCTAGCAGATTTCTTTTGTTTCCAGAGATTAATTCATCAATACTTTGAACTTTTTTTCCCCCCATTTAGTTAATAGTACATCTTATGTTTACCTAATATGTTGATCTTGACTTTGCTTCACTAGTTGGTTGTAGACTTCATTTGATTTCCATCAATTAGGTTGATGGCATATGATGGATCAAGTTAAATTAGAAAATTGAACATTGGTATTAGATAGTGCATTAGAGGTGCATATTCACTTGTCTATGGAAACTGTAGTTGTAAAGGGGATCAGAAATGCTATTTACTTCATTTATCACTACTGATTTAAGGCTTTGCTTATTTATGCTATCTACTTCAATTTCTCTCTTTGTTAGCTCTGGATTTTTCTTCTGTTGAGATTATTTTCCTTGTTATTTCATCATATGGTTAATTATGTCTTGTGCCCTACTTATCTTCAATTATTAGAGCTTTTGATGTTGACCTATTTGTTTGTAGATTTTGCTTGATTTAAATGAATAAATCTTGGATATACTTGGATAGAAGGTCCAAACAGTATGAGGAGGGTGTGGAACAGTTCATATAGTGTTAGTTGGAAATCTTTGAAATATCTCATAGACAAATCTTCCTTATGTAACTTGTTGTATAACTTACAAAATTGTAGGGTGTTGTTTGTTTGCATTTACAAGTCTATACGTAATGGTGTTAAGGATTGTAGCAAGTATTTTAAAGTATAGTGTTGTTTGTTCTTTTGCATTTGCAAGTTCCTACATTTACATATTGTGTAGTGTTATTTGTTTGTTTGCATTTGCAATTCTTTGGAATATAGTTTGTTTGCTTACAAGTCTTTATAGTTAAGGATTGCAGCACGTAATATACTTTGTTTGCTTACAAGGCTTACAAGTCTTTGGAATATACTTTGTTTGCAATATTAATGTTTTAAAGTTTGTTTGCAATATTAATGTTTGTTTGCTTACACCTGCAAAATACTAAAGGCATATGTTTGTTTGCAATATTAATGTTTGTTTTCAACAAGTATATCTTACAATGGCATATGCTTACACCTCCAAGTATTAAATCAGTTTGTTTGCAGACTTTATTTGTTCGGTATAACCTTAATAAGATGTGAATATATATAACCTTAAACAAGTAATACCTTATAGTTTGTTTGCTTACACATTTTAAAGTTTGTTTGCTTACACGTTTTATACTTTGTTTGCTTATACGTTTTAAAATTTGCTTGCGATATTAATGTTTGTTTGCTTACACCTGCAAAATACCAAAGGCATATGTTTGTTTGCAATATTAATGTTTGTTTTCAATAAGTATATCTTACAATGGCATATGCTTACACCTGAATAATTAAATTAGTTTATATTAATGTATGTTTTTATTAATGTTTGTTTTGAACGGACATACCAATGCATTCAACAGATTGTCAAACTGTTACGTTTTAATATGTTAAGCTATGCATATGAGTGTTGTGTTAATTCAACAAAGCCAATGCACATATATATATATATATATATATATATATATATATATATATATATATATATATATACACACACACACAATGCATACAAGTGTTTATGAATGTATCTTTTATGTAGGTTATTCATAAAAAGAAAAAAGAATGACGATGTATTATAAATATTATCACAGACTCTCTCGCAAGGGTTACATCGACTTAGAGGATGAATTGGTAAGCTTCGAAGCATTATATTTGTCATTTTCAAGCAAGTATTTAATATTATGTAACTAATCATTTTTTGAAATTATAGAGGGAGAAAAAATTAATTGTTGAAAATGAGAAAGTTGATAAATTGATACTTTGGCGTAAAACACGCGAGGACAAATCTGACAACATAACAAATATGGAGATAGCAGAAGTCGTTGAAAAAATTATAAATATTTTTTTATCTAATTTCCATATTTCCTTGCTAAATAATATTGGAATTTTTGGATTGATTTGTTACAATCCCATATTGTAGGATAACTTGTTGGAAAAGAAAGTCAAAGGAGAGTTCAAATCTCAATTATTTGAATACTTATAAGAATGTTTTAAAATATTGTAGAAAAATGTGCAACATCAATTATTTTTTCCTTCGGATGTTCATGGTCATCAAGACAAGTACAAGGAAATTAAAAAAACATTGCCGATGGCATGCAAGTATATCTACTCGTATGTTATCAGATTGATGCATGAAGATGAGAGTATACACATAGAATTTGATGAAGCTATGTTTGGACGTCTTAAAAGTGTATGGTTGCTAAGAGAAGATATCTTACGCTTTATAGAGATGAAAGAGATAGGTGTCAAACAAATTTTGATTTACATGGCATGGTATGTTATGTGTTAAATTCAATATTTGTTCATATGGTTTGCTTTGTTCACAATATTAGTTCACATGCTTTTGCTTTGGTTTACATTGGGTATATTTATATTTTTCATTACTTTGTCATTACCTTGTAATTACCTTGCAGTTACCTTTACAAATACTTGAAGAAAGAAAAAAGAGCTAAGTATGTGTCATTTGTGGATCTTGGTCACATACCTACATGCGGTGTGGGTGAAGAAGGCAGTAAATTGTCATAACATATTGCTGCTCAATTGAGAGCATCGAACAGAGATAGCAGAAATTGTCCCATATAACATTGGGTAAGATTTTAATTATTTATCAATTCCTACTACATGCTAGTCAATGTAATATTTTTATTTGTACAGGTACCATTGGATCTTGACTATAATTAATGAAGATAAGAATATGATATATTTATTGAACTCTTTGAGTAATAGGAACCGAGACTTTGCTTGGCAAACTATTGTGACCAAGTAAGTAGTAGATTATATTGATTTTGAATGCATTCAATTCATTATAGGTTGTAAAAATAATTTTCTATTGTTTACAATGTAGTGGGGTCAAGATATACAATGCATCAAGGAGTATTTCAAAAGGACCAGGTTTTAAACAATTGACAGTATGTATTGTGACTATGTATTTAGACAATAATTAATAATTTTTATTTTTTGGATTGTGACTTCTTGCATGACATTTTCAATTTCATTATGGTAATGTTAAACAAAATGGTGGTGTTGAATGTGAATATTGTGTGATGCGGTACATGAAAGAGATAGTGTTGGATGAAGATCCACAATTGGAGAGAAAGGTGTATTTTTTTTCTTTATGAAATATTTTTTTTATAAAATATTGAATCATTTTTTATCGATCCTCAAACTTCTGTTAATGTTTCAGTTTGCAGCATCAAAAAATAAACAGTATTACAATCAATCTCAGTATGATGAAGTCAGAAGTGAATGGAGCGAATTCGTCTACTTCTATGTGGGTGTCTAAGTGTAGACTATGATATAAATTTTAGACATGTATTTAGAGATTTATGGATACAAAAGTTTTTGGGTTATAGTTAAACATGTCTTTTATGAATACACTTTTGGATTGTATTTGATACATATTTGTGATATATTTATTTAATTTTGGTGGTAAAAAATATTGTGTTGCAGTAAAATATTATAATATAAATTTTTGTCAATTAAAATTATATTGTAGTAAAATATGGTCAATTACTTTGATACTATAAATAAATGATGAAGTAATACAACAAAAAAGACTTCACTAAATTTAAATAGTGGTGTAGTTAAAGAAACTATTTACTTCACTATTGATCAAATTTATGAAGTAGTTCGTATAAATTACTTCGTTATATTGAATTTTTTGTTGTAGTAAAATATACTCTATTACTTCTATACTACGATGAAGTAATACAATAATAAATACTTCGACCAAGACAAATTATGCAGAAGTAAAATTAAGCATTTACTACACCAGAATTCAAAAATTGTGCAGTTGTATACCTATTTTACTTCGACAAAAATGAAACCTATGAAGTAATAAATCATCAACTACTTCGGTCATTTTACTAGTTTCAATGAAGTAATAATATTTTTTTACTTTGAAAACAGTCCGATTTTGAACCGGTTTTGGACTGGTGATAGACTTCGGTAAATGTGTAGTGAAGTAAAAAAAATTAACCCTTTTACTTCACGTGCGTCTACTTCGGTAATTATCTACCTATTACTTCGGATAATATCCGAAGTCTATTATCGATTTTCACATAGTGATAGAAACCAATACATGTGCTTAGGTGCCAAACATGTTAGCCTAGATAAGGACAATACTAGAAATGCCAACCCTAGAATTAATTCATCTAAGGTTAAGGAAAACCTAGATAGGAATCCCAAAACAACTAGACATATGCCTAGGAATACCTCAAAGAAAAATGACAAATTAAAGCTTGAGGTATTAAAGAAGGAAAATCAAGTCTTGAGGTCAAGACTTGACACTTTAGAAAAGACTCTTAAGAATTTGGAAAAGTCAACTCTAGGGTCTAAGGATTAAAAACCAAAGCCCAAAGACATGAGAGGTTTGGGTCACAAACCTAAGTTTCAAGTGGTCAAGCCCACTTATCATGATACTCCATTCGATTATGGAACAAGACCTAGGGCTAGGAAGACCATCACCAAGGTCACAAGGGGAGTCACCCCTAGAGTTGATCTTGATGAGTCCCAAATGACCAAGGCTTTAAAGCCTAGGAGGGTCATTAGGAGGGTTGCTAGGGAAGTCATCCCTAGTGAATATTTAGTGAACCCAATGAGCTCAAATAGGTATTGGGTTCCTAGGGGCGTGATTCCATCACGCTAGATGGGTTAGGATGTGCCAACCTTAATTGGATAGGTAGTTAATCTAATCATAGCAAAAGGTGGCATTTTAGGAATTTTCAAGGTGTAATCAAGCCTTGAAAATGAAATTAAAAATTATTCCTAAGGTGATTAGGATGTGCCAACCACATTTGAGGAAGTTTTCTAGGGTCCATCTAATTGGCACATAGTGATCTAAAAATCTTTAGTATATGACTTTAGGTCTATTACACTTAGGAATATAGAATTTATGGCAAAATGATAAAAAATTATCAAAAATAGCAACTAAGGCTAGAATTAGGTATTTTCTATACCTTTATATGTTATTTGTCATATATTGTTTGCCATATGTCATGTCATGACATCATATTTAATTTATTATTATTTGAAATGTCATGATAATGCTTAGGTTAGTTATATGTCATGCCTTATTTAAGTTTCATACTTTATGCCATGACATCATTCCACTTATGATATTGTTGTATGTCATGTCATCATCTCTTGCATTTATGATCAATTAACTTGGTTTAAGGATAAAAACACAATTTGATATGGAGATCAAATTGTTGTTTAGAAAATGCATGAGGACTTAGCTTAAGATGACCTAAACCCATATCTCACATCAAAATTGACTTGGATGTATTTGATACACCTTAGTTGCATCTGATTATGAGTTAGGATCAAGGTGCATAGTTTTTGTACCTAGATGAGCCTAATTCGAAATTGAGGATCATAGGGAAAACTTGTGTACAAGTCATGTACATTTAGCCCTAAGATTGTGGTCCTAAATTGAATGGTTTAAGATCATTTAAAAATTGATTTGAAAAACCTTGATGAAGCTTTTCTAGTGATAGCATTCATCATTGAGCAAGTTGATACAAAGATGGATTAACCTTGAGCTATTTCAAAGTCTTTCGAACTTTGTATCAAGATTTAAAAATGGAAGTTATTTTCATAGAAAACTATTTTTCCATGATAATATATGTTATGAGGAATGTATCCTCAAACTTTTACAATTTTTGGAATTTTCTGTGATTTTTTTTAGGGGTTTCTGAATTTCGGAAGAAAAATCAGAAATCCTTATCAGAGAGTTGTGGACCGATCAGAGAAGATCCTGATCGGTCCAGGGAAGTCTGGATCGGTCACTGGACCGATCCAGGGTAGTGTGGATCGGTCTGTTGATCGATCCAGTGAAGTTCTGATCGATCTGGTGACCAATCAGAGCGTGCCAAAATACTGATTTTCGACTGTTGTCTGAAATTTCAGCTATGGAAGTTGGTGTTTTAGATTTTTGAAGGGTTGAAACTCTCCAAGACATTGTTGGTGCAATGGAGTTGACCTTTAGGAGGAGCTTTACCTATTGGTCAAGGGGGAGTTGACTTTTAGGGGGAGTTTTTACTCGTCAAGATTTCTGAGGATGAGTGATATGAGATTATCACTAAGGGTTTCAAGGAGGAAAATGTTGTCTTTAGTATCAAGGGGGAAATTAAGGGTTTCAATGAAAGGTATGGGACTTTCATTAGGAAGAAACTCTTGACCTTGATTCACTCTTTTTGATGTATGTCAAAAAGGGGGAGAATGTCTAGAGAATGTTCAGAGAATGCTGGAGAACTATTGGAAAACCTAAGTTAGGTTATCGGGTTAACGTAACTTGATTATGATTTTTGTCAAACATCAAAAAGAGGGAGATTGTTGGTGCAACCTTAGGTCAAGGTTGACCTGGATGACTCGACTCGAGTTGACTTGACTCGAGTTGTATTTTGATGTTTGACGAGAATAGAAAAGTTGTATTTTGATGTTTGACAAGAATACAAACTTGGGAGATTGTGGGTGCAACTTTTGGTCAAGGTTGACCTGGTTGATCCGATTTGAGTTGACCTGATTCGGCAAAAGTCCAAGTATGGAGACTTGGCATGGAAAAGTCCAAGCAGGGAGCTTGGCATGGGAAAAAGTCCAAGTATGGAGACTTGGCACAGGAAAAGTCCAAGCAGGGAGCTTGGTGTTGGGGTTGCAAGGTTGCAAACATAGTCCCATATTGAAAACACATGGAAAAGATCATGGGTTTATAAGAAAAAGATATCTCCATTGGCATGAGGCCTTTTGGGTAGAGCCCAAGAGCAAAGCCATGAGGGCCTAGGCCCAAAGTGGACAATATCATGTCATTGTGGAGATATCTAAATTCTTTTCGATCCTATAATTGGTATCAGAGCCCGGACTGCCAGAAGGTTTAACCGCCGACTGTGCACAAGAGTTATGGTCTAATTGAACCATGTGAGTACAATATTGACCTTGAACAAAGAAAGTGGGGGCTCCTATGTTCGAGTAGACCGAGAGGCAGGAAGACCTGGTGGGTCGAGGATCGGACGTGGGAAGCCCATGGTCCTTTGTTTGAGGGGGGGATTGTTGGGGTTGCAAGGTTGCAAACATAGTCCCATATTGAAAACACATGGAAAAGATCATGGGTTTATAAGAAAAAGATATCTCCATTGGCATGAGGCCTTTTGGGTAGAGCCCAAGAGCAAAACCATGAGGGCTTAGGCCCAAAGTGGACAATATCATATCATTGTGGAGATATCTAAATTCTTTTCGATCCTACACTTGGCACGGGAAAAAGTCCAAGCATGGAATCTTGGCACATGAGGTCAAAGAGGGCTAGGGAGTTCGTTCACTGGACCGGACAAAGTCGGAGAGGGCTCGGTAGCTTGTTCTCCGGACTAGGTCAGAGAGGGCTCGGTAGCTCGTTCACTAGACCGGACGAAGTCGGAGAGGGCTCGGTAGCTCGTTCTCCAGACTAGGTCAGAGAGGGCTCGGTAGCTCGTTCTCTAGACTAGAAAGGCTTTAGGGTTTAGGACTGGGAAGCGCCAAACCTACCTTACATAGGTATTGGATCGGTCTGTTGACCGATCCAGTGACACTATGGATATCTGATCGGTCAACAGATCGATCCAGTGATACTATGGTTATTTGATCGGTCTGGTGACCGATCAGTAACCAAACAGTAGCTTTCTGTGGGTTATCTAATCGATCTGGTGACCGATCAGTAACCAAACAGTAGTTCACTGTAAGTTATTTGATCGATCTGTAGATCGATCAGGAAGCGATGGGATTCAGAAAACAATAGGGGGATCGGTCTATGGACCGATCCACCTATAGGCTGATCGGTCCACAGACCGATTAGGGATTTCCTGGACTGATCAGGCCATAGCCTGATCGGTCCAGGCCTAGCCGTTGAGTCACAACGGCTAGATTTCTGTGTCTTCTTTGTCTTCTTCGCAGGTTCAGGTTATAAATCGAGGTTGAAGGCCTCTACAAAAAAAAGATAGAAGGGGGAACTTACTACTCTTGACTGCGATCTGAGCTTTGCTGAGCTCTTCATTCCTGAAGCTTCGTGTGAGCTTCCCTCGGCTGGTTCTCTGATCAGCTGCTGTTGGCATCCGTGAAGTTGCTGCTTCATCAACGGACCCCAATCGTCGAGAAGGCAAGCAAAACTCGGTAGGGTGTTTTTACATTCATATTGCCCTTGGTTTCTTGCTTTATTTCTTGCACTCCGATCTTGCTGTTGCAAAAGAAATTGTGGTGAGGTTTCTCCACCCAGAAGGAGTTTTTATTAGCCGGTTTTTCCGGGGTCTCATCCACCGACGGATTGATAGGATTCGTCCACCTTACGGACACGCCGAGGAGTAGGAGTATCATCTCCGAACCTCGTTATATCGTCGTGTTTGAGGTTTGATCTTCTCCGTTTTCGTTTCTGCCTTTTATTTCCTCTGCGCTAACTCAAATTGTAGGAAGAAACGAGAATTTGGAGTCGGCTATTCACACCCCCCATCTCTAGCCGCGACCGAGGATCCTAACAGCAAGGAGCAGAAGATGTTGGGGATTAAGGTCGAGACATATGTGTCATCAGGATCTGAGATTGAGCAAGAAGAGATGTCGACGACTTAGACCAACCCAAAGGGAGTGTCGGGATTGAGAGCTGAGACATGGGGGATGCAAGGATCTAAAGTTGAGACATGAGCGATATTGATGACTGAGACAAAGACTAGGTGGATGTCGAGATCTGAGATCGACCCAAAGGGGTGTCGAGGTTGGGAACTAAGTTATGGTACCATTGTGGTTGCCTTGCACTTGATCAAACTTGAATCTCTAGGACGAGCATGCCGAGTTGGTTCAATTAGACCCGAGTCTCATTTGAGAAGAGTCCAATTCCCTTTGTATTATTTTTGACCCATCTTGACTTTAATTGATAGATCAATATGACTTTTAACCATACGAGACATGTGAGGGTTACAGAAAACTGGTACATCAATCATCTTTAACCTCACTTGCTATTCACTATATTATTCATATGGATATTTCTTCATGCAAACCGGTTGCATGCATTTTTATCTATTATTGTGGCTCTTATTCTTGGTATTTTTACCTTCCTGTATGATAAATTTGGTGTTAATATCATATTTTACGAGTAGTACTTTATTTTAGACTTAATTATAAACTTCCTACAAATTGTGGAGTTTAATCTCATGTTTTTAATGTGATTTTATGGGAAATTCAAAGAGCCTTGGATTAGGGTCGAGTTAGATCGAATTTGGCTCGATTTAGAGATCAAATGAGTGAGATCAAGCAAAATCAGTATGAAATGTTGATTAGATCAAGAGAGATCTTATTCCTTCATTCAAATTTAAGCATCCTATCCTTGATCCATATCTGAAATATATGGACCATTGGATCCAAGCAAGAAGACAACTTAATCTGGACCACTTATCTTTTCATTAGCTAGATCAAATGATCATATCTTCATCTATCTTCCTCATCAAGATGGACGGCTCATATTGGATGAGAAACCCTTTCCTTTATATTCTCACATGTGGCGCACACTGACCTTGGGTTGGGGCTTTTTCTTCGTCACTGTTCGCGTCTTCTCCTCTCGTTTTCTTCCCCGATGCCCCATTCTCCTCTCCTCACAATTCTTCTTCAATCTGGTGACGGCAGCATCTCCGACGGCTTTTGTGAAGGCGACAACCTATCTTAGGGTTCTTTAACAGTGGAAGGGTTCTTCTCCGGTTGTGGAGAGCCTTCTCATCTCTCGGGAAGAAGCGACAGCTTCAAGCTAGGGTTCCTGCCGGAGTGGTTAGCTTCGGCAGGGCTCTTCATTAGGAGGAAGGCATTCCTATTCCATCCCTTCCTCAAAGGAGATCTCTTGCAGACGTGGCTGCGAATGCAAAGGACTCCACAGAGGAAGTCGATTGTCTTTTCTTTTTCTCTGGCAAGCCCTTTCTAAAATTCCACACTGGTTCTGCTAAGAAGCTTCTTGTGGATGACATTGTGGAAGTAGGAACTCTAGCAAATTCGGTGTGTATTAAATTCTGGCAAAACCGAAGTTGACCTCGCAGCTCTTCTTTTTCTCTGGCGGAAACCTTTCTGAATCCAGCATTGTGCTACTGTGGAGGCCTTCTTCTGTGCACTACATTGCGGAAGCAAAAGACTCCTCTATCTTAGTTTGTGTACCAATTTCTAGTTAATCAGAGGTCAGTTATTGAGTTGCTGTCCACCGGGGCTGGTGGTTCCAAATCCGGGTCCTTCGTGTGACGACAGGAGGTAGTTGGATTGGTGTTTGATTGCCAAAGAGTGATTTGGATAGTTTAATTTACTTTCTTGTTGATTGTTTCTATTTAGTTGTTAGTTTACTTTTGTGTTTGATCTATAGTTATGTTATGATGCATGATAGATTGTTTGTTATTGCACTTTGTTAGTTTCAATTATGTATGATTATTGATCATGTATCATAGGCTGACAATGTGACACAAGTTTAGCTTTAATGCATAATTAGGTTTTGTTTAATTATTTTAAAGTTTGTTTAGTCAATTGTTTTTGTTTCAGTGTTGCTTTCCTTATGCATTTTCATGTTAATTGTGTTTGTTTTATGTTATGCTTATTGATTACGAATATTGTGTCGTAGTGTGATAATACGATGCAAGGATAGTTTTCAATTGTTAGCTAGGTTTGATAGTCAATTCATTTATGCATGTTTTTGGTGTTATTCGTAGTATAGAGTGACACTTGACTATGGGTTCATCGTTGCTTATTAGGGGTGTAATCGAGCTGAGCCAAACTCTTGAATGTTTGAGTTTGGCTCATTTATAATCGAGTCGAGCTCGAGCTTTATTTCACGAATATATTCATGACTCACAAGCTTATTCAAGCTTTTATCGAGCTAAACAAGCTTAATAAATATAAATTATAAACTTAAATATTCATTAAAAACTAAATTATATATTTAAAGAAAATTATAATATTTTTATTAAAGTTTATAATTTATTTTAATAAATAAATTTAATATATTTGTCTATATGTTTCATAAGTAGAGTGTAAAATCTATAAATTTAATATCAAAACTATTATTTTTTTATTTAAAAGTTGATTCATGAGTTTAACGAACATGTTCACGAACTAACGAGTCGAATATTGTGAGGTTTGAGCTTGGCTTGTTTATCTTAACGAGTGATGTGTGTAAATATTATGATCGTTTATGCATGTTTTAATGCACATTCACTTGCTTTATACATATATATTCTTTGCATGATCGTCTCTTTTATCATGTACTCATCATATATACTCTTTTGTTCGGATATCTGTTCTTTGTTTGATTTTGTGCTGACAGGGACAACTTTCGGAGCAAAACAGTGATTGTCGATGCACCGGAACAGGCTAGAGAACACGACCGTGCAACCTCGCACGGTCGTGTGGCCAAACAGAAGAGGAGCAGTGTACGATCGTGCAACTCTTGCACGGTCGTGCGGCCAACCAGAGGCAGATCAGAGCATAGCCGTGCAAACCTGCACTGTCGTGCCCCAGGAGCCAAGCCCGAAGTTCACACAGCAGTGCCAATTGACACGGCCGTGTAGCGCGGCCAGAGACAAGAAAGGGCACAGCCGTGCCATATTGGCACGACCTTACTGCCACAGTTATGCCCTAGCCTATAAAAGGGTTTTAACCCTTCTCGTCAAAGGGGAGCGAGCCGGAAGCGAGCCGTTAGAGAGGGAATCACCTTGGTGTCGTTTCACGTCGTCTAGGACCTCCGTCCAGCGATCCTTCTGTTAGGATGTATACTAAAAGCCTAGCTTTTGGTATAAACATTTATCTAGAAATAAGAATCACATTGGTCAAATGTCTACATTTATGATAAATGTAGTTGTTCAATTAATTTATATTGTAGATAACATGGTGTGTGGTGTCACACATAGAGGATCATGTTATCAGTACCTTATAAATTATAAACAGTAGCTCACGACCAAGATGGAAAGGAACAAACCATTGGAAGGTCGTAGTGTAATTAGGTATTAGTTTATCTTAACTATATAATTACACTAGTACACTTAGAGTGTATTGAGTAGGACCATTAGAGGTCGTTTCTTTTATACTGACTTTATAAAGGAACAAAGACTTCAGTTATTATGGAAGTGTGTGTTCTTAATCCTAATATAATAACAAGCACATATATTTGATATTTATTTCTTTAATTTATCAATAGGTGAGATTTAGTTCGATAAATCAATAAGCCCAATAAGTTGGGAAATGATATCACTTATAGTGTGTGTTGTTGATTATAGAAGGAAACTGTATCCTAGTAATCTAGGTTGAGAATGTCCCCAAAAGAAGCTCATAAGGATTGTCATGTTAAACCCTGCATGTGGACTTAGTCCGACATGACAATAAGGTTGAGTGGTACTACTCTTGGACTAAGATATTAATTAAATGAGTTGTCAGTAACTCACTTAATTAGTGGACATTCGACATCTTAAACACAGGGAGACTAACACACTCATAATAAGAAGGAGCCCAAAATGTAATTTGGGATTGGTGCGGTAGTTCAATAATAGTTCTCTAGTGGAATGAATTATTATTGATAAAATTAAGTTGTGTGTTCGGGGCGAACACGGGATGCTTAATTTTATCGGGAGACCAAAACCAATTCCTCCTCTCAGTCCCTATCGTAACCTCTTGTATATAGAGATTTATACCCACCGCATACCCATCTTCTTACCCATCCAATGGGGCCGGCCAAGCTAGCTTGGAACCCAAGCTAGGGCCGGCCAAGACCAAATGGTTGAGCCAAGTTGGTGGCCGACCAAAGCTTGGGTCCCAAGCTTAGGTGGCCGGCCACTAGAATATTAAAAGGGTTTTTTATTAAAATTATTTCTTATGTGGATATCATGATTTAAAAGAGAGTTTAAAAATTAAAATTTCCTTTTATAGCTTTCTACAAAAGATTAAGAGAAGAAATTAATCTCTTTCCTTATTTGTAGATTAAAAGGATGGTTTTAATTTTTAAATCATCCACATGTTTAAAAGAGAGTTTAAAAATTTGAAATCTTTCCTTATTTGTTGATTAAAAGGTGGATTTTAAATTTTAAGAAAACTTTCTTTTTTAAACATGTTCATTATTTAAAAGAGAGTTTAAAATTAAATATTCTCTTTTATAAGTTTCTACAAAAAATTAAGAAAAGATTTGATATCTTTCCTTATTTGTAGATTGAAAGAGATTTTAATTTTTAGAAATAACTTTCTTTTTATCCACATGTTTAAAAGAAAGATTTTAATTTATAAAATTTCTTTTTTATTAACCACCATGAAGGGAAAAATTATTTGAGAAATTTTTATAAATTTTCGGAAGCAAATTAGGAAATTTTAATTCTTGTGTGAATTAAAATTTCCTTGATTAAAGGATTAAAGGTGGCCGACCATTATCATGATGAAAAGAAAATTATTTTTAATTAAATAAATTTTCCTTTTCAATGGCAAAAGAATTAAGGAAGTTTTTATTAAATTTTCCTTATTTGCCAAAGACCAAGGATTATAAAAGAGGGGGTAGAGGAGGCTTTATGATGGACAACTCTATTATTTTTCTCCCTCTTTTCTTCCTTGGGTGTGGCCGGCCCTTTCTTTCCTCTCCTCTCCTTTGTGTGGCCGAAACCTTCTCATGGTGGAGATAGCTTTGGTGGCCGGGTCTAAGAAGGAGAAGAAGGAGAGAAAAGAAGCCTCTTTTCTAGCATCCCTTGGAGCATGGTGGTGGTGGCCGAACCTCTTCATCCTAGGAGAAGTTTTGATGGCCGAAACTTGTAAGGAAGAAGAAGGTGCTTGGTGGTTCTCATCTCGGTAGATCGTTGCCCACACAACGTCTGAGGTTAGAAGAGGAATACGGTAGAAGATCAAGAGGTCTTTCTAAAAGGTATAACTAGTATTTTTCCTTTCCGCATCATACTAGTTATTTTTGGAAATAATACCAAATACAAGAGGCATGCGATTCTAGTATTTCGAATTTGTTTTCGATGTTGTGTTCTTTTGTTTTTTCTTTTCCTTGTGATTTGATTGTTCTTTTCGGTTGACCTAAAGTTATTTAAGGAAATTAAATATTAACTTTCATTAAAAGGCTTTGTCTAGTCGGTGGTGGTTGTTCGCATATCCAAGAAGGTCATGTGCCTCGCCACGTCAGTACTGGAAGCCAATTTTGGAAACTAATATTTAATGAAATTAATAACCTAGGTGATTTGGATCGAACGTGTTAAGTTCCGCAGGAGATCCGAGTCTAAACCTAAAAGAACAAATAAATTAAACTTTGGATCAAACGTGTTAAGTTCCGCAGGCGATCCAAGTTTAATTTAAAAGAACACATGGTAGTTAGGAAAATGTTCAGATCTTTGTACAAAATTTTTGTACAGTGGAACCATTAGGTTTTCCGAGTAGCAACCAACACCTTCATCACCACATCGACTCCAGAAGTAAAGGATTGGATCTGAAGATCACTCGTCGTCGTTGAATAAGCATCCTTTCTCTTTCTCTCTTCTTGTTTGAGATTGTATGTTTAATTACATCATGTCTTCGGATTTTTCTCCGGCGTCTATGGAGTAGATTCCTTGTTTTGGGATTAGGGAGTAGTTGTGGATCGGTTTGATGTAAGACTCGTACTTATGCTTATATTCATTGGATAATTTCACTTGCTTTGTTTCAATTGCGTATTAATTGATTGTGTGAGAATTGCTAACCTCGTAGAGATATTATCTTAGATCGTACACCCGAGGGGCCCTAGTGTAACGCCCAAAAATTCTCAAAACTATTTTAGAAATATTCTATGATTTTTCTGGAATTTTTGAATATTTTTATGGAATTTTTAGAGTAGCGGAAGTAGCAAAAATAAATAGAACCGTAAAATAGCCTACGCGGGAATTGAACCCGAGACCTAGCGAACTCTATGCCTTATGGTGAACTCTAGTAACCAAGTGAACCCAGCAGAGTCGTGTTGAAAGAAAAGGGAGGCAATTAAATTTATATTCATGTTGGGCCGGAATTAACCACTTAATATAAATAGGGAAATAAATTAGTGAAGAGTTATTTTGATCGTGACTCCTCCTCACCCTAGCCACGCCGCCCCCTTCTCCTCTTCTTCTCTCGGCGCCAACCACAGGGAACCTAGGGTTCCGTCCCCTAGGCTACCAGGAGCACCTTCCGGCGACGACTCCGACACGAGGACGCTTCCCTCCGCGAGAGGAACGCGTAGACGCGAGAGGATCGTCAAGAGGAGTGTCTCCACCGGAAAACTAGCGATTAGAATCGTAAGAAAACCAACACAGGAGGTAAGAAACCCCTCGCCTATAGTATAAGTAGCTCTCGTGTGATTGCATGCTTTAGTTTAGTAGTTTATGGATTTTTGGGCACATAGGGTGTGCAACAGCGCACACCAAGTGCTTGATAGTATGTTCAGCACAATTAAAATGCAACTTAGGCATTTTAATAGTTTAGCCTAATGCGATAGAAGCATTTAATTAGTATATGCAGTTTTACTACAGCTTATATGGACTACGGTCCAATGGTTGGGCTCCCACAGTCGCCTCTAGGTTCTGACAACCTAGCTCTAGGTTCAGATAACCTAGAAATAACACTATAAGAAAATTCAGCTATATTCAATATTTTATTTTAGCAGAGGCACTGTACTGGATTAGATATCCATTGGGTTGGGCTCCCATAGTCGTCCCTAGGTTCAGATAACCTAGTAAACCCTACTAAATTCGGGACTTGCAAACCCGGGTCTAGTTATAGCACGTACAGTTGTCGGGCCCATCAGCAGCATGATTATGTATTTTAATCTATTATGATAAGTAGTTTTCAAAACTCACAAATCAGTTGTGTATACAGTTTAAACTCAGTTCTAGCTCAGTTTGAGTTTCAGCTCAGTTCATGTTTCAGTTTAGTTTTCATTATTGATACAACATGATAGTTTATGATTAGCTTCATTGCCATGATCAGTTTTGCTTCTATGTGTTGTATGTCATGCCATGCTTAGCATATTTAGTATGTATTTCAAATAGCATGTTTTAAAAGCATAATTTGCATCGTATGCATGTTTTGTGAGGTAAATGGTTTCTTACTAAGCATAAAGCTTACAGATACTCTTTCCTTATACTGCAGATAAAGGTAAAGGAAAGATGGACTAGCGGAGGCTGGAGGACAATGCAACGACGGTGTGTGTGGAAAAAGGAACTTGGAATAACGATGTTTGGGAACTAGCCCACTTAGAACATAGCATTCTCTTTATGTCATTACTTTCTTGCACTTTAGTGGTTTAAGTGTTTCGAATTGTGACAGTTATGCATAGAATCTTTGGTTGTCATGATTTTAGTTAGCTAACCATGAGTAGTATTATGCCTAGTAGTTTTATTTGTTGTTATAGAGTTGATGCATGAGATTTCGGCACGAAACAGTGCTGAAACCAGACTTCTGATACGAAATCAGACATCCCGATCGATCAGCCGATCGATTGGGGGTTTTCAATCGATCAGCTGATCGATTGGTGATTTTGTTCCGTGAACAGTAGGCTTCTGGATCGATCAGCCGATCGATCCAGTCGCTTTCTGTCGCTAACAGTAAGCTTCTGGATCGATCAGCTGATCGATCCAGTCGCATTCTGTCGCAAACAGAAGGCCCTGGGATCGATCACTGGATCGATTGGCCAGTCTGGATCAATCAGCCGATCGATCCAGAATATTGCCGAGCACAGTAACGTGCTGAATCGATCACTGGATCGATCCAACCTAAGTACCCGAGTACAGTAACGAGCTGAATCGATCACGGAATCGATTCGACCATTCCAATCGATCCGTGGATCGATTGGGAGGCCTGATAACAACTGGAAACCCTTAGCTCAGTTCCTTGACCATGGGGGATGTAAAATATGTCATGAATAGTTTAGATTACACCCCTTAGCACCTATAGAATAAAGAAATGATAATAGTTTAGCCAAGTTTTAATTAGTACAACTTCCGCATCTAGACTTAACAATGGTCAAGGATATAGCTTAGCACAGCATATTGTGACGGTCCAGCCTTACAGCTTAGTTAGTAGAAGGTGGGTCGTTACACCTAGTGGCAGGAGTAACCCGTTCACGGACATCTAAGGTATTTCCTCGAAAGGAGAGGCAACTTTTCCGCAAGGAAGTAAGAGACCAAACCAAACCCTTACTTCTATCCTTAATGACATCAATTAGAGTTGTGTTCTTGTGATCTATCGAGACGCCCTAGTGATAGGGGTTAACCATAATAGGATTTCACAGGGATCTTCTTTATTTAGTGCTTAAGGATAGTAGCTTTAGCTTCCGGCGAATGCATGTTGATGGACAATGAGAAGAGGATAGAACGTGATACATCAATACCACTGCAACGAAATCGAACTCCTAAAACTCTTCATAAACCAAGTAAATTACTCTCTCTTCACTAGTTCTCGTTTCTGCTTCTCATTCTCTTTTCTTTAGATAACTCACAACCATCGATAGTTTAGCTAATCTTAAGTGAACCATTGCTAGTGCTTATAACCAGTCTTCGTGGGATCGATAATCTTTATTACTGACGACGAATCAATGCACTTGCGGAATCATAACAATGAGCCTCATTAAACGAGCTCAAATGAGCTTTTATCGAATCGAGTTTAGAATAGCTCATGATCGGCTTAGTTCATTTACACCCCTAATGCTTATTAGTTAGAATTTCCTTTATTGCATTAGGTGTAGAAACCCCCAAAACAAACCCCTGGTTCAAATTTTGTCTAAAAACAAATGCCCTAGCATTGGTTCCGTGAGAGAGACGACCCGGTCCTTTAGTATACTACCTTAGTGCAGGTTAAGGGGTTCAACATATTAGAAATTAATAATTTGATGTGAACAAGTGGCAATCGCACACTAATCAAATTTTAGCATCATTGTTGGGAACTTAGTGGCGTTCATTTGTTTTTAAACTGTACATAACTTTTATCTTTATCTTGTTCTTACTTTTCTGCTTTGTTATTTTATTTTTATTTCGATGTAATTTTTAGTATTTCCCTTTTTGCTATTGAACTTTATAGATTGAAGGAAAGGGGTGGAGGAGAATACTAACAGTTACACCATGAATAAAGACATATTTTGATCAATCTCATCATTTAGACCACTATTTCAGTTTTTTAATATTTTTCATTTCATTCTTTTTTATTTTATTCTCTCTTATTTCTATTTCTTTGGTGGTTGCAATAGTTTATTTTGTATATTTTCCTATGTTTGTTGATTGTATTTCATAAGTGTTTCAAGTAAGACTAAGAAATTTTTGTATGTTAGCAATAGTTTCAAAGTTTCAGTGTGATCAAGATTTCATATTTGATAAGCAATATGGAGAATAACACTGAAAAGACTTTCAGAGAACTTTGGGCACCAGATTTGTTGGATGATTCCTTCTGCATTCGATATGCTGATTTGGAGGTAGACTTCAAGTTATGGAAAATCGTTCATTTATTATCGAAGTTTCATGGACTTTCTGGTGAGGACCCCAATAGACATTTATAAGAATTGGATATGGTATGCTCTACACATAACCCACTTGGCATATCAGGAGATGATGTTAGACTTAGAGCATTTCCATTCTCACTGTGAATTTAGCAAAAGATTGGTTATACTGTCTTCCACCCGATTCTATTACCAGTTGGTTCAAGATGAAAAAATTATATCTTGCAAGGTTCTTTCCTGCTTCTAGTATTACAACTATTCATAGTATTTGCGGAGTTCAATAATTCATAGGAGAACCATTTCAAAAAAATTGAGAGAGATTTAAAGAACTTGTTGTTAGTTGCCCTCAATACCAGATTAGTGATTAACTACTGATTATATACTTCTATGAGAGATTACTTCCCATTGACAGGAGTATGGTTGATGCAGCTAGTAGAGGAGCTCTAGTTAACAAGATATCTACTCAAGCCAAAGAACTCATCGAGATTATGGCTGTAAATTATTAGCAGTATGGGACTAGGCCGATGATTATCAAAGATATTTATTCTTTTGCCAGTGTATTCTCAACCAAGACACAATATCAGTAGTCTAATCCTCGGTATTATTAGATTCATCAGCAGGGCAGGTATAATTCATTTCTAGGATTCAAGAATGGGAACACACAACAAGGAATTTCTAAGTAGCTCCAATATTAACAACCTTACTTTTGTTGGTCCCTTGGTGGTTGGCAAGAGGGGAGGGGTGAATTACCCTGCAAAAATAGCTCAACCCTTTCTTGACTTATAGCTTAATTAAGAACACTTGTAATAAAAAACTAAAAGACTAATTACAAAGACAGAAACACAAGGAGACTTACTTGGTTTGTAATCAGAAGATTGCTAATATAAGGAAAATGAAGCGCACTTTATGGCGATCTCCTTCGGACGGAGTAACCTCTTACAACATTAACAGTTCACAAATGAAAGTAGAACAAAAAGAAATGAATTACAAGTCGTTGTCTGAACTACTGAAATCAGAGCTATATTTATAGCACTGTTTCGGGCGCCTAGAAGGGTTCCGGGTATCTGGAGTAGGATAGAATTCTATCTCCGACGTGTCAATCAACGTACACATCGATTCTAATAAAATTTGAGTTCCCGGTGCTCGGATCCATAAAAGTTAACATGATTGACTTTTTCGGTCCAGGTCCTCTGCTCCAGTTCTGCTCGCCTAGATCTGGGTCTTCCACTCCGGTTCCGCTCGCTTGAGTGATCTCGGCCATCCGAAATAGGGCTCACTCGAACCCAATTTCCGGTCTTCTCCTCGAGTAGGCTTCCACTCTGGATTCTCATCCCTCGAACGTCGTATACGTTCTTCTCGTCTACTGGTGTACTCTTCCGTGGGCCGTGGCACCTCGTCCCTCAAACACACCAAGCCCGTCATCTCTCTCTCGTGCCGTCTTTCTCGTTAGTCGCGTCTTCTGCTTGACTTCATGTGCTCCTAAGCTCCTGCACACTTAGACATAGGGGTTAAATCAAACATGACCTAACTTAACTTGTTTGATCACATCAAAATAACCTTGGGGTTCTAACAATCTCTCCCTTTTTGATGTAAGCAACCCAAGTTAAGATAGGGTAAACAAATATAATGTAAAAACAAATAATTTTGCAAATAAGTACAAAAAAAGATTTTACAATTTGAAATTTAGATTTTATAATTTGAAATTTAGATAATACAACGTCAACCTCCCCCTAGACTTAATAGTCTCTTCTCCCCCTTTGATCACATTAAAAATGAGGTATCACAACAGGTCTAAGGGTAATTCTGATTTTTATGCAGAAAAATTTCAAGCAAAAAAATTTTCTAAGTTAAAGATAGAATTTTTGTGCAACATATAAAATAACTTTAAAAAAAATTAAGTTAAACATATTTTAAAAAAATAAGTTTTAACAAAAACAATTTAAATGAAGTTTTCAATTAAAGATAAATTTCTAAGTGAAATTTGAAAAAGTTTTTAAGTGAAAAAATGTTAACAAATGTTAAACCATTGACAAATATTGAAAGCATTTAATTTAATTAACTATTTCATGGTTATCAATTTGTCAATTAAATATTCAATTCAGAAATTGGCTTCCAAGCTGTGGTAAGGCACTAGGCAAGCATTTAATTTAATTAACTATTTTATACTTATCAGTTTGTCAATTAAATATTCAATTCAGAAATTGGCTTCCAAGCTATGGCAAGGCACTAGGCCTTCTTAGTTATTGGATCATCAACCACTTCTAGACAAAATCTTTTAATAAATTCAAATATTTAATTTTCTACTTGAAAGCCCTAAGTCTAATTTCACTTTTTAATTTAAACAAAATTTTGAAACCCAATATAGGCTCCTTCCTACAGGGTTAATCAGGTATTTTGTAGGGATATAAGATTTTGTTACTTTTCTGATCTAACCTTTGTGAAATCTATAGTATTAGTTTAATCGTCTATAGTTTATAAAAACAGAAACATTTGAATATGCAAACTTTTTCAAGTTTTCTATTTCTTCTTTTAATTTAACATTTTCAAGTTTTACTTTTTCAAAATCTTCTATTAGACATAATTTTACTAAAATTCTTTTTATTTCTAAGTTTTCAATTTTTAATTTTTATTTTTTAACTTGTACATAGATTTTTTCCATAGACTTAATACTAAAATAGAGTTCATCAGGAGGTAAGAGGCATACCTCACTTACCATATTAGACTTGAAGCCTGACTCTCCCCCTGCTTTGCTGCATTCATCTGAAGTCACTTCCCCTTCATCGATATTGGCTTCTGAGGTGCTTTTCTCTTCATGGCTTGCCATCAGTGTCAGTCTGGCATATTTTTTTATTTCTGATTCTGATGATGAGTTGTCGTCCCAAGTAGCAGTTAGAGTCTTGTCTTTGTTTTGCTTGGGCATCTTGCCTTTTTTTCCTTTTTAAGTTTTGGGCAGTCCTTTTTTAAGTGCCCTTCCTTTTGACACTAGTAGTATCGAACCCTTCTTCTATTTCTTGGATTTTTCCTGTTCTACATTTCTTTAAATTTGTTAGATCTAAAGAATTTTTTGAAATGTCTTACCAAGTAGGCTTCTTGATCTTCTTTTGAGTCTGACTCGGGTTCTTCTTTCTTGGTTACATTTAGTGCCATAATCTAGTTTGATTCTTTTGTTGTACCTGCACATCTAATTTCATGTAATTCTAGAGTAGAAAAGAATTCCTCTATGGTACTTACCTCCAGGTCCTTTGAGATGTAGTAGGCGTCGATTATCGAGGTCCATTCTGGAGTCTTGAGAAAGGCATTGAGTGCGTAGCATATTGAGTCTCGGTTGGTTACCGTTTCACCGAGGTTTTTGAGTTCGGTAATTAGTTCTTTGACCTTTGCATGTAGATCGACTACTTTCTCACCTTTTTCCAGAAGGATATTCATCAATTTATTCTGAAGTATGTCTCGTCTTATGAGCTTGGCTTCGGATGTGCCTTTGTGGAGTTCCAGGAATTTTTTCCAGAGTTCTTTGGCTGACGAATAGCTTCCGATGTGGTTGACTTCTTGAGACGACAATACACTCAGCAAGTGATATTCCACTCGGTTATTTGCTATGAAATCATTTTGTTCTTTCTTCGTCCAAAGATTCTCTTTCTTCTCCTCTCTATTTTGATTCGTAGGAGCTACAAATCCATATTTGATTATTAAACAAATCTCAAAATCAGTTTTTAGAAATACCTCCATTCGATGTTTCCAGTGTCCGAAGTCTCCCTCGAATTTTAGTGGAATGATGCTTGGTTTGGTGGAACGTTGCTTGGTCTGGCCATTGGTTTCTTTGCTTCAGTCGGTGGTTAGTTCTTCTGAAGTGTTCTTGCTCTGATACCACTTATTGGTCCCTTGGTGGTCGACAATAAGGGAAGGGTGAATTGCCCTGCAAAAATAAACTCAACCCTTTCTCGACTTATAGCTTGATTAAGAACACTTATAATAAAAAACTAAGAGACTAATTACAGAGACAGAGACACAAGAAAACTTACTTGGTTTGCAATCAAAAGATTGCTAATTCAAGTAAAATGAAGTGCACTTTATAACAATCTCCTTCGGGCGAAGTAGCTGCTTACAACGTTAACAACTCTCAAATGAAAGTAGAACAGAAAGAAATGAATTACAAGTCGTTGTCTGAACTACTGAAATCAGAGCTATATTTATAGCACTGTTCCGGGCACTTGGAAGGGTTCCAAGCGCCTAGAGTGGGATAGAATTCTATCCCCGATACATGCATCGGTCAACGTACACGTCGATTCTGATAAAATTTGACTTTCGAGCGCCCAAACCCACAAAAGTCGACATGGGTCCAGACCCTCTGCTCCGGTTCTGCTCGCCTCGGTTCGGGTCTTCCACTCTGGTTCCACTCGCTTGGGTGATCTCGGTCATCCAGAATAGGGCTCACCCAAACCCAATTTTTGACCTTATCCTCGAGCAGGTTTCCGCTCCGGCTTCTCGTCCCTCGAACGTCACATATGTTCTTCTCATCCACCGGTGTACTATTCCGTAGTACTTCGTCCCTCGGACGCACCGAGCCCGTCGGCTCTCTCTTGTGTCGTCCTTTTCTCTAGGCGCGTCTTCCGCTCGACTTCCTGTGCTCCTAAGCTCCTGTATACTTAGACAAAGGGGTTAAACCAAACAGGACATAACTTTTTGTTTGATTACATCAAAATAACCTTGGGGTTCCAACAACTTTCAGTACCATCAGCCTAGCAAGATTTTAGGGAGCAGTTGCACTAAATTTGGCAACAATAAGAAACATAATTCCAGCCAAGAACACATTCGTTGACATAGTTGCAATTACTATCAGATCAACCTACTACATCAATTTCTGAGGAGATGGATTGTAGATTTTGTGATATTCCTGATTTTGATTCTGCTACTCTACATAACTCTTCTAGTTTTTTATATCATGATGTTGTAGTTGATTCTAATATTCTTGTTATCGATGATGCTACTATTCCAAATATTCTTGATGTTGTAGGTGTTGTGGGATGGAAGTGGGGACTTGTGCTGTGGAGACAAAGTCCCAAGAATCACTTCCTTTGATTACACTACCACCGGAGCCAGTTGAGTATGTTATTCTATTTAGTGACGAAGGAAGTGTAGGGACGACCTACGAATCACTTCTTTTAAGTGCACGACCACCTGAACTAGAGCTAGAGCCTTTACCTGATCAGGATGATGCCACATTTACTGTCTTAGACCCTCCAGGTACCTTTTAGTATGGTAAGGACAATACTTCTTCTGAATTTAAAAATTCAATGTAGGTAATTCATTTTAGTTGTATTGAATGTGATACATGTTTTGATTCATGCTCTATTGATATCGATATTATTTTTGGTCCATCTCACACAGCATGAGTGTAGGAATTACACCCTCTTTTTAGTGCACAGAATTTTTTTCAGGCATTTCATTTACAGTCGATCATATAAGGATGCATTCATCAATTGCAAAAGGCCTTAACTCTGTATACAATAATGAAGCTTCTGGAGTGGATACTCCAACTGAACCGTCTTCGACCACCGGAGAAGATTTTTGAGTAGTCGATGTGGGAGGGAGCAACCCTCACTTCACCTACATTCATTCCACTTCCAGCATGGCTTAGGAAACTGAATCGACTTCGACCACCAGAATTTTAGGGGAGTCTGTTCTATCTCACTTTTTCTTTTTCTTTTTTTGCTTATGTATATTTCTTTGCTTTGTTTACTTTTTCTTGGGAGTTCATTTTTAGTTTGTCTTGTTAGTTTTCATAATAAATTCTTTATGCATTCTTAAAGATAGTTAAATTTGATTATCAAGTTTGTAGATTTATTATCATGATTGGATTCTTAGATTACATGTGGTTAGAACTTGGTGATAGATTCTCTGTTGATAGATTGAGATGATAATTTAGATATGCCTAGTCAGGATATTTTTAAGCCTATTATTCCCATTGATGTGTGATGCACTTGTGCTTAATGCTACTCTTGCTTAATTCTTTCGAGACTACATTATTATAGATTTGCATGATTTTTATGAAGGATATCTTACTTGCTTTTATTCATTTCTTTTGTTATCACATGTTGTTTGAATAATTCCTTTATCTTTGGGCATTTCATTCTTTTCTTTCTTCCATTTATTTCCCTCTATTACTCTCTTGGATGTGAATATTTTGGAAGTTGCATGAAGAGTGTTTGGCCCAGGACGGACAAAAGTTTATGTGTGGGGGAGAGTAATAGCTTAGTAGAATTTCGGAGAGGTATAGGTGAACCATGCTTAATTACTATAGTTGAGTCATGCTATTTATCTTTTTATTTGAGCTATTGATGATGATACATAAGAAGGTATTGCATGATATGTTAAAAAAAACAAAAAAAAAAAAATTGGAAACACATAAAAAAAAAATGAAAGAAAAAAAGTGAAAAGAAAAAAAAAAGTGAAGTGAACATAAACTGAAAAAAAAATAGAAAATTGACTTTTGACATATCATGCATTTTATATTCATGTGTGGTAGAATCTTTTTTGTGAGTGACAATTTTTATTGTAGCAATATTTAGCTCTTATTGTATATCATGAGTAGATTTTTACTGTAAAAAGCTATAGTAGAGGTTGTTTACATTTTTTTTATTGAGTCATGAAAAGCTAACTTAGAAGTTTGGATGTACTACTTCTTGGGGCAATGTTTTTTCTTGCACTCATCTTTGTAGCATTCCATTATGTCCATGTCTTCCACCATTACCTTGTTTCATCTTTCTCATTTTCTTTCTTACACTATTATTTGCTTTGATTCATGTTTCTTTTATCTCATAAATAAGTTTTCATTATTGTATTGTGCACTCTTATATAAATGATAGTAGCAAAGATTAGAAGAAAAGCAAGCATATAGTAGTGCATAAATCATGAGTAGCTTGAGGGAGCTCCACTATTGCATAATTATGAGAGGAGAGTCACCATCACTTACCTTGTGAGATTTATTTTGTTATTATTCTTAGTTTATTCGTTGTGGATTGAAGTTATCATGTTTGTTAATTAGTATATGAATTGAATCCATAAATGCTTGAGTCTTTGGAATTTCACAATCCTAGGTAAATGTCTTTCACTATTCTCTAAACATGATTGAGAATTGCTAGGGAATGTATTTGTAGTTATCTTTATTATTTTGTTTACTTGCTCAAGACGAGCAAAAATAAGTGTGGGGGAGTTAATAACTAGCTTTTTTATCTATTATTATATCTCTTATTCTTGGTATTTTTACCTTCTCGTATGATAAATTTGGTGTTAATATCATATTTTACCAATAGAAATTCATTTTAGACTTAATTATAAATTTTCTACAAATTGTAGAGTTTAATCTCATGTTTTTAATGTGGTTTTATAGGAAATCCAAAGAACCATGGATTAGGGTCGAGTCAGATCAAATTTAGCTTGATTTGGAGATCAATGAGAGAGATCAAGCAGAAGCAGTATGAATCATTGATCCAGATCAAGAGAGATCTTATTCCTTTATTCAAATCTAAGCAATCTGCCCGTGATCTAGATCTGAAATGATATGGACCATTGGATCCAGACAATAAGGCAACTTGATCCGGACCACTCATCTTTTCATCAGCTAGATCAAATGGTCATATCTTCATCTATCTTCCTCATCAAGATGGACGGTTCAGATTGGATGGGAAACCCTTCCCTTTATATTCTCTCACGCGGTGCACAGTGACCTTGGCTTGGGGCTTTTTCTTCATCACTGTTCGCATCTTCTCCTCCAATTTTCTTCCCTAATGCCCCCATTCTCCTCTCCTCACGATTCTTCTTCAATCCGGTGACGACTGTTAGTGCAGGTTGCACTAATAATCTAGTTTTGATGTATAACAAATAGGTTAAAGTTAGATGTATTGTTTGTCTAACTACTTTACCAAGTGTGTAGGAGTTGATTGGTCTGAGGAACCTGACACCAGGCTAAAATTTAGCTAAATCTATGAGGCCCAATAGCTGGTGCGAAGTCCAGATAGGTCCACAGGGCCCGATATCTAGCGGGAAGTCCAGTTGGGTCTGCGAGACCTAACAACAAGCCGAAGTTCAGTTGGGTCTATGAACCTGACAACTGACGGGAATACCTAGTAGGTCAGAGACAAGTCAAGTGACTGCAAGTGGTAAGTGAAAGTGAGCAACTGGAGAAGAGATCCAGTGAGGATGAAATTCACCGTTAAGGGAACTGTAGGTGTCGATCCAACTTAGATTCATTTGGGAAACCTAAGTTGGTTGAGATCTTGACTAGGTCTTGGTCTCGTGGAGACAGAGTCTAATTAATACTCATATTTTATCATGTTGTGGTAACTCTATTTTGTAGAGTAAAATATATTTTTCGATTGTCTGGACTAACCTTTTCTTGCAGGTGGAAGATGCTGAAGAACAGAGTCCGGGCGCCCGGAGAAAGCTCGCCCAACGGGTGCCACAGGCGCCTAGGCGATCCGGCCGCCTGGACTCAGTCTAGGCACCCAAACCTGAAAAATCATCCACAAACTGACGTGGAGCGCGTTGATTGACCGAACCACGTAGTTCAAGCACCTGGAGGGGTTCTAGGAGCCCGGAATAGACCTATTTTAATGCCTTCAACCCGGAGCTTCAGAAGACAATTGCGACAAGTTTCCTTCTTGCTTGGTGCTCCAAAAATCTACTACGACACTGTGAAGCTCCTCCAACAATCGGCGACTCCGATTTTCATATTTTCCTTGTTGTCGATAACCTTGTTTTTTGTTCCTATACCTATCTTGTAACACATTTTGCAAACTATTAGTGGACTATCTAACGAAAGCACTCAACGAGTGCGGGCCTTAGAGTAGGAGTCGTTGAAGGTTCCGAACTAAATAAAACCAACTTGTGTTAGCGTTGTTTGTTTTTTCCATTTTTCGCTACATAACTTTATTTTAATTTGAATTTTTTGACGATCGTTATTCACCCCCCCCCCCTCCTCTAGCGAATTTCTGATCCAACAATGACAACATCTCTGACGACTTTTGTGAAGGCGTTGACCTATGTTAGGGTTCTTTGACGACGGAAGGGTTCTTCTCCGCTCCGACGGTGGAGAGCCTTCTCATCTCTCTGGAAGAATCGGCGGCTTCAAGCTAGGGTTCCGGCCGGAGTGGTTAGCTCTGACAGGGTTCTTCATCATGAGGAAGGTGTTCCTATTCCATCCCTTCCTCAGAGGAGATCTCTTGCAAACGTGGCTATGAATGCAAAGGACTTCACAGAGGAAGTTGGTTGCCCTTTCTTTTTCTCCAGCGAGCCCTTTCTGAAATTCCACACTGATTCTGTTAAGAAGCTTCCTGTGGACAACATTGCAGAAGCAAGAACTCCAACAAATTCAGTGTGTATCAAATTCTGGCAAAAGAGAAGTTGACCTCACTACTCTTCTTTTTCTCCAGTGGAAACCTTTCTGAATCCAGCACTATGCTGTTATGGAGGCCTTCTTATGTGGATGGCATTACGGAAGCAAAAGACTCCTCTATCTTAGTTTGTGTACCAATTTCCAGTCGATCGAAGGTCAGTCGTTGAGTTGTTGTCCACTAGGGCTGGTGGTTCCAAATCCGAGTCCTTCATGTGACGACACCGGGTAGTTGGATTGGTGTTTGATTGCGAAAGAGTGATTTGGATAGTTTAGTTTACTTTCTTGTTGATTGTTTCTGTTTAGTTGTTAGTTTACTTTTGTGTTTGATCTATAGTTATGTTATGATGCATGATAGATTGCTTGTTATTGTACTTTGTTAGTTTCATTTATGTATGATTATTGATCATGTATCATAGGCTGACAATGTGGTACAAGTTTAGCTTTAATGCATAATTAGGTTTTGTTTAATTGTTGTTAAGTTTGTTTAATCAATTGCTTTTGTTTTATTGTTACTTTCCTTATGTATTTTCGTGTTAATTGTGTTTGTTTCATATTATGCTTATTGATGACAAATCTTGTGTCGTAGTGTGATAACACGGTGTAGGGATAGTTTTCGATAGCTAGGTTTGATAGTCAATTTCATTTATACATATTTATGGTGTTATCCGTAGTGTAGAGTGACACTGGGCTATGAGTTCATAGTTACTTATTGGTTAGAATTTTCTTTATTGCATTAGGTGTAGAAACTCCTAAAACAATCCCCTGGTTTAAATTTTATCTGAAAATAAATGTCCTATCATTGGTTCCATGAGAGAGATGGCCTATTCCTCTACTATACTATCTTAGTGTAGGTTAATGGGTTCGGTAGATTAGAAATTATTAATTTGATGTGAGTGAGTGGCAATCGCACACTTATCATGATACTTTGTTGAAAATTTCTTTTTTTCCCTCTCAAGATAGTGTGATGGTTAACATATTGGATGTTGTCATATTAGGTCATGAGTCAAAACTCGGCACATCCAAGTATGTCTTCTCTCATGTCTTGGCCACTGCACCAATGACTAATAGTCACCTATAATTTACTTCCTCCATATTAATCTAAAGACGGATTAACAAATGCATAAGAACGAACGAATCATCTCTTGCCATATTTGTTAAAAATTTCTTTTGCACTAAGGCTTCTAGTGTTTGGACACAGTTGCAATCTTTAAATTAACACTAGTGAACTACATCATATTGATCGACTTTCACTTCACTTGCTATACACTATTATATTTTTAATTCAGAATAGAAAATAGGAAGTCATTCCGAATTAGGAAATTCGGAATTAATTTAATAAATTATTTTAAATTATTTTTTTAACAAATTAGGAAAGCAGTCTAAAATAGAAAATTTAAAATTAATTTAATAAAAATTCTAAAATTAGGAAACTATTCCAAAATTGATTTTTCCTAACACATTGAGAAACAATTCCAAAATTGGTTTTTCCTAACACATTAGAAAACTATCTCCAAAATTAAAATTTTCATATAAGATTAGAAAATAATTTCCTTATCTGAAATTTCCTAAATTTTCATAAATGATATTTACGACAACCTACGCATGAGAACATAGATCTACGATCTATGTTAAAGCGCAAGTAGATCTGATACCATTGTTAGGTTCTGGATGCACGTTTTAAAATTTTTATTTCAATAAACAAACAATGAAATTGAAATAATTATCTATATTAGTACATCACACACACAATACACATACATAATACATTTTTGGGGGGGAAAGTAAATGTATTATACTCCCAAAAAGAACAAAATACAATCATACGATGTCTACAAAGTGCATAACAGTTTTATGACTTTGTAAGACACCATTAAGCAAACTTCATACATAACATCACACATCAAGTCCTCACTAATGTCTACAAAGTACCAAACATGACTTGGACTTTGTATGACATCTGAGCATATCACAAAACATTACCACACATTACAAAAGAATTACTTGATATCCACAAAGCGCCAAACATGAACTTGGACTTTGTGAAATATCTTCTCAAAGCAAGGTGCAATATTCTCAAATCGGATCATGTTACGTGCATTCTATATGAGATAAATCATGGAAGATAGAGCAAGATGTCTTGCTTTCATTTGCCATCCTTTACCTTTGTAATGTTGCCGAAATGTATCAAGAAAGGAGGCCATAATGGTGATGTCAAAAGTGATACCCATCCATGTCTTGACTTTATCAAATAGGGGCTTAACAATGTCACAATCAAAGAAAATATGATTATTGGATTCATCTTGTTGGTGACACAATGCACATAATTTGTTGGACTCATATGAGATGGTGTCCGTCGTTCTTAGTCTTCCATGAGCAAGTAACCAAGAGATAAATCTATGCTTGGGCAAAATATATGGCTTCCATATCACCAAAAACCAATCCACTTTAGCCACTCTTGGATGGAAAAACTCATATGCCAAAGTCGTCCCATTATTTTTCCCTGCAAACCACTCTATCATCTTCATGTTTGCGGCGCCAATGGAGGTAGTTCGTTGTACAAGCTCATCACGAATATTAAGTAAGTGTTTAATAAGGGGGGAGGCCGAAGGCTTACTCATCCATTGCCAAAAGTCCACATTTCAGAGATAGTGATGATAAACCCATCGGACCCAAAGGGACTCCCTTCGATTTTGAATATTCCATAGAATTTGACATAAGAGAGTCATATTCCATGTTTACAAATCACGTAAATCATATCCCCCTTCTTTGGGTAGACATATAGAAGCCCAAGAGATTGGTGGATATTTTGTTGACCATACAAAGGAACAAGAGATGTCATATATCTTGTCAATAACACTACTTGGTATTGGAATGATAGACGACCAAAAACATTCCACTCCTTGAAGTACCGATCTTACAAGTTCCAATCTTCCAGCATGGGAAAGTGTGTGCTTCGTCCAAGATGCAACCTTCTTTCTTATAGAGTTAAGAAGTGCCCCATAATTCACAATCCTCAATTTCTCTATCGCTAATGGAATACCAAGATATCTGAAAGGAAATGTGCCTTGTTGAAAACCGGTTATGTGCAATAGCTCCTCTCATAGTTGGTCACTAACCCCAGCCATATATAAGTCGGATTTTATTGGATTTGCTCGAAGGCCCGCTTTATCACCAAAAACTAATAGGCAATCCATAATGAGGTTAAGAGTAGAAACATCGGTCCTTGCAAATAACAAAAAGTCATCCACATATGCTATATGTGTGAGTTCCACTTCTTGACATTTTGGATGATAATGAAAAGCACTTAGCCTTGATATAACTTTCATAGAACGTGAGAAAACTTCTAAACATAGGCCAAATAACAAAGGAGAGAGAGGGTCGCCTTGCCTCAAGCCTCTTCTTCCACTAAAGAAACCATGCAATCCACCATTTAGACTAACGAAGTAAGAGACCATGGTTATGCATTCCCTTATCCATCCACAAAATTGTTGGGGAAACTCAAAACCAACAAGTGTGGACATAAGGAAACTCCAATCAACCATGTCAAAAGCCTTGCGCAAATCAACTTTGATCATACACCTTGGAGAAATCCGCTTACGGGCATACTTTCTCAATAATTCTTGGGCTAAATGAATGTTATCACATATGGACTGACCTTTGATGAAAGCCACTTGAGCCGGATCCAACAATATATCTATAACTTTTGCCAATCTTACCGCCAATACTTTGGAGATGACCTTGTAGAAAATCATACAACATGAAATAGGTCTAAAATCTGAAACTCTTGGTGCACGATCAGATTTAGGGATAAGAGCTATCAAGGTGTGATTCCATTGCTTGAGGAGCCAACCATTAATGAAGAATTCCTTTATCACCTTAATGAAATCAGCCCCTATGGTGTCCCAAGCTGCCATGAAGAATTTTACATTATAATCATCCGAACTCGTGGCTTTATCGGTGCCTATATCAAATAGAGCCTTCTTGATTTCTTCCTCTGTGATTGTGGCTTCTAGGGCTGATGCTTGGGCTTGAGATAATCTAGTCCCATGCAAGGAAGAAACATCAAATGGAGAGCTTTGATCGGCCTTATCCAAGAGGCCTTGAAAATATTCCACAAATTCTTCAGCAATTTCATCCAAACTAGTTGTTTGTTCCCTGGATTATTTGATGAGTGTAATAATAACATTTCTTTTGTTGTTTCTCTTCACCAAGTCATGAAAAAATTTGGTGCATCTATTACTATTCTTGAGGTAGATACTCTTGGCACATTGTTGGTAAAAAAAGTTTTTCCGCCTCCGCTAGCATTATTGTCTTCTTTCTTATTGTGTCATAGTCACTTGGGGGCTCTTCTCCATTAAGAAGTGTTCTTTGAACATCTTCTAACTCTAATTTTGCTCTTGATACTTGCTCCTTGATATGTTGAAAATGAAGCTTATCAAGTTCCCTTAGTTTACCTTTCAATTGTATAAGTTTTGTCTTAAGAGTAAATTGTGCATTGCCATAGACGGGTGTCTTCCATGTGTTTGCCACCAAGTCTTTGAAACCATCATGTAATGTCCACATATTATAAAATTTGAATGGCCTATTGGATCCACTCTCCCTTGCAAAAGTTGAAACTATGTAACAAGAGTGGTCCGATAGACAACCGGGGGCATAAATTCCACATAACTTTCATAGTCCGCAACATGCATTGTGAATTCACCATAGCACGATCTAGCTTGCAAGAAATCCTTCGATTCGTCCATGTCAAATGGCACCCAATAGAGCGAAGATCAAACAAACCACAATTGTCAACAAAGCACTTAAAATCATGTATCTCATAATTAGAAACCGGTTCCCCACCTTCTTTTCTCGGATTGCCAATAGTGAGTTATAATCACCCATAATAAGCCAAGGTTCTACAATTGTTTCTCCAAGGAGGGTAAGAGAAATTCATAAGGGTCTCCTTGTCATGATAGAATGGACGCCATATATAAATGTCACCAAAGAAGACCGAGCCGTAATTGAGCAACGAACACGACAATGTATATATTGACCCGATATATTCAGAACATCCAAAGTGACCCTGTGCATGTCTCATAGAAGCAAAATACGACCTCTATTAGAATAAATGAAATTATTTGTCATCCTCATACCTGAGAATTTTCTTCGCATGATAGCATCTAAGGAGTCTTCATTGAGCTTAGTTTCAATAAGTGTTATAACTTGGATTGACTTTTGCTTGAGGAGGTGAATGACCACCTCCCCATGTTTTAGGGGTTTATGGAAGCTCCTAATGTTCCAATATGCAATCTTCATCGTCCACGTGATGGGTGGGCTGCTCTAACCTATAAATTCCTCCCATTTTGCCGAGTCTCCACATGAGCTAAAATTGAAGTTGGTGAAGGTGGTAGTGCTACATCCACAATAGGTCCCGGAATCAAATGAGGGATGAAGGTACTGTATAAAATGAAAGTGTCCTCCGTGCCTAAAGTGACAGAAGTAGCCTTACTTGAATCAATTTGTTCTTGATACGCAGTAACCTCCTTAACATTGGCTTGAGTATGGTTGAATTTGATGATGAAGCCACACTATTCTCGGATGGAAGGGGTGATACCACAACCAAATGTGAAAGAGGGTCGAACACATTTAGAAGGGGTGATGATCCTATCTCCTTTGGAACCAATTCTTCAACAACCGTTGCAGCCAATACAAGGTCTTGTTCCGAAACACAATCCATTTGTGGTGGAGTGTCATCAACAACTTGTGGAGGCCCTTGAGGAGGAATTGGTTGTTTTTTTTCTATACTGAAATTATTGCCTTCCTCTTGTAGGTTGTGAGTGATTGGGATGACGGTGGCCAGAAATCTTGCAATCCTCTTTACAATGTCCAAGTCTTCGACAATCATCGCAAAAATCAGGTATGACTTTATAAATGATCCAGAGGTCAAGTTAAGCACCAGTAGGTAATGTAATTGGAACCTCTCTTATTTTCTCATCATGAACCGAGACCTCTTCCAAGAGCCTAGCATATGTCAATCTTTCCTTTGTACGGGTCAATTTATCAGTATACATCGGTCTTCCTATGTCTGAGCCAATGAGTCCGAGAACTTTGGGAGACCAACAATCTAGCGGCAATCCATGAATTTGTACCCAAGAGGGGATATACCTTTCATCCTCATCAAACAAAAAACAACGCGGCATAATCTTTAAAAACAAAGGAATCCCATATGCAAAATATAGTCCCCCAAGTAGAACTTTGTCACGATCTTGCACTATATCAAAATGATATCAACCCAACCACTTTTGTGCATGTAACATTTATATGGTACTCGCCATCTGGATGCAATGAAAGAGACTCCATTCTTTCTCGGATGCCGCCCCATGAAACAACCAATAAGACAAAATCCAATCGATTCTTCCACAGTCTCAATGTCTTCATACTCAAAACTCAAACACTTCCCGGTTGGTTGAGATTGTTGTAATTGGATCGTCATCTTTGTCCGTGTTGGGATGTATACTGTAAGCCTAGCTTTTGTATGAACATCTATTTTGAAATATTTTGAAATAAGAATTACTTTGGTCAAATGTTTGCATTTTATATTTATAATACAATTGTCCATTTAATTTATATTGTAGATAATATGGTGTGTGGTATCATACAGAAGACATGTTATCGGTTCCTTATAAATTATAAATAGTAGCTCACAACTAAGATGGATTGGGATAAACCATTGGAACGGTTGTAGTGTAATTTGGTATTAGTCTGTCTTGACTATAAAATTACACTAGTACACTATGTGTGTATTGAGTAGGACCATTTGAGGTTGTTTGATTTATACTAACTACAAAAAAGAACAGAATCTCTGTTATTATGGATGTGCGTCCTCTTAATCCCTATATAATAACAAGCACGTATACTTAGTATTTATTTCTTTAACTTATCAATGAGTGAGATTTATTTATTAAATCAATAGGTCGATGAGTTGGAAGATAGTACTGTTATATGGTGTGTTGTTGATTATAGAAGAAATCTGTGTCCTAATTATTCAGGTTGATGATGCCCCCTTGAGGAGCTCATAAGGATTATCATGTAAACCCTACAGGTGGACTTACTCCAACATGATAATAAAGTTGAGTGGTACTACTCTTAGAATCATATCTTAATTAATTAAGTTTTCAGTAACTCATTTAATTAACGGACATACGATATCTTAAACACAGGGAGATTAACGAACTCATGATAAGAAGAAGCACATATTGTAATATGGGATTGGTGCGGTAGTTCAATAATAACCCTTTAGTGGTATGGGTTATTATTGATGGACTTGAGTTAGGTGTTCAGGCCGAACACAGGAAGCTCAAGCCCATCAGAAGGCCTAAATCAATTCCTCCTCTAGGTCCCTGTTGTAGCCTCTATATAAAGTCTCGCATTCACCCATCCATAAGTTGGTTTGGTTTAACTTGGTTTAGTTTAACTTGGATTGGTTTAACTTGAATTGGTTTAACTTGGCTTAGTTTAACTTGGTTATGGAAAGAGATATTTTTTCTAAACAAAATTTTGTTATAAAAAATCAAAGCGAGATTTTTTTAAACAAATTTTGTTATTTTTTCTTTCTTTGTAACCAACGACAAACCTATAATAAGGAGTAGGTGGTTGCCCCTAACACCTAACTTTCTAATTTTCTATAATCCTCTTTCCTCCTTATGGTTGGCGCCCCTCTTCCCTTGCTAGGGCCAGCCACATCTCCACCTAGGACCGGCCACATCTCTTCCTTGTGGTCGGCGCCCCTCCTCCTCCACAACTAGGGTCGGCACCCCCTCCTCTTCCTTGGTGGGTGGCAGCTTGAAGAAGTTGGAGAAGAGGAAGAAGAAGAGAAGGTGCCCCATCCTAGAGCATCCTTTTATAGCCAGCGGTTTGGAAATCGAGAAGAGAAGGAGGGTGGTGTTGTCTTGGTAGATCATCACCCACACGACGTCCAAGAAGAGGAGAGGAATATGGCAGAAGATCAAGAGGTCTTTAGCTACAAAGAAAAGGTACAACTAGTTCTTTAATTCTGTTGCGTAATTAGTTAGTTTTCTTTGTATCATTTTTTGGAATACCAACACAAAAGGCCAGCGATCTTGTACTTCGATCAAGGTGTGCTTTGATCTATGAAGAGCTTTCTTGATTGATCAAACACATGTCTAATCGAACATGCGAGTTGCTAGGAAAAGTTCTGTACTTGTATAATTTTTTTGTACAGGGAAATTTAAACAGAACGGAATTCCAACGCCTTCAGTCCGTCTATTATCCTTGAAGAGGTTGGCCCATGAACCATACTTGTTTTGTCCTTGAGGAACTGTTGCTTGAGTAACCTTCTCATTAGTAGGTGGTACTTGATCGGCTTCCCCAGCAGTAGCTTCATCACCTCCAGCAGTGATGGAGTGAGCTTCTCCGGCAAGATTAGGTAAGGGGGTTGGTTGAGGGAGAGACACTCCATCCTTTGGGAGAGGAGGAAGGTGACTTGGAGGGTCACATGCCACCTCAATTACCACCTCAGCATCTTGAACCGCACCTCAACATGATCTGCCAATTGTGATGCATCCTCTATAGTAGCAACTCTATCCTCTTCAAATGACATAGGATGTGGACCCTTAGCTAGACTCAAAGGTAAATATTTGAGATCTTTCTTCTTCTTTCCCATTTTAATAAATCCACGTGGAATTACAAAATAGGAATAACAAAGCCAAAGTCAAATACAATTCAAATATCAGCCACCAAAATTGAAGCACGGTCAAGGTCACCAAGTTGTCCATGCCAAGATCAAGAGGAATTTCAAAATGCCAACCAAGACTTCCAATTCAAGAGAAACTCCAATTAATTCTCGCCAAATGCCAACCAAGACTTCCAAATCAAGAGGAACACCAAATAGTCCACGCCAAAATAAAATTAGATGCCACCAGAAATTTTCAAATAGGGAGAACACCAATTAATGGTCGTTAATGTTGAATAATTCTCCCAATAGATTCCTTCTATGAAGCGGCCAGAATTTGTAGAGTGTTTGAAAACTCCGACGATGTGGAAAGCAATATGAATAGACAAATCACACCCTTCCTTCGGGCACCGGGACAAAGGAGAGGAAGAAAACCAAAGAAAACCAAAGTAGAGAATGAGGGAATAGGAGCAGGTTTATCGAAAAGATGTACGGTAACACTAATGAAGATAACCTCTATGCCAGAGAAGAAACTCCGATATAGCTAGTAGGATATCCTCTCTGCGCACTCCAACTCCACCCAAAACCCCCGAGAGATGGCGTCAACCACAAGTGGATGAACACCACCAAGGGGGGAAGAGTAGAACCCGAGAAGAGTCCTCCCAAAGTCGTCGGAGAGAAAGAGAGAGCCTAGAAATCACTCACCTCGCAGTGTGGAAGATGACCGAAAATCCTAGAGAGAAGTTGGAGTTTCTCTCTCTAGGAAGCGGACACCCATGACTCCAGTGATTGACTGAGAGCTCTTTCACAAACATACACATACACACATACATAATACATACATGCACCAAACATAACCATGGACCAAAGTGTTCGTTAGAAAATTATACCTGCGAGTTCGTAATCGAACCTTGTAGAGAGTGTTTGCTAACATCGCGAGGCTAGCCTTCATCAGATTCAATGAGCAAGCCTAACGAGACTTGCCTCTATCGATATCCATGCTGAGATCTTCAAGACGGCTTGCTAAGCCATAAGTTTTTCGTCTTCGATCGATACTAGCCAAGCATGGAGATGAATCAATCCGAGAGAGAGATCTTCAACTCGACTTTGTGTTCGATGGCGAGGGAAACCTAGTGGCACAAAGTGAGGGCCGACCAACAATTTGTCTGACACAAAAGGAAGAGGATAACAACTATTTACCGCGGTCTGGTCCGAAAAAAGCTACTGTCCGGAGCTTTTTCTCGCTGTCTAGCATCCACAAAGTCACTCCCAATGAGGGATAATGTACCCTAAGGTGTTAGGATTCCGGTAGTAACAAGTGCTCGCCGAAACAATGCGAAAAGGTGATTAGTCGCTAGCAGACAACAGGTTGTCCGCCGGTTGTTCTTGGCATGGGTGGCTCCTCTTGGCCAGAGATGACTGCTCCGGCGTCCCGCTGGATGGCGGGAGGGTGCCGGTTGGCGAGAAGCTGCTGGTAGTACCTTGGGCGGTGGCTACAAGAAGGTCCCTCCTTCTTGTTGAGCGGCAACAAAGAGAGGGAGCGAGAGAAGAGAAGAGAAGAGACCCTAATTCCATTAGGTTTTTCTCCTATCAATTTAAATCCATACTTCTCCTCATGGAAGGGCATATTTATACACTTCTTCAATGACTTGGGGAGAAAATCATCTCCCAAATCCAATAGCCCAATAACAATCCAATCCATTACCATTAAGTTAATTCAAAACCAAATCATTTTGGTTCACAACTAAACTAAACCCTTTTACTTTATTATTAAATCATCTTGGTTTATAAATAAATCAACCCTTTTTGGTTTATTATTAAACCATAATAAATCTAGCCTTGCCTACCAGAGGAATGGCCCACCATCGCTTCTGTTGTACTAAACACCTTCCATAGTTGCTCCCTGCCTAGTTCTACCAGACTTAGTCTCTTTTAATCTAAGAATCCAATTCTCAAATTTATTTTAAGTCTCTTGGATATACTCATAGTACGTGTGATCTAATATGTTCCCGATTTATGTTGGTCGTCCATAATTAATTATTAATTATTAATCGATCATGAGTGGTACCTAGTAGTACATCATAACTCTCAATTAATCAAAAAATCATATTGATTCCCAAATTAATTTTGAACCCTTCAATAACTACAATTATTCGCGTGTATGTTCTTTTCACTCATCTTATATCCATTTGGTTCAGGACATGTTTTATGTGTCAATTCCCACTAGGCTGACTACGTCACACCTAGCTCAAATTGTAGTTCATTGTCATGCAGATTCAAATTACTCGAGCACGTATCCAAGAAGATCATCCTCTTGACGTGTAATATTTTAGCAAAAGACTTACAGGTAATAATCATAACAAGAGACCATAGGGTATACGTCTCCTAATAAAAGGAGTGTTGAATCCTTTGTGGGCTACTTAATCACCTCTGGGCACTTTGATTTATACTCAATCATCTCGGATTCACTCCTCCAAGTAGATGTTTGCTTAACATGTCAAAGCATAAGTCTTCATAACCAAGACAACTTGAATACCTCAAGTCAAAGGAAACATGCACTTGAGTTGTAATGAGATTTTTGTTAATATATCTATATATGTATAGAATCATATGAAGTCTCATAGCAAGTCACTCCAATGAATTATTACCCTTAACTAAAATCCACATTTAACTCACGATATCCAAATGTCCCCAGTGAAGAGTGGCTACTTGGATAAATCAAGAAATATAACACGTGTTAGTTTCTAATAATCGATGATGTTCAAACTCATCAATTTATTGACTAGGACATATTTCAATACATTCATAATTACACATGTAGATATGCTCATTAGTTGTGATCTAATTACAAATTCCCTCATACTATGAATTGTATTGTAGGCATTCAATAAATAAGTTTAAGATCCGATCATATATATTGAGAATGTATACTTAAATAATAAATTTATTTATCCAATAAATAATATTATATCTAAGATGATTATCTTATGACACCTCTCAAATATAACATATTATTCTTATGGATATTTCTTCATACAAACCTGATGTTCATGTGGTGTGGCAGTGATGTTCAGTGATGGAGGCACTACAGTCAATGCAACCCTTCTGTCGGTGAACGATAGCAAGGGTGGTCATTGAGTGGAGGGCAATGTAGGAGATGGTAAACAAGTACTGAACCGCAAGTTTTCATCAGGTTTCAGCTCTGTACCAATACCAACTCAGCCTCACAAATAGCACAAAGGGAAAACTCACACAAGAAGAAAAAGTGAATTGATTGTTAATTGCAAGATAATGTGCACCAAATCAAACTCCTTCATTAAATCAGTTGCAAAGAAAGGAAGTGCTTTTGATTATCTATTCATTGTTTTTGTGAATTATAGAATAGGATGTCATCTATGAATTTATTTGTATTCCGATAATTCCTACTTGCAAAATTAGGCATTGAGTTCAGGTAGTAATTCCAATTAGCTGCTGTTTGAAGTTGAGCTCCATGGACTACTTTATTTTTGTGAATTGCATTGATTGTCTAACTCAAGCTTCCTATAGATATATTATAACCAAAAAATACAAGGTTTATGTATTATTATTGCGGGCCAAGTCAATCCAATCCATCTTAAGAAGCCCTTCATTTGCTAACTGCAAATTTCTTGCCCATAGGGATTTTTAGCTTCCACAGAGAATGAATAGTAGAACTTCCATCAAGTTCCTAATATTCTCATGACAAATTTTAGTCTCTGAGAACTTTTTATTCCACATAAGGCTTTCCTTAAATTCCTCTCCTGAATGCCTCAGTTTATGACTGACTAGGTTTGAATTCTGAAAAGGGATTTTGTTGCAGAAAAGTATGAGTTTGCATTTGTTTTTGCTATAAAAGTTGCTGAAATCTTGAGCTGATATGTCAGGGTAAAATTCCAGATAGAGCTAATTTCCTTGCCATCTCAACTGATTCCATCCTGTAGTGTTTAGAATTAATACTGTGACACGTATTGCTTTCTTGTTTAATCATTGCCCATCCAAACTAACAATTGATGGCATCAGGTGGCAAAGGCGAAGCGCTTATTTCTATAGTCCCAATTCATATGGGGCGGATCTAAGATTTTAAGAATTTAGAAGGGGGGGGTCGCATCGTAAGTGATGAAAATAATTATTATACGTTGTATTTAAATGCCGCATGATTAAGACGACGGGAGAGGAGACGGAAGGTGCCTACAAGCAAGCAGACGAAGCCAATGACGAAGGTGGGGTCCTGAAGAGGTTTCAGCCGCCAAAGGAGTACGTAGAACTCGATGGACACGACCAAGTGCCAACGGAGTAGAATTCACATAAAAATAGAGTGAACGACCCACAATTCACCTAATGAGGAAAAATCATCTCAATTTGACCAAAATTTATAAACACGTGAAAACCTTCAAAAGTCTTCTTTATGCGCGAAGTAAATGCTATGAATTTATATAAACTTATTTTGATTGCTCGTCTAATATAAGAATTTTCTTTGGAACCAAAGTTCTATGAAATAAATGTGATACTCGTTTTTCATTAATTTACTTAAGAAGTTTAATTTCATATTTCTTACCAGTATTGAACCAAAACTCTTTCTTGTATCATTTGATTTTAGGCAAATTATTTCAATGAAATTATTCTCATAATTTACCCTCTTAAAATTCTCATAAGGATTTGTATAAAGAAAACACTACAAAAGAACACTAATTTAGGGACAAAATTTTGGAACAAAAATAATTCGTCCCCAAATTGGGATAAATTTAGCAACAAAAATAAATATTGACCCAAATTTTCAACGAAATTTACAACAAAAATATTTCGTTTCAAGTTAGCAACAAAAAAAAAGGTTGATTAGAGTTAGCTCGACTGTTTCAGCATGTGAGATTGGACGTGTGTTTTGTTGGGAGCTCAAAAAGGAAGGTCAGTAGTAATTTGTCATTTCAAATAATTTTGATTAATTTAAATGTAAACGTTGATTAAAAAAAAAATGTGGAACAGTCACATCAGCGATCCCTCTAGAATCGATCCCACGGATATGGAGGGAGGTAAATGCAGGTACACAGGTAGAAAGTGCATGGCGGAGACGTTAACCCCAGACAATGACATTCCGAGGATCAACCCCTGGACCTTTCAACCACAGAACCTAAATGTAAACGTTGATTAAATTAGCTTAAATGGAAGTGGATGAGAGAAGTTCAGAAAGTTGATTGGTGTTTTGCTTCTTTATTTTGCGGGTTCTTTTATAGAATAGCTTCTAAAAATTAGACAGTGCTAATGAGATTTAATCATTGTACTATATTACATTTATTATTATATTAAATGGGCTATGGTTGCTGTTAAAATGGTAAAATAATTTTAGATAAAAATTAAAAATGTTTCCCTTTTTATTAAAATGCCAAAATTTCGACAGTAATATTATTTTAGAAATTATCCTTACTTTTTAGTGCATGATAGTAGTTGGAAACTACTACTTCTGTAATAATAATAATAATAATAATAATAATAATAATAATAATAATAATAATAATAATAATTATTATTATTATTATTATTATTATTATTATTATTATTATTATTATTATTATTGAGCTCATAACTGATGCAATATGATTTCTACCGGAGTATCATTGATACAGTTGGTAATTAAATAGATGATTGCTTTAATAGATGTTGAAGTTAATTTTTAAAGAGTACAAAATATCATATAGATTGTCCAACCCCTTTATACAGAGCATCATGTTAAGATAAAAGATTTTTATGATTTATTTGACTATATCTAAGATAAATATTATCATATCTTACTCTAATAATTCTTGGTGACGTAGGCAAGATTTTAGACTAGGATGGGTAATTTTTAAAAATTAATGTAGATCAATTTTTATTTTTATTTTTTTTTGCCATTCGTCTAAATTTTGAATTTAAAATGAAGTTAAATTTAAAAATTTTAATTTTAGCCTTGATTCTATTTAAAATAATGATTCATCATTTAAATTATACTCCGACGATATTTTCTTTAGCCAAAAATGACTAGTATGCCCATTCAAGTAGAGACATCAAAATCAAAATGTAATAGGAGGAGGTGGTGGAGGGAAGATCGGTTGAAAGTAGATTTATCTCATATTTTTTTAAAAATATTTCAATATTATTATTTCATTTAATTTATTATTATCATAATCTTTTTAAAATATAATGATTATCTTTTATATATATATATATATCACTTAAATTCATAATTTCAAAAATATTTGATCTCAATCAAAAAGTATTTATTGTGTAGTGTTGAGGAAGTGATGATGATGACGACGTTGGCGGCAAAAGATGGCAGTGGCAGAAGCGGCAAACAACGGTAGCGGTAATAATAATAGCATGTTGTAACAATAATGTGGACGATATAGCAGCAACGTGTGACGGAAGATTTTAAGGATAAAATTAGAATTAGAATAAAATAAGAAGGAAATTAGAGGTGGAAGAAAAAAAAACAGTGACATAAGAAAAAAACAAAATGTGAGGGGAAAAAAACGGGAGAAGAGGGACAAAACACATGGGAGAGAGAAAAAATCCAAACACATACATGATTATTTTATTTCGGATCGCGACATTGTTTTATAACAAATTAAAAACATGGCCCTTTACTATTAAAAAAAATAAGATTTTTTTTTTTAAAATTTGTCCGTTAATTGGGATTAAAAAATTAGCATATAAGGAAAAGAAGAAGGGGCACACTAAATTAAATATATAAACTTATCGAAATCAGACCATGTTTTTTATTTTCTTAGAGATTAAAAAAATCTCTCAGGACGTAGCACAGTTGGAGACGCATGATTTCATGACAAAAAGGTCCAGGGTTCGATCATCGAGATATCATTGTCTGAGATTAACGTCTCGACTATGTGCTTTCAGCTATGTACCTGTATTTACCTCTCTCCATATTTATGGGAGTGATTCTAAGGAGTTGTTGATGTGACGATTCCATAATATTTTCTTTTAGAGATTAAAAAAGTCACAGAGACTTTTGCAAATAGATATCTAATGTCCTTTCTCCAATCTATTTTAGTGGATTTGTTATTAATATTATAAATTAATCGAACAACTAATCAATCAATTAAATATGTTTACGGACTTTAACACTCTTGAACTCTTGCGCGTTTATTGGGAGGAGATCAGGGAAGAGGAGGAGAGAATAAAGAATGAAAAGGAAAATTTGAAATTTTGTTTGAGATGAAGTGAGCTATCAACAAGAAATGTAAGGAAGGATAATTATTCATGAAATAAAAAAATTTCTTATACTCCGATTTGATGTATAAGGAAGGATAAGAGGAATTGAAAAAAAAATTATGTTCAAATTTTATTCTTATTATATTATATTAATTCTAAAAATTATTATTCCAGATATTCTTTGTGTCATGACGAAAAACACTCGTATCGTTCAACGCTCGCACTCCGTCGACGCTGATTTTAGTGCCAAAGCTGATTTGACGTCGACTTCGATGTTGACTTCAAGTCGACTTCGATGCCAATGTCGCTGCTGATGCCGACGTCAACTTTGACGTCGATACCGATTTCAACGCCGACTTTAACAAATGAGCTACAAATATTTGAATGCATAAATCTTAACCAATAAATGTATGTAAGATGTACTAGGTCTTGAACGCGTAAGTTTTTAGTAAAAGTGAAGATAATTTTATAACTTTATATATTTAACATTCATCATCCTCGCTTTCCTCCCAAACACGATAATACATATTATGTTAATGAACATTTTCTTCCTTCTAAACAAAGAGAATATAAATACTTTACTTCCTCTCTCTTTTTCTTCCGTTAATAAACCTTCACTCACCCATCCACACATAGGGTTAAGATTTTCATGGTTTCTCTTGTTTTTTAATTTTGAATTTTAGAGAGCCATTAAGCACTTCAGATTTTTTTTTTTTTTTTTTTTAAGATTCTTAAATTCATGATGATTTCTGGAGTTTCATTAATATTTATTTTTTTAAGATTTATATTTTTAATCAGAAATATTTTATAATCATAAACAATTCAAATTTGTGATAAATTAACGGTAAATTAGAGAAAAATCTCCAATCATAATGTTAACTTTGCATACAATTCTCATGTCAAAAAAACTTTGTTTCCACTCCCTGCATGCAAAGTATTACTTATTTCAACTCCCACGTGCAAATATTGATACATAAATTGCCCCTCAGATTTTTTAAGTACAAAAAGTTCAAAATTGAGTAAAAAAAGTCCAAAAACGAGTATAATTCTTCTTAAAGTCAGTACTTTATATTAAAAATAGAGTATATTTTCTATCAAAATTGTCCCTCTTATTTTTTAGGTATAAAAGTCTAAAAATAAATATAATTCTTGTTAAATTCAGTACTTTACACTATAATCTAGTATTCTATAATAGGATGTAGTATATTTTCTATCGAAATTAACTCTCATATTTTTTGGTATAATAGTCTAAAAATGAGTATAATTCCTATTAAATTCAGCACATTAAATTAAAATAGAGTATATTTTGAGGTGAGAAAAGAAGCATACTCAATTAGAAAATATACTAGATTCTAATTTAATATACTGAATTTAAGAGGATTTATACTATTTTTTGGATTTTTGTACCTAAAAATATCATGAGCAATTAGGTAAATATGTTGAACTGGGGAGTAAAAATAAAAATTTTCATAGATAGAAATAAAAATTTATTTATCAACGAGAACTACATATAAATTTTCCCTTAAGGATTTCTCGATAACTTATAAAAAAGAATTTATTATACTTTAAAAGTCCAATCTACTTCGTCAGATTAATTTAAAATATTCGCATTAATTAGATATCATTTCAGTCGGTTAAACATTTATAGCCAGAATATTTGACTATTACAAGAGATCAAAATAGACTAGAGGAAATTTTTAATCATGTTAATTTACCGAATCCTTTTAACCACAAATTTTTAAAACATTTAAAAATTATAAAATTAATTTTATATTTGTACTAATATATAATTCCAATACACTACTAGCTCAATCATTTCACATCAATCAATCATATTCCGCATTATTTGGAGAAGAAAAAGATCGTATCATTTAATATATTATCATTTGAGAGGTTATGATTAAATTTTAGGCCACTTAAAAATTCAACAATATTAAAAAGCAAATTTTAGGCCACTTAAAAATTATATATCAAATCGGTTCAGGTCTGCGAGTAGCCCCATGTTGCCTTTGATCCGATTAGATTCGATCTAGTTTCCCAAGACATTTGACTCAGATCTTTGACACGTTCATACTTGATTAACTAACCCACGCGGAACACGATCCAATATATTTAATCACAACATGAGCTGTTCGATCCACGTGACTCGTTCAATTATTGCATCTTTCACGTACGATAACATTATCTGGTTCAGTATCATCTGATTAATTAATTTTTTTTTTATTATTATAGTTACAATGTTGTTTCATTACACCTGCGGGGTAGATGCAATTTGTATTGATACGGTGATTATGAGAGGTCCCGTCTTATTATCACGATGGAGATTAATAGAGATCAAAGTTAAGGCGGTCAATAGATGGATGATCTTAGCAAGTCAGGCGGGGTATTTTTCTGATCATGAGACAAACACCGACCCACCGTCTGATACGGAGTAATCAAACTGATGCTCAAGGGACGCATAGAAGCCGAGCCGAGCGGCTCTCCCACTCGGCGCGATGATGGACGACACAGACAGAGGACTTTCAACCGAGTGGCTCTCCCGCCAAGCGTGACAGTGGATTTTCGGCTATCCCGTTCGGCCCAACAACGGACGACACTTGGACAGGGGGCTTTCAGCCGAGTGACTATCCCGCTCGGTATAACAGAGATATCAGAGTCCTAGCCGAGTGACCATTTCGCTCGACCAAACAACAGACACAGCGAAATACCCTTCGACATCCTTTTAGGAGCTAGTATCGCTGACGGACAACATGATCAGACAGAGGATCGTATAACGAAAGTTTCTACTATCACTTCAAAAATATGCTCGGTCCGTTAAGATAATATGTTAGGAGTACTTTACTGACATATCTTCTTAGAAAAGTTTGGAAAAACGTGTCTGCTTTAAGAGACGTGCACACACACTACAGGAGCGTTATATAAAGGAGGGTCCAGACATCGTTGAAGTATGTTTTTCTCACGATTTCTACTGTTGCGCTATAGTTCTTTTTGCTTCTTCTTGCTTCGTCGAAAACTGACTTGAACGTCGGAGGGCCATCGTCGGAGATCCCTTTCCTGACTCGACACTGACACTGCTTGTGTTACAAGCGGAAGCAAAATCTATCGGAGGTCAACAACCATTTGTGACCGGATCATGATCATGATCCGATCACAAATACGAGGGACCACAAAAAATGGTCCAAGGAGATCCTGCCTCTCGTCATATGAACCCCTCAATCCCGTTTGTTCGTTTCCGCTACGATTGGTTGATCCATCCAACAATGTTGAAGCAAGCAGCCCTGCAACCCTCCCTCGCCTTCTTCCCGCGCCGCCCTGTCCTCTCCGCCGGCAGCAACTCGGCTGTGCTACCCTTCGGGAACCGCCGCCGCCAGAATGGCAACAGCAATAAGGTGCGTTGTGCTGCCGCGGCCGACGAGTCGTCGGCTGCGGGGATGGAGCCGCCAACGTTACTGACGGCAACGAAGAGGCCGGCGACGGTGAAGGCCGTGGTCACCGTCCTGATGACCGTCGGGGGAGTGTTCGCGCACGTGGGCATCACGCGCGGGCTCGACGACTTTGGCGATTTGTTCGGCCGTAGCCTCCGCCTTGAGCTCGTCGGCGCCACGCTTGACCCCCGTAATCGATTCAACAACAAATAATCCATTAATCCAACATTCAATGATCAATCCATTTAGACGATGAATGACGACGAAGATGCTTGATTGTATTAACAGAAACAGAATCGGAGAAGAAGACGGTCTCGGCCTTCGCCCACAAGACCAAGACGGGAGTCGAGAGCATTACGTACGAAGCAACTTTCAGCGTACCTCCAAATTTCGGAGAGATCGGAGCAGTGGCCGTCCGAAACGAGCACCACGAGGAGATGTTTCTCAAAGATATCGTTCTCACGATCGACGGCGACGATTCCGCTCCGCTTGTTTTCAGTTGCAGGTCTTGGTTGCACTCCAAGTTTGATGATCCGCAAGACAGAGTCTTCTTCACCAGCAACAAGGTAATAAACACGAATATAATTTTTTTAGGAAAAAGAAGTTTTTTTTGGATAATTTGTGTTGATTAATCGAGTGGTCATGTGATTTTTGCAGTCTTACTTGCCGTCGGAGACGCCGAGCGGACTCCAGCGTCTGCGGCAGCGGGAACTGGAGATACTGCGCGGCGACGGCACCGGCCAGCGGAAGAAGTTCGAGAGGATTTATGACTACGACGTGTATAATGATCTCGGGAACCCCGACAGCGACTCCGCCCTGGCGCGGCCCGTCCTCGGCGGCTCCGTCGCGCACCCCTACCCCCGCCGGTGCCGCACTGGCCGCCCTCCAACCCACTCAGGCATTTCATCGAACACCTTATTGCATCGAACACTCCTCCGTGAAATGGAAACCTTGAATCCACTGTGGCATCTCATCGAACACTTTATGCGCAACTAGTATTTCTTGATAATCTACTGAAGGAGATGGTTCTCTTCGTTGTTTCTCAGATCCTAAATCCGAGCAGAGGAGCGGGAACGTGTACGTGCCGAGGGACGAGAGCTTCTCGGCGGTGAAGCAGGTGACGTTCTCGGCGAAGACGGTGCGGTCGGTGATGCACGCGCTGCTGCCGTCGCTGGAGACGGCGATGGTGGACGCTCGGATGGGCTTCCCCTACTTCACCGCCATCGACAAGCTGTTCGACGAGGGCGTGGCTCTGCCGCCGCACGACTCCATGCACGCCTTCCGCACCATCGTGCCCCGCCTCGTGAAGGCGCTCGCCGCCGGCGCCCAGAACCTCCTCCAGTTCGAAGTCCCAGAGATGATCGACAGTGAGTAAATTCCCTGGATAATTTTCAACATGGCCCACAAAGTTTACAGTCTTTTTCTAAATGGTTCCTAAATTTTTGTGAAATTACATAAATGATTGAACAGGAGACAAATTCTCATGGTTTAGAGATGAAGAATTCTCTCGGCAGACTTTGGCCGGTCTCAATCCTCTCAGCATTCAACTAGTCACGGTAATTAATCCACGATTCGTAATTCATATTCAGTTCTCTCGATAATCGCAAGAAAATGACACAGAAATGAATGTTTTTTCAGGAATTTCCATTCGTAAGCAAGCTTGACCCAAGCATTTACGGCTCGCCGGAGTCGCTGATCACGGCGGAGCTCATCGAGAGAGAAATCAAAGGAATCATGGCCTTCAAAGAGGTCAATCGCAACCGTTCTTCTCGTCGTCTCCAGTTGATTAATTCGATATCAGCAAAATTTGATCTTTTTGTTATTGTTTGATCGATCATGCAGGCGTTGGAGCAGAAGAAGCTGTTCATATTGGACTACCACGACCTGCTGCTCCCGTTCGTGCACAAGATTCGGGAACTGGAGGACTCCACGCTCTACGCCTCCCGGACGTTGTTCTTCCTCACGCCGGAGGGCACCCTGCGGCCGATCGCCATCGAGCTCACGCGGCCGGCGTCGCCGAAGAAGCCACAGTGGCGGCAGGTGTTCACGCCCAGCTGGGACGCCACCGGCGCCTGGCTCTGGAGGCTCGCCAAGGTGCACGTCGTGGCCCACGACGCCGGCTACCACCAACTCGTCTCCCACTGGTACTGCATTCATATTCCGGCGAGATTTTTTGGTTTAAGATTTTAAAAGTTCTTATCTTTACGCAAGGCTCCGGACTCACTGCTGCATGGAGCCGTACATCATCGCCGGCAACCGGCAGCTGAGCCAAATGCATCCGATCTACCGCCTGATGCACCCCTACTTCCGCTACACTATGGAGATTAACGCCCTCGCTCGCGTCTACCTCGTCAACGCCAATGGCATCATCGAGCAGACCTTCGCGCCGGGAAAGTACTCCCTCGAGCTCTGCTCCGCCGCCTATGGCCAGCAGTGGCGCTTCGACATGGAGGCTTTGCCTGCCGACCTCATCCGAAGGTTCAAATTTCCCTTCAAAATTTCACCTTTTTTCATTCATTCTGATCAAAAGACGAGATTTTGATTTATTTTAAATCTTCGATTTGCACAGGGGAATGGCGGTGGAGGATCCAGAAGCAGAACACGGTCTCCGGCTCACAATCGAGGACTACCCCTACGCCCAGGACGGCCTATTGATCTGGTCTGCCGTCGAGCAGTGGGTGGCCGATTACGTGGGCCACTACTACTCCTCGCCGGCCGACATCGCCGCAGACTCCGAGCTCCAATCGTGGTGGACGGAGGTGCGCACCAAGGGCCACGCCGACAAGCAGAACGAGCCATGGTGGCCGTCGATCGACTCTCAGGACGACCTCGTTCGGGTCCTAACCACCATCATCTGGGTCGCCTCCGGCCACCACGCTGCCGTCAATTTCGGGCAGTACCAGTTCGGCGGCTACTTCCCCAACCGCCCCTCCACCGCGCGGACCAACATGCCGGTGGAGGACGCGAGCGACAGCGACCTGGCGAAGTTCCGGGCCAAGCCGGAGGCGGAGCTGCTGCGTTGCTTCCCGTCGAAGATCCAGGCGACGCTGGTGATGGCGATCCTGGACGTGCTGTCGTCGCACGCGCCGGACGAGGAGTACTTGGGGAAGGAAGCAGAAGCAGCGTGGGAGAAGGATCCAGTGATCCACGCGGCCTTCGAGCGCTTCAACGGGCGACTGAGGGAGATCGAGGGGATCATCGACGGGAGGAACGCCGACTCGACACTGATGAACCGATGCGGCGCCGGGATCGTGCCGTACCAGCTCCTGAAGCCCTACTCTGAACCAGGAGTCACCGGAATGGGCGTCCCCAACAGCATCTCCATTTGAGTCTTGCAAATCGATGTAGCATCGTGCATTCATCAGAAATAATTGTGCTCCGACCATCTAGTTCTATCGAGTGCAGCTTTTAGTACAGGAACAACAGCGTGCTACCATGTGTGGCAAGTAGTTTCTAGCGTCTCCGTTAATCTGTCCCTAAATCAATACTAAAGAGTTACTAGGCATTAGTACAATGACCAAGACATGAGGACAGCGTGCTACCATGAATATTCAAGTGATAACTTAAAATGCATTGACACAGAGAGTCTTAGAAGTAAAGGTCAATTGTGAAGGTATGATGAGGTCAAAGTCAAAATAGGTCAATATGATCACCCCTATTCGACCTATCCAAGATGAGTTATTTCACCATTCAGCTCAATAGCCCTAAGACAATTGCTCCATTGACTCAATGCCATCAGCCTTGTTCAGCCTTTTAGCCTTGTCGATCCAATACTCCTATACAACCATCTCAGATCCATCGATCCGATCACCCTGCACAGTACTCTAGGCTCTATCAATCTAATACTTTTGTATTGTCATCTCAGATCCGTCGATCTGACTGCCCCGCTCAATCCTCTTGGCCCTGTCGATCCAATACTCTTGTACAATTGTCTGGACTCCCTACTCTACTGATTTAACCTCCTTGCTCATTCATCTTAGCTCCAATTATTTGACGCCTCTCCACTTATATGTTAAACCCTTTAGCTTAATTTCCCTAGTTAAGTAATATCACATGGAATAGCACGTGGTACAATACGTGAATTGGTATAGCACGTGGGAAAACATGTGGCATATCATAGCACATAGAGCAACATGGTGAATGATATGGTGTATTGTGAGTAGCCCCGAAAGTAATATAGGCTCGATAGTCAAGATGATATAAGAGTCAAAGTCAAGATGAGGTAAGAGTCAAAATCAAGGTGAGGTGGCAGTCGAAATCAGGATATACAATATGTTGGACTTCCGAAACTTAGCTCCCCACTCTCCAAGGGCAAGGCTCCTAACATACAATTGGATGCCCCCAACGTTGGTTGGACCTTCGGGGTTTAGCTCTCCACTTCTCATGTACAAGTCTCCCAGCATACAACATTGACTTTGCCTTTTAGCCTCCTCCATCAGCCTTGCGTCCCTCAGATACTTCCCCTTCCTTTATGCTTTGTCTTCAAGAGCTTCTTTCGGCCTTGTGCTTGTTGTCGGGTCTTCCATTGCCAAGAGACTCCTCACCTCCGGGACTTCATCCTTTGCCAAGAGGTCCTCGCTCCGGGACTTCAACCTTGCCAAGTCACACTTGTACTTACATTGCCAAGACTATATACTTAGACTTACACCACCAAGACTCCACTTATACTTTCACCTTTCCTAAGATCTCACTTGGATTTTGACTTTGTCAAGATCACACTTGGACTTTTCTTGTTATACCTGCATCTTGCATGCTTACAAGCGCATATCAAATACAATAAATTGCTTCAATAAATTTTTCTTCCCTCGTATTTGTTGAATATGTGTGAATGGAGAAGAGGTGGAAGAGGATAGAAACTCCATTGTGAATGAGACTTTAGTCCCACATTGGGAGTTTCATGGCATGTTGGTTGGTTTATATTGATTCACATGCATTGAGAATGTGAACAAATGCATGGTGAAAGGCTTTCTCTCACGCGTGGGTGCGAGGGGGGGGGGGTGCAAATCTAGGGTCTGGATTGCATTGAATCTTGTTGACTCGTGTGCGGGCATGATTGCGCGTGCCGAATGTCGGACCGATCGGGGCAAAATTTGTCCAAGTGGAACAATCAACATTTTGTCACGTAAACCTTTTGCTATTGTGTAATGGATGAATTAAATTTGAGATTAATATAGAATCAAAACGGTCGAGTGATAATGAGTGAAACGGTGGTCGTTTCACTACTCGACGAGTAATGGTCATTAATCGACCATTAGCGCTGCCGTTGATCTAAGCTCCTATGTAAGGAGGCTGCGATCATAGGCAGAGAACAGACAGCAACACAAATAGAAGTTCTCCACCTTCATTCCCTCCTCTGTCGTGCATCTCTTGCTCGGCAAAGTGCCCGTGATAGAAATCGGGTGTCACTCAGTTCGCCGTGAGCACCAATGCTTGGTGGGAATCATGGTCAACCGTTATATCCTGGGAAACAGACGACCATAGGAAGTCTCAAAGCACAGCCGGAGGTGGCGAATCTGTTTAAAGGAAACTGCGTCAATCGCAGGCCTCGATACGCAGCTCAAAACCCGAGCGACCATTTGCCCGGTCAGCCTCTCCGCTCGGCATATTTGCCCGGCCTGAACCATCTTAACCTGCTTGTTTGTTTGCCCGATCAACCTCGCTTAGTCTGCTCCTAAACCTGCTGTTCAACCAATTTGTAATGCAGATTTGCCAGACCTTTGTCGCTCTACAACACAGATATGTCGTTCTGCAACACAGATCTGCCCTCTCTGTCGCTCTGTAATGCAAATCTGCCGCTCTACAACGCAAATCTGCCCTCTGTGTCGCTCTGCAACGCAGATCTGCCGCTCTGCAACATAGATTTGTCGGTCTGCAACGCAGATCTGCCCTCTTTGTCGCTCTGCAATGCAAATCTGTCACTCTGCAACGCAGATCTGCCACTCTACAATGCAGATATGTCGCTCTGCAACGCAGATCTGCCCTCTCCGTCGCTCTACAACATAGATCTGCCCTCTCTGTCGCTCTGCAATGCAGATCTGTCGCTCTATCGCTCTGCAATGCATATCTGCCGCTCTACAACACAGATCTGCTGCTCTACAACGCGGATCTGCCGGTCTGCAACTCAGATCTGCCCTCTCTGTCGCTCTGCAACGCAGACCTGTCCCTCTGCAACACAGATCTGCCCTCTTTGTCGCTCTGCAACGCAGATCTTCCCTCCCTGTCGCTCTGCAACGCAGATCTGCTACTCTGCAACGCAGATCTGTCACTCTACAATGCAGATCTATCTCTCTGAACGCATATCTGCCCTCTCCGTCGCTCTGCAACACAGATCTGTCGCTCTACAACATAGATCTGCCCTCTCTGTCGCTCTATCGCTCTGCAACGCAGATCTGCCGCTCTGCAACGCAGATCTGCCGCTCTGCAACGCAGATCTGTTGCTCTGTAACGCAGATCTGTCACTTTGCAACATAGATCTGCCCTCTCTGTCGCTCTGCAACGCAAATCTGTCTGCTCTATTGCTTTGCAATGTAGATCTGCAACTCTGCAACGTAGATCTGCCAGACCTGTCGCTCTGCAACACAGATCTGCAACTCAGCCGACCTGTCTACACGACAATACAGACCTACTACTCGGTTGATCAACCCGCTCGACAACTAAGTCCGCTCTTCGGTACGTAACAGAAATCAGCACCTGCTAACAACCTGAGATTATCCACTCAGATCATTTTAATTGTAAATTAAATTTAATTCGGTGTAATTTAAATTTAACTAATACTTCATAAATTTCTGATAACAAATTATTTGTTTCCAATCGTAGTAATCTTCATCTAGATATGAGTCTCATATCCGTCAATAAAATTGCTTTCTCTAAATACAAACAAAGTTATATGCCTTCCGTCTACAATATATCGATTTCTTCAATTCCAACCTTTAGGCTATGTTTACTTGGGAGAGTGGAAAGCAAAATTAAGGAAAAGTTTCCACAGTGGAAAAGTTTCCGTCGTTTACTTCATTAAAATTTTCCGAAGGAAAAGTAACGCAATCCATCCGTGGATAATTTTTGAGCCAAAATCGATCATCTCAAAATCGGACGGAAAGCAGCGGATGGAAAAAAAAAATGACGCATGTACCCCTTTTGCATTCACAAAATTACACCATATACCAAAAAAAATGACGCAGGTAGCCTTTTTAACTCATAAAATTACACTATGTATCAAAAAAAATGATGCATGCACCCTTTTTGATTTACAAAATTACATCATAAGTATTCACCTTCCTCTATCAAGGTAAACAAGTGTGCAAAGGAAAAGATTTCTTCACCATTTCTTTTCTCTTCCTCCAAAGATAATTTTCCATAGTTGATTCCTTTTCTTTCCTCATCCACACTCTTGAGTAAACATAGCCTTATAGTAGCAAGGACAAGAAAGCAAGGAAAACATTTCTCTATTTATCTCCCTCAAGATAAAATTGTTTAGAAATATTGTGGCGTCTATTTGATGTGAAAACTTTTTTGACACCATTACCAACCATTGAACTGTATTGTTCCAAATCATCCGCTGCAACGAAAAAACTAGGAATACTTAGAATTTTCTACGGAATACAGTTTCACTACAAAAAGCTTCAGACGTTAGAAATGAGGGTCAAGTCCATTGGTAAGAAATATGATCAAGAGAGGAGGCCCCGATCAGCATGAACTTGTGGAAGCAACTCGGTTGAGGTGGGGAGGAAGAAAAGAAAGAGGTCGACGGCATTGAGGGGTGGGCTCACGACAAGGAAAAGAAATGGGACAGGCATACAAAAATATGTTTCACAAGTTTTTCCAAAAAATGATATACCTACAAATAAAAAAAAAATATATGAAATAATCATTGAAAAAAATCTAGATCTTATAGCATTTTGAGAAACAAAATCAACAATAAATTCTTCAAAATCAAAATTTTCTAACACATCATTTTAGATGCATAAAATTGTCAAGACATTTGCATTCCAATTATTATCATCATTTCTCTCAATTCTTTTTTTCATTCGTTCACTACAAAAAAAAAAAAAAGATTTTATGGATGAATTTTCAAAAAAAATTCGTCGCAAAATTTTTTACGACAAAAATATATTCGTCCCAAATCAGTCGTTGCTAAATATTGCAACGAAAAAAATAATTCATTCCAAATTTTGTGACGAACTATAATTTTCGTCACAAAATTTGTTGTAAATATACACCATATAGTGTCTTTAAATTTGGGATGAAAATAGATTTTCGTCTCAAATTAAGGACAAATTCTGGTTCGTCCTGAATTTGGGACAAATTTTGGTTCGTCCCAAAATCCGAGTTTACTCGAATTCCCAAGGTTCGTCCTGAATTAGGGATGAATCAAAATTCGTCCCTAATTTAGGATGAACTTTGGGTATTGAAGGTAAATCCGAATTTTAGGATGAACCCAAATATGTCCCAAATTGGAGACGAATTTTGGTTTGTACCAAATTTGGGACGAATCAATTCGTCCCTAATTTGAGATGAACATGGGTAATTCGGTGTAGGATTTTGGGACGAACCTAACATGAATTCATCCCTAATTAGGGACAAATCCAAATTCGTCTCAAATTTGAGACGAACCCTAGTTCGTCCCAAATTTTGTCCCAAAATAAAAAATTCTCTACATTTTTATTTTCTTTATCCTATTTACATATCAAATACATTATTACATAATCTGATCTATAAATCTCCTATCATCCCCATATCCAAATTTAAAATATATTAGTCAAACTTCAACACACATCATATTTATACACATCCAAACAACACTACACATCCAAAAAACAACAAAAACTACACATCCCACTATCAACATTCAAATATGTCAACTCAACACACATCATATTTATACACATCCAAACAAACAAAACTACACATCCAAAAAACAACAAAAACTACACATCCCATATCAACATTTAAATATGTCAACTCAACACACATCATATTTACACATTAAAACAAGAACTAGTTTGGTTCAACAGCTCATAATCCAAATAACAAATATCTCAAAGCATCTAAAGCATAAAATAAAATACTAATCGTCATGCTTTGGGAGCTTCATGCGCATTCTTCCGTTCTTCTTTTCCTACGTCAAATTACAAATGAATAATAACTAACATTTATAACAAAAAAAATATCTAAAGCATATCAATGTTATCATATTGAAATAAGACATCTAAAACTTATGCAACTAACTTTTTAATTTCATGTCCCCTTGCCTTTATCTTTGCTTTTCTCATTCTTTAAATTTTCTTATGGTTCCTAAAGGCTACAAGGAAATCTTGGTCGTTCTCTTAAAGATCAAAGAGGGGTAAACAAATCAACCAAAGTGAGAAATACGTTTGCTTCAATTATCCCAATTCCTTTTTTTTTTCATCTCTTCAAGGTGAGCTTCAACTTTGCACAAAACCTACTAACCATTAGAAGATCAAAGTGAACTTCAACATAAACAGCGGGTTTCATAGCTAGAAGAAGCAAGAAATCTAGGAAAGATTAATCAAATAAATATAGAGGAAGTAAAATAGTTGGACTGTAGAATTTTAATATAAAATGATTTTTACACCATTAATATAGTAATATCATCAGTTCATACCAGCAAGAATAAGAAAATCAACTATTGTAATTCGAAGATTTTTTTTCTTATAACCTATATATTCTTTTGTTAAACATCTTGTCCAAATCAATTGTGTCCTCATCCTATCACCATGCTATGTTATGCTTTTAAAATTATTCATTCAATTGATCATTTGATAGTGCAGATATTCTCTTAACTAAGGATTTCAATAATGAATGCATATGATTCTACTATCTAGTTTTTGTGGCACACTATATGAATTATCAATATCTGGATATGATGTGTCCTAATACATGGTTATCATAATATATCAAAGAATTAGATAGCAAAAAAATATCATTTATTTTTATTTGCATGAAACATACATGAAATAAAACTTTTAATTAAGTGAAATAAAAATGTATAGATCATGTAATCAAAAATACATGTATCAAAAATATTTATGACATAATAAAATTATTGAAATATATATAACTAAATTTGCATAGATTAGTAGTAGACAAATCAAAAATATAAAACATGGCATAACATGCAAAGTATAAAGGAAAAACAAAAATATAAAAGAAACTATAACAATACATGCTAAAAAATTCTAATATAAAACTTACCATAAATTAACTAAGACTCACCACCACCATCATCATCATGATCACCACCATCACCGCCGGGAGGATTCTAACTTGGAGCAGAAATTAACTGAAAATGTTACAAAATCAATTCCTGATTTAGGCGCATTAGGTGAAAAAATTATTTTGTGTCATCATTGTGATCAGAAGATTGATACAAACGCATAAAAATTTGTTCCATGTCATTCCGAACTCTATAGGTCTAGTTTTTATTTTTTTGAAAGTTCATCCTAGATCTGGGACGAACTTCAATGTTCGTCCCAAATCTCTATTTTTTTAATTGAGGAATAAAGCAATAAAAATATGGATGCATGACTTAAACACCTCGGAATGACACGAAACGAGTTCCTATGCGTTTGTATCGATCTCCTGATCACAATGATGGTCTCAAATATTTTTTTTTCACTCAATATTTTGAGGTTTATAAATTTTTATATCAACAATTAAAATTTTCATTTCCGAAAATTTAAAAACCTCAAAATATTAGGTGAAAAAATTATTTTGTGTCATCATTGTGATTAGAAAATCGATACGAACACATAGGAACTCGTTTCGTGTGATTCCAAGATCTTTAGCTCATGCATTCACATTTTTGTCACATTTTTTCTTATTAAAAAAACAAAAATTTGGGACAAACTATGAAATTCGTCCCTAATCTGGGATGAACTGTGAAGTTCGTCCCAAAATTTAACTTCCTTAAAAATTCAAAATAAATTCTTTCAAAAATTAAAAACTAGCCCTAGAGAGCTCGGAATGACATGGAACAAATTTCCATGTGCTCGTATCGATCTCATGACCACATTAGTGGCCTCAAACATTTTCCCCTCCTAATAAAATTAGATCCATAATTTTTGAATATCAAATGACTTTAATATTTTTAAATCAACTCTTATTTTTACTAAGTCATAGGTTCTATCAATTTGATCTTTTCAATTTAATTATCGCAAACTATATTAGGTCTTTGAGTTCACTAATGTGGTCATGAGATCGATACGAGCGTATAGAAATTTGTTCATGTCATTCCGAACTTTATAGGTCTAGTTTTTATTTTTTGAAAGATTTTATTTAGAATTTTTAAATATTTTAATTTTGAGATGAACTTTTTAGTTTGTCCCAGATCTGGGACAAACTTCAAAGTTTGTCCCAAATCTTTATTTTTTTTTAATTGAGGAATACAGCGATAAAAATACGGATGCATGACCTAAATACCTCGAAATGACACAAAATGAGTTCCTATGCGTTCGTATCGATC